>NC_035108.1:93547401-93867015 GCF_002204515.2 Aedes aegypti
TCCACTCAAGTTTTGCTTTCGCAAACAAATATGGCGGGCTCAAACATTTCAAATTACCGTTTGTTCGGTAAGGCATTGCAACATTATGTACTGGAGTACGGTAAAAATTTGCAGTCTCCGGTGAATCTTAACAACTTACAAGTTTTTCGGTAAATGAATCGACGATTTCGGTGAAAACAGAGAATTGACGTTTAGATTTTGCTAATTATTGCAGATTTTCGGTAGTGCTCGTTTGCTATACCGAAACTTCTGTTAAATATTTCTTTACAGTTCGTTTTCGGTAAGAAAATTAACCGAACAACGAAATGAAAACTAAGTGTGTAATTTTCCCCGTCTGTGAACTATGCAAATCGGATGTCCCGTTCTCAAACCTTTTCATGACATACAAGCTCCACTTCATTTTTATTTATGAATAGATATAGATAGATAAGTTACTAGGAATCCAATATTTTGATGATGTGCTCGGGTGCCCTCTTCAGTCTAATTTAAAAATTGTTTTTTATTATAACTCGGGATGTTAAGTGAAAACAATGACCCGAAGACACTTATGGGCTAAAACGCCTCTAAGAGGTTTTAACCGTCAATTTCCAGTTTCGCCCCACTGTGCGACAGTACCTGTAAACTTTGACAGGCACTGGCACCGTTGTTTTCAGTTCTTTCAAAGGAGAGGAAACCACTGTGTAACAAGTGGTGAATGGATCATTGAAGATAGTTTTTGCAAGTGTTCACCACATCAAATCAAAGGCGCCACTGTATATGGGATTTAGGCGCCGTCCACAAATTACGTAACGCTCAAGGGGGAGGGGGGAGTAGGCTCAAGCCTTACGGCTCATACAAAAAAATTTAATTTTTCATACAAAAAGCGTTACGGAGGGTGGAGGGGGTCAAAAAATTTCAATTTTAGCGTTACGTATTAAATGGATGCCGCCTTAACATTGTGACAGCATTGCTGTTCTGTCAAACATACAAGACTACGATGGCGCTATCTATGCTTTCCATAGCGGCCGTTTTGGTTATTTTAATGATCCATTTGTCGTCGGAACCAACCAGAGGATAGTGTGACTATCTTTTTCTCTTTCGTGATTGGATCAGGATTGGATAAAAGGGTTAATATTGCGGCGCACATTTTAAAGCCACATCCAGCGACGACAGTAACGCGCATTTACACAGTTCAAGCGCAATTCTGAAATTCAAGTAATTCGATAGTCGCGTTCCGTAGATTTTTCTTGCAGAGCACAATATTATGAACCAATTAACAATGATGTAACGCTGCAACTTCTTGGTTGGTTGGTTCTTGGTTGGATTCTCACCTGTTGCAAGTTTATAGCCATGACATGGTATTTTTTTACAGCCGAATCCTGCCATAGTGAGATTTATTGCAAAAAATATTGAATAAAATAAATGAAAACGAAATTAGGCACGCTAAAATGTACAGTTTTCGACTCCGCCCTCCTCCGTAAAGGTTTTTGTAAAAAAAAAACATTTTGTGTATGAGCCACAACGTTTGAGCCTACTCCCCCTTGAGTGTTACGTAATTTGTGGACGGCTCCTTACTCTTTAGTTGTTGTTGTTTGATGAGGGGGACTTTAACCCGTGAGTCATTCGTCCCTTAACACAAATTTAGTGGCGTTGTGTATTCAATTTTAATCTCTGCTATTGAATTTCAAGCGTGTGCTAGAATAAGGGCGTAAGTTGCATGATCGATTTCTCTTCACCGATCCTCTCTTCTCTGAATGAAAGTGACAAGATGCAAGTTTGTTAGCATTTTTTCACTTCAGACCGCTTGAAAGCGATGCAATCTTGCGTCCTGAGGTGAAAAAATGCTAACAAATTTGCATCCTGTCACTTTTATTCACAGAAGAAAGGATCGATGAAGAGAAATCGATGATGCGACTTATGCCCTTATTCGAGCACACGCTTGATTTATAACTGCAACGCTGTTCTCAGTGTAGTCTGTATTTTTCTGCATTTGCCCTTTCAACGAGTAGAACATAATAAGTGACGATTAATTTCAGGCATTGTCAACAAATACGAAAAGCTACCAATTCATAACCTAGTTTTTACTCAGTTTTGGATTGCCGAAGAGAACATTTTAGTTGCTGACAATAGTAATTGCATTGCCGATAAGAGAATAAGTGCCTCATGGCTTTGGTTGCGAAATACCGATGATTTTGAGATTAATATGTTCTTTTGTGTATAATAATGATTAAACAAAAAGTTCTCAAGTGTATTTCAAGTGTCTTTTGCTATTTTTTGAGCTTAAGGTGAAGGTTCATTGAGCACGTAAACATAATGTTGCCACCCACTCAAGCCACCCGCTAAAGCACCCTCTCGAGTCACCCAACAAGGCGGAGCACAATGTTACATATGTGCGTCGGCCAAAAATAAATCATCATGGTTCATGTATAGTTCCACCAAAAAAATTATGTAGGTAGTGTTAATTACACACGTTTCATTCAAAGGATATGAATTCATCAACTACTTCATAAAAACTCAGAATCACAATTTATTTCCTTTGGTAGTGAAAACATGTTTTTTGACCAAAATTATAAGCATTTTTCACACCATGCGTGTGTTTTTACTATTTTTGGCAGTTTTCTCCTCTCTTCTCTCGTCTCTCACGGACGGAGAAAGTTGCCATCAGTATGCATTTGAATTCTACAGTCAATTGTACTGTATAATATCTTATATTCATTTTTGCTGTTAAATTGCGTCGTACATTGTTTTTCTCACGCATAAAAATGTTTTGCAACACTTGTGACATTGTACACTTTTTGAGTATTATGAAATTGTAAAATACGTGATTGTAGCAAGTGTATTATTATCCAAACCATTCTAATTGCAAACATAAAAACTGGCATCACTTCCAATCAGTGAGAGCGACGCATCCGAATCATAAACAATGTTGGCTCAGTGAATTCGAGTTCCGGTGCTGTTTTCGAGCACAAATTGACTAATATAAGTGATTAATTGCTCCCAGGAGCATGGTGCGTGAATAATCAAAGTGTTTCAAGTATTGCATTAGATTTTTGAATTGCTACGATGAGTAGAAATACGATTAAAAGTGAGTTTTAGAACGGGCACCGAAAAGCCAGCAAACAATATCTCGGTGCATGAAGAAGAAGTGATTCGGAAGTGCGTGGTATTTTACAACACAAATCACAGAAATAACTACGTATTATTATTATATTGCATTCAAAAACTGGTGATTTGTGAAAAACATATTATGGAATGCTTTCAGTTAAGAAACCACCGCTCTACAATAAGGTTAGTAACTTCAAATAAACGGTTTTTGTGATCGCTCTCCAAAACACTGTGAGAAGTGTGGGAGGAGGGAGCGGAAAGCGAAGGGGGAAGTAAGAGGCCATTTTGGTACTCATGGGGATATGTCCTTAATGTAGTGAATAATTGCATTTTTATAAATTCAGCTGCATAGACTGCCGAGAAAACGTAAGTTCTCCTATTGAAAATGTATAACTATTATTTTTTTTTTTTTTTTGAGAATCGTTTAACATAACATAATAATAACTTGTACTCGACTCAAGTCGAAGCAAGTCAACGGCCTTACAGTTAAGATCGAAATACGCGTATCTGTCAAAGGATATAAACTCTAGTGGAATTAAATAGTATAGTACTGAATTAGGTTTTTCATTTACTTATAGGTATTCCACTAAACAGCCCATCAAATAAGCATTGGCGTAGGAACAGGGGGGCAGGGGGGGGGCAGGTCCCCTTCAGAACCATCCAGGCCCCCCTCCCAGAAATGTTGGATGATAATATATATGAAAATTAAAAATAAATATACAACGTGATTCTATCGTTAAGAAAAATCTTTATAATTAAATCATAAATTTTCATCAGTAGTTATGTTCTTTTATTTTGTACATCAATAGTGGGAGAACCTCGCTTGTCGTACACAGCATCAGTGTGGCCGTTCTGACTTCGGTGAATCGCGCAACAACAGAAATATTAAGCATCCGGTTGTCGCTCAATTGGTTACCGATAGAGCCAGCTAAATGTTATGTGCGATAAGCGCAATTTTCGACATCTCCATTGCAAAAATACTGTTATACTAAAATGCGTCAGTATCCTGGCAATTAGAATACAACTCGTATAATGTTCGATAAAATTAATTGAAAAATAAGCGAAAATACTACAGGAGCTTCTTGGTCAAAAGATATTTGAGATTTTTGGTGAATTCATTACTTACTTACTTTTGCTGGCGCTGGTGAATTCATTACAGATCTTTTCAAGGAAATTCAACCTAGCTAAGACTTTTAAGAAAAGTCCAACGAAATTAGCCATCCTTTTTATCCAGCACTAAATTCTTTCTTTGATTTCGTATCAATTTTTTGAAATAATTTTGAATAAAATTAAAATAAATAAAATAAAATCGATATTCCCCCTATATCGATGGAATGTGCGGTCCCTTCAATTTAGCATTCTTTGATCTCTCTATAAGTCGATAACTCTCTAACTCGATGCGATCTGTTTGAGTTTCCCCTTCCAAATGTAAATAAATGTTTCAAATTTTAATGTTATGATAATGCTTACATTTATATTATGGGTGTGAACTTATTTCAGGATAGTAAAACTTTTAAATTTTTGATGACTGTTCAAAAGGTGTAAAGTACAGTCGACTCTCCACATCTCTATGTTCTATATCTCGATATCTCTCCCTATGTCGATGTTTTCATAAGTCCCGTCAGTCTGCATACATTTTTACTCGCCATATCTCGATATCTCTATATCTCGATGTGTGTCTGTTGATTTTTCGTTCTCAATTTTCTCTCCGTATGTCGATATGATCAATATCGAAGGTTACTAGATCAAAGTTTTAGGATTCAAAACAAATTAGGAGCGCAAAATGACGTCTGTTTGTGTATTCTTGGCAACGGAGTGTTTTTCAATCTAGTATTCATCAAAAATTTGTTCTTTGTCTCGATCTCTCCTTATCTCGATGGTCCCTTCGATATCGACATGTGGAGAGGCGACTGTAGTTATATGATGGGAAAACGAAAATCCATTATTGGCGTCATTGAATGGATAAAGGTAAATTATCGAATTTTGTACAACGGTATTAACAAAAAGTAATTCAAATTGTTATTTTCTAGATGGAAGATGAGCCATACATTGCACCAGTTTTGTTTGCTAGAGGTGACTTGCTGCAAACGTGCCAGGACTATGGAATCAATGGATTCTTGCAGCTCACTTTCACGTTGTTACCGGAGTCGCTGAGATTATTTAATGACCCATTTTCGCCAACAGAAGCAAAACTTATGTGTTAAATGTGTATACATTGCCATTATTTTATTGCAGTGAATTGAATTTATGAAAAAAAAAAAAAAATAAACGTGTCTAGAAGAATGCAAAATAAGGATTATTTAATTTAATATCAGTATACATTTTGTTTCTCAACCATCCTATTCAATACCGACTGCCTGCTGATATGAACAAAGCGTTCGGTAATTAATTTCACAATTCGTTCGGTAATAATTCACGAACATTTTGTAATTATTTTGACAACTGCGTTTGGATTTAAATTACTGGTTGTTCGGTAATTCTTAACATTACCGAAAGAATTACCGAACGCTCAGCGGTTTATATTTCGGTAATAAAATTACCGGAGTCGGTGATATTTTCTTAGTGTGTAATATGCCATTTTGTATGAGAATTTTCATGGCATTTTCCAACAGCCTACTTGATGGCAAGACGAAGTTTGCCGACACCTTTAGTTTTTAATAAATCATCGAAAAAAACTTGAAAACAAGGCCTTTTTAAATTGTCGGTACAATAGAAAATCTCGCTTGTGGACAAATACTATTTTGAAATATCACATTCATGTCTATCGTATCAATTGTCATTGGAAATCTATAAAAAACTTGATAGAAACACGATTCTCTTGATTTGTTCTTATGGACCAATGCACGAATTCACTAATTTGACGTTTGAGCGGTGCAGAATTCATTTGTTGCCATGGTCACGTAAATAACACGGCACCGCTCAAACGTCAAATAGTCAACTCGTGCATCGGTCCATTGCGTATCAATTCTACACGCAGCAAACTGAACTATCGAAATTCATACATTTTGCCTTATGAAATATGGAACGATAATTATAATACAACCGCTTTATGTATCGTTTTAGCATCACCCCACATCAAGGTGTTGATAGACGAGGGGTGTGCTCACGTGCCTATCGATCGCAAGGTTCTTGGTTCGATTCCAGGTTACCGCGAAAACTATTTTTGTTTTCAAATTTCGGTTTCATTACGTAAATATATGAATTTCAATCCGGTTCATAACGAATTTTCATAACGTTAACAAAGTTCATTAATTTTAATTTGTGATTTGAAGCATAAAAATCAAATATTTTCGAGTGCTTTATAGACCAATCAAAAGTTTAATTGTGCATAAGTGATCGGTGCGTAGCTTTTGTGAAAAAATTGGCATTGGAGCGGAGAATTAGACCTTTCAAAGTGGTAAGGTTTTTTAAGCTGTTCTTGTGTTGTTCTATTCGGCAGGTCACGAATGACGATAATTTCGTTAGCATTTATTTCATTTAATAATAAAACCCATGTTATATAATGTTTTTGTGAAGGATGTGATAAATATGGAAAATTATAGTTCAAGGAATATGTTGAGTACATTGATAGTAACCCTTGTTCCGTAGACAGGGTGTCTACTCGTTTACCGAAATGAAATTCCCTGATATTTCCAGGTTTTTCCAGGTCTTGAAAATAATTCCAGGTTAAAAGAATATCTCCAAAATACATAAATGATCGACAAATATTTAGTTTAAGATGACCAAAAATATATTTTCAAAGAAATTATGTAAAAAAAAATAATGCAACGATAAATTTTTAAATGTTTTTCCTTTCTAAAACTATCTGTTTTGATCTAAACGTTTAAGCAATATAGGAAAAACAATTTGAAAATATTGATGATTTTTACTTAATTTTCACAAAAAACTAGAATGTTCATCAACTGATCTGAAAATGCTTTTAACCATCAAAGTCAGATATTCCCCAGTCTATTCGATCTTAAGGAAAAAATAACCTTTCGTTTAAAATGAAATTAAGATTTATGAACATCAGCGACATACCCAGAATATTTCTCTGTAGAACATTTTGTATATTTTCGTTATTGACATATTAGAAGACCCTGGGCTGGTAGCGACTTATCGTCTTGAGAATAAGAACTTTAGAGACCTCAGGAACAACAGGAACCATGACATGAGAGTTAGATTCCTAAGTTGAACAGACATTTTTAAAAGACTATTTCTAAAACTTTTTTGGAATTCCTTGTGACATTACAAGTGTAACTTAAAAAAAAAATCGTTTTGGATACCTTCAAAAATTCAATCTAGATTTTTTTTACAGAAATTACTTTGAAGATTCCATAAAGAATCCATACAAAGATCGTTTCAGACATTTTTCAATTATGCAACAAATTCTCCAAAAAAATATTTCATTGATTTCCCTATGACTTCCTCCAGCATTTCCGATTAAGAGGGCACCTGCAAGAATTCAAAACTCCTTCATCAGAAATGCTTCCATTTTTTTTTAAATTACTAAAAGAGGTCTTCAAAGAATTTTTCTAGTCATTCATACAGGAATGTCTCCAGAGAAACGTTAAGGAGATTTTTCAGATTGTCTTGGAGAAAACTGTTAAAAATGTGCACGAGGAATTTCGAAAGAAAATCGTAGAGTAACCTCTGTTGAAACTAATGTGAGTTCTAAGTATACCTTGATGAATTTCTACAAGGATCTTTGAAAGAACTCCTATAGTGATAAAATTTTTCTTAGAATGTTCTTGATAAACTGCTAAGATAACTGAATACAATTACAATCTCGTAGTAATGCCCTACAAAAAGTTTTGAAAAAATCGGACTGAATGATCAGAGCAATACCTACACTAATTGCTATAGTATTAACTGGTGTGGAATCTTTAATAAAGCTTTAAATAATCCATAGGGATTTGGAAATTATCAATATATATTTTTTAGAGAAATCTTTGAACCGCAGCAATAATATTTTGATGAAATGCTGAAGAAATTCAGTGAGAAAGTTCTGGGGGAACCTGATGAGGAATCCCTGATCAAATTTATCGAGGAATATTTAAAAGTTTAAAGTAGATTTCATCGAACAATGCCTGAATGATTTTCGGAGCGATTCCTAAGAGTAATCGTGGATGAATTTGCCTCAATGAAGAATAGGCATAGGAATTATTGTAGGGGGTTTCTTGGAATAATGTCGAAACGATTTTTTTTAAACTCTGGAATAAAAAAGAGAACCTGCAGGATCTGTGGGAAATCTTCTAGTGTAACAGTAAAAATTCCGTAGAAAAGCATCTGGAGGAAATCCTGGGAATTTTTTGTGAAAATTACTGCAGTTTTTTAACTCTAGAATAAACGTTTGTGGAAGCGTTGGATTGCGCTAGGATTTGCTGAACCAGGTTCTGAAGAAATAATTCTAAGCATCCATTGAAAAATCGCTGGTAGTATTCCTGGAAGTATTCCAGAAGAATTTGGAAGAAAATTTAGAATGTTTACACTTATGTTTCATATGCTCATGAACGACACCCAACTGGAACTTTACTTTCCTTTACCAATTTGGCAATCTTAAGGTCTGTTCCTTGTCTAAACATTCAGCATAAAACCTGAATAATTAAAAAACATTAAAAGAATCAAATATGTCAACTAGCGTTTTGATGGCGGCGCAGCCGAAAATTTTTACCATGCACTACTGCTTCAAAACAATTTCCCTGAGTGTAGCCGAAATTCCCTGAGAATTCCAGGTTTTTTCCAGGTTGAATCAAATTCCCTGATAATTCCAGGTTTTCCCGGTTTTTCCAGGTAGTAGACACCCTGGTAGATAAATTTCCACAAGGACGATAAGTTAGTGTAGCCGAAAATACCCTCAGGGTGCCGAAGCCATCATATCCTATTGAACTTCCTCTTTTTTCGTTATGTCCCATCAATGTCAGAACCTACTTTTCAGCTTTGTGATTGTGTGTGCACATTCACAGTTGAGAGCTTTCTTCGCCAATTATCCATTTACAATCAATAAACACTGTGCCTGAAAGCGGAATTGGACGCGTTTAAATGCAGAACAGATATATTTCCAATAAATTTCAACATTATAGGCCCAAACGCAATGATAGCGGAACGGCAACGGAATGCGGAACCGGTTCGCCATCATGAACTACAACAAGCTTGTCGACTCAGTGTTGATTCAATTTCATTCGATGTCAGCTCAGTCGAAATGGTGTGATTTATGCTGGCGAACCGGTTCCGCATTCCGTTGCCGTTCCGCTATCATTGCGTTTGGGCCTTATCTTTGGAGACATTTCTCCTTTTAAGTGGAATTTCTATCACGTTCACAAAATTTGCATATCTGGTACCAAAACTAATATTAATCTGAAACTTGATGCGCTTACCCTAACCACAACGTTTCCTTATGTTTGCTGTCTTGGCCTACCCTCAGCACTAATCCGTCACTTGGAGTGCATCATAAATATTCCGTGAATTGACGACGAGCATGGCAGCAGAAACCGAAACCCGGGCGAATGTTGTTGACTTAAGATGTGTACATGTTTGGTCGGCAGTCTACAGCCGCTGGCCATCACAGATCTTGGCTAGAACACCGTGTCCGTTTGCCAGCATAGCGCCTATATGTACATTCATTCATATGTGTATGATTGCCTTTCTGCGAATTGGAAGGATCCAAAACAACCCAGGGGAATTGTAGTGAGAGGATTTTCTTCTAGTGTGCTATATACCCGAGAAGATTCGTTAATGCTATCAAAAACAAGGAGATAACATGTTTTGATGCAACTTTCTTAAGTTGATATAAAATATAATTTTCAATTGCAATCAAAACTAAGTATGCGGATAAAAAAAACAATGGATCAATACACGAGTTCACTATTTGACATTTGAGCGGTGTCGTGTTATTTATGTGGCCATGGTAACCCGTGAATTTGGCACCGATCAAACGTCAAAGTCGTAAACTCGTGCATCGGTCCATTGATTACTCAGTGTATTTGTTTCAACAATGAAAAACATAATTATTTTTGATTAGTTATCAATAATATCTAAACATTTTAACATTCTAATAATCAAATTAAAATTTTGATCCAACTTTTGATGCGATTCTTGTTCACTCTTGAAATCATAATAAATCTTCGAGCTGTTTAGTGGAATACCTATAAATAAACGAAAACCGAAAAAGACGGATTCACAGTTGAGGTCGAAATACACGTATCTGTCAAAGGATACAAACTCTAGCAGAATTAAATGATATAGTATTAAATTCGGTTTTTCTTGAAATCTTGTTTTCATCATGTTATAAAATAGTAATAAAATCAGCTTTCATTTTGTTTTCATTCTCTGCTCGGGTACACTGATGGAATTTTGGAGCAGAACCCAACTTGTTCGTAAATATGGCTTGAAGCACTTGAAACACGACATAGATGGGTAAGATGCGATCGTTCTCATCGTCTGGCAGCATAGGCCGAAGCCGAGTTGTAATGACAAAATGAGTTCGGTACACAATAGTGTCATCAATCATTGTTGTACATGTCTACCATGTGGCGTTTCGTGGGATTGGTTTCGTTTTCGTTATTTTCGCTAATAATGGGATTGGATGTAAATGGATAGTAGACAAACTGAACGGAGCAAAATTTTAAAACTGATACATTCTGTGACATCAGTTTCCCAAATAGGTAACAAACGATGACAATAAATTGGCATCATTTCAAACGAGATTCACAAAAAGTGATTATATAATCGTCTCTCACAAGCTTGTACAAGTAAAATTCATATCGTTGTATACCTTGTACTAGTTTATGTAGCATGAGTCCTAGATACTTATCATCACCTGCTCAATTTGTTGGAATCACTTTTATCGTGACAACATGTCTACTTGAAGATTATTAGCTTGGGAAAAATCTTCCATTTTTGCTATTATAAAGAAGAAAGAGAACTTTTTTTTGTAATCTTCTACAAATGATACGTATAACTTGTCATTTAACGGAGGGACCTGTATCATCCAAAACAACAATATTTTGACATCGCTGTGGAAAGTTAGAAGCTGAGAGAGAGGAGACAGCTGGCTTAGATTGCGTTGCGAGCTTCCAAAAGTCAAAGGCGTCAAAACTTAAGTATACGAAATTAAAATTTCTAGGTGTTTTTTGATGATTTCATATGTTAATAAGTAGAATACCTAAATATTGTAGCAAGGATGACTACAGTGGTTGATGGTTTGGTACAGAATGAATTTATTTGACAAAGGTGTTCCTGACTTCCTAATCTCTAAACCTACTTTAACGAAAATGAAAATAATCGACATACTAGATTAACACGCTACTACAACTCGGCCATCCTGAAGAAGACTTCGACCCGAAGTATATTGTCATAAATCAATAGGTTTCCAATGCTTTAAATTACACGGATCAAAAACCGAATTGAACGGGACTTGATTCAATTGAAAGCCATCAATATCTGCTACTACAAATCTGTTGTTTGGAAGAATTTTCTTAATCTGATATGGACCTTTGAATTGTTTTTGAAGTTTACGAGATACTCCAACTTCTGGTCTATTAGGAATGTAAACCAAATTACCAACAGTGAAAGTGTTATTTATTTTGCATTTTTTGTCGTAAAACTTTTTATTGCTTAATTGATTTAAGTTAATCTTTTCAGAAGCTTTTTGTCGAATAACAGTTAATTCTCTTTCCACATTTAATTTTGATTCTAAATATGTTCCTATATTATCATCTGTTTTACACTTTTGATTTACTGATGGTGTTTCACCTGTACTTCTATTAACAGTATTATTCAATAACAATTCAGCTTCATTCAGAATTGTACTCAAACCTTTATATGGAGTAGAAACAATTAATTTAGCTATAAGCGGTGTAATTGTTCTATTGAATCTTTCAATTTGACCATTTGATTTTGGGCAACCTGAAGCTATCAACACATGTTGAATATTTAAATCATACACGAATGCTTTAAAACTATTTGCTGTAAAACTTGAACCTCTATCCGAAACTAATTTTGTTGGAATCAAAGAAGTTTCAAAACTTCGCTAGTATTTGTTGTTTTGCAAGGATATAATTTGATATACTTGGTAAACCCATCTACTATTCCAAAAATAAACTTAAATTTTGAATTATTTAAATTTAAAGGGTCATAATAGTCAATATAAATTATTTCAAAAGGTGTATTGCCTTTATCGATATTATGTAATTTTCCGTCATATTTACTTAATTTTTTGAAAACATTACGCACTTGAGACAATTTTTTATATATGTTATCACCCTTTCTTTCATATTCGGAAACCAATAGCATCTCGTAATCAATTCACATACTTTATCACATCCAAAATGTCCTAAATCATCATGACATACTTTAATAATACGGTTAACCATGTCATGTGGAACATAGAATAGTAATCTGCTTTTGTATTTTCGATAAACCATTCCATCGCGTAATTCATAAAATTTGTGTTCAGCAGTCTGTAATTCATCTCTTAATTTGTTAATTTCTGCGTCCCTTAGTTGACAAGCTACCAATGCTCTTTCAAAATCATTACAAGTATTGTTTAGCGAATATACCGTGGTGCATCAATACCCGGACGCTTAAGTCAACACAAATATTCATATTCTAATATGAATGTGTTGTTTTGGAAAATCCTTAATGTTGTAGTGTTTTGAACATTGTTTGAAACGAGATCTTCACGAGAGTGATGAAATTTTTGTTAAAAACCATGTTTTTAGCTGGTCTATAAATCCGGACACCTGATGCAAGTGTTGTCTTTAAATCCGGACACTTTTGGATCGAAATCCGGACAACTGTTTTAAAACATGTTATTTTGTTTAATTTTAACGAAAATTATATCAACAATCAATCAAAAATAAATCTCTAATAAACTTGATGTCCGCCTTTGCCGTATAATATCAAAGAAAATAGCACGTTTGTGATATTGATAGTTTGATTACCTGAGCTGAAGTTTATGTGGCTTGAACTGCAGTTGATGAGGCTTGATCTACTGTCAAGGAAGATATATTCAATTTATTCAACATTCTTTTGAATTCTGATAACTCACTACACTTTTCATAGTTATTTTTCAAGTTCTCTCTTGGTTTTTCTTCCTAGAAACACACTTACACCAGTTAAATGTGGGTCTTTTGAACAATGTCCGGATCTTAAAACACTGGCTCGTTATTCCGGACAGTCTCTTTACACACCAAAATAACATGTTTTCAGCATTTTAGCAACAAAGGAGTTACAGAACATTCAATATATATCTTCTTAAACACTTATGATTGAAACTTTCTATGGAAATATATTTCACTAGCTTTTCCTTCATCCAAACACTGTTCGCGCGTTCGACGATCGTTGAACTTGAGTTGGGGTTGTACCACGACGAAATGACGTCCAACATGAACGAATTATTTGTTTTTATTTTTAATAATTATTTGACAGTGGTTACTAGATTAAAAATAAATGTAAAGTGACCAGCACTGGTAATAATAAAGGCAGAGATTGAAAAACATACAAATAATCACTTAATTTTTACATTAATTAGTTAATATAACCAGAGTGTCCGGATATTGGTACCGTCCGGATTTTGATTCACCACGGTATACTGTTTATTCTTGATAGTGCATCGACATGCTTCATGCTAGATCTATGAATTGGCTCAAAATCGAATTCTGAAAGAAATATCTCCCATCTAGCAATTTTTGGATTTATATCTTTCTTTTTCAACGTATCTGTGAGAGCATTACAATCAGTTACTAGTTTGAAATGAATTCCTTGCAAATAAATTTGAATACTCTTTATGCTATTATAAACTGCCAATGTTTCCAATTCAAATGAATGCAAATTTGTTTCTGCAAGTGTAGTGCGTTTACTAAAATACATTACAAGATGAAATTGACCAACTTGTTTGTTTGTAATAACACTCCACCAAAACCATGACTACTGGCATCTGTGTGAAGCTCTGTTGGAGCTGATGGATTATATATTTTTAGCACAGGATCACTTGTCAGTTTTTGCTTCAAAAGTTCAAATGAATGCAATTGATCGACGCCAAAATTAAAAGACTTATCTTTTTTACTTATTAAACTGTACAATGGACTTGCAATTAAAGAAAATTGATGGATGAATCTCCGAAAATAACTGGCTAATCCTACAAAACGATGAACTTCTGCTTGACTCTTTGGCACAGGAAAATTTCTTATACATTCAGTATGACGATCGCCAAGACAAATTCCATTTTCTGAAATTTTATAGCCTAGAAACTCAATTTCAGTTTTAATAAACGCACATTTACTTAATTGGAGAGTAAGTAAATTTTTATTCAAAATTTCGAATACCTGTTTCAAAATACTCATATGTTCTTCAACAGTATCTGTTGCTATCAAAATGTCATCAATATAGGGGTCTATTTTGTAAATCGAGCAGATCCAAGTGACTTATCTGTGATCACTGTCGATCAAAGTAAGCATGCATATTTCAGATGTCACCCGTCGACTCCCATGGGGCTCTGCACTGTTTTGATTTTGCTTAGGATTTTGACGTTTAGTGGCCTTGTTGTTTATAAAATTCATGGTAGAGTGAAAGAGAGAGGACGTTTTTTGTGCAGTGACCCATAGTAATCCAGTCACTTAAAGTGACAACTGTCGAAAAACTCGAGTGACAAGGCCGTGTCGAGTGAAATTTTTGGTCGACAGTGACTCCAGTCGAGTCACTTTGGTCGACTCGACTTATAAAATAGACCCCATAAATTATCAATTTGCCAGACTTTATTAATTCACTGAAAACATGATGTATAAACCTCATAAAAGCTGATGGGGCATTACATAACCCAAAAGGCACTCTTTTATACTCATATTGGCCCTTATGCGTAATGAAGGCTGTGTACTTCGTTGATTTTTCAGAAAGTCTCAATGGATGGTAACCACTTTTCAAATCTAAACTAGTAAAATATTTTTTTCCGCGTAACTGATCAAGAAGATCGTCAATTGATGGAATTGGATAACGATCTTTGACGGTTTGTTTATTTAGTTCCCTGTAATCTATGCACATTCTGAATGATCCATCTCTCTTTTTCACTAAAACTACTCTACAAGCATAAGGAGAATTGCTTTCGACAATTATGCCTTCCTTCAATAATTTGTCAATGGTATTTCCTATTTCCTTTTTCTGATAAAAGGAAAACCTTCTTGCAGAAAAATGAAAAGGTTTATTGCAATCAAGCTCTATATTCATTTCATGGACAATTTCAGGTTTTGTTGGTTTAACTGCTTCAAAATAATAATGCATAAAAAGAGATTTAATCTGATTCACGACATTGAGAGTTATTTTTGAATCACCTATATCTAAATTATCGACTTCATTAACACTTGTTGGTGAATTGAAATTTTCAGATTTGTTTTTGCGACAAGTTGGTTCCCTCTGTATTGTAACCAAGTCCCGTTCATGTGTAAGTTTGACATCATTTTCATGTATAAAATTGCGTCCAACAATACAATCCGGGTACATGGTCTCATCCGGAACGACTGTAATCTGTAAATTAAAAACAATATTGTTTATCATCATTTCCGTAGTAATCATTCCTAATATTCTAACAACTGTATCGTTCAAGCCTCTGAATTATGTATCATTTGAAAATGAAGATATTTTCAATAAAGGTGGTATATGGCTTTTTTTGATGAGACTAACTGAACTCAGTGATGCCACATACACAGATTTATCTGTAATTACACAGATTTTTTCCTGTTCTTTCCTACATATATCTGTGATCACAGATCACAGATTTTTAGATAAAAAAGATTTTTAAGATTTTAGGATATTTCACGAGTTTAGGACACGATTCTGGAAGATATAAATCTGAAATGCCTTTACTCTGTTTAGTTTTTCTCAAAAACTTAAGTATTTTAATATTTAAGAATTTATTATGTACATTTAACTTATTTTTTGAAGTTCAAATTAAAATTTTTTGACATGCCAGAAACAGTCAAAATACGTTTGAAAAAATTATTTTTGATCAAAAAAATAAAAATTTTGGGTATTTTTGCGACACAGATTTTAACCAAGATTTTTAGAGGTTGACTTAAGACAAACAAGATTTTTTCAGCCGAAAACACATATGAGAATCGGAAAAAATGTGGCAACACTGACTGAAATTCCTGTGTCAATCAATGTCAAAACTGGTTTAAAATAATTGTCAAATCTAATGAACGACGTGAAATGATTCTTCACTAATTGTATCCTAACTATACTACCTAGATAATTAACATTATGTTCAAAATGGTTGGAAAAAAATTCTTGAGAAACATCCGGAACTTGACGACCAAAGTTTGATGTGTATGGTTTTCCAAAAGGGTTGATTTCTCTTGAATCCGTTTTCATATTCTTAGAAGTCTGCGCCAACGAAGTACCAGCACGGCAAAATTTCGACAAGTGTCCGAGTCGACCACATTGAGAACATTTGGTTGCGGAATTTGTACAATTTCTTGATATATGATCAACTTGATTACAATTGTGGCAAATCCAGCGGTTGTCTGATGACGGCTTTCGAATAACGGCAGGCATTTTCCTACAATTCAAAAATTCCAATCTCTTGAGGCAACAAATTATTTCCAATACTGAATCAAATTTCTGCATACACAGCATTGCTCGCAGCTCATTATCTTGAATTCCATTAATTAAATACTTGATCAGCGTTGGCTCACTCAAGTTTACAGTCTTACCAATCGCCATAGTTTCGTACACGTACTTTTCGAAATCTTCATCTGGTTTTTTCAAACGATTCATCAAACGGAAATGGAAATCTGCTTCATCGAGTGTATTTGGAAATCCTTTCAGCAACTCAGTCTTAAAATCTTCCCAATTTTCGATTTTTCCTCGAACAGCTTCATACCATAATCGTGGAACGTCCCCTAATCTAGTTACAGCATAATGGAGAGTTGTTTGATCTGACCAAAAGTATAAACGTTTCACATTTTCAATGATTTCGATCCATAAGTTTGAGGTTGTTTCGTTGGTGTTGAATAAAGGTACTAAATTTCTTAACGTCATCCGGATGCATAGGATGTTGATTTTCAAGTCTTCTTATGTCTGGGTTTGTAATATCAGCAACTCGTTGAAGATCGTTTTTCACATTAGCGTTCATTTGACTATTTCTATTTTCATCATTAATTTCTTGTGCTTTCTTAGTTTGGCTTGTACCGCCAACTTGAGTTTCGTTTTCGCAATCCAAGTCAACCAATTCAGGGCGGGCACGCAGTGGACTTCTAGCGGTACGAGACATCTTGGATGGTAGTCGCTTTCTAAGAGGAAAAATATTGCGGTATCCCACTTCTGAAGTTGTAGCAAGGTTGACTGCAGTGGTTGATGGTTTGGTACAGAATGAATTTATTTGACAAAGGTGTTCCTGACTTTCTAATATCTAAGCCTACTTTTACGAAAATGAAAATAAACGACATACTAGATTAACACGCTACTACAATATAGTTGTGTGTTAGCGATCTGACTTTGAGTTTTTGTATTCATATCCATTTTCATAGTGAACAACATGAAGTAAATATGATTTTGACCAAAATAAGTTCATCTGACCGTTGTGCACTACCAAAGAATTGTAAAAAGAAGTCAAAGAAAGCTAGAAAACATGCCAGCTGTCAGTGAGCTGTCTCCTCTCTCTCTCAGGTCATAAGTGTGCTGCCTTGAGGAACACCAGATCTTACAGGTAGTCAGACTTGAAGTGCACGATTCGATAGACAACTTTATGCTACAGTCGACTCTCCACATCTCGATGTTCTACTTCTCGATATCTCTCCCTATGTCGATGATTTCCAGTTGAACGAAGAATAGAATCAAATTTGTTACGCGTTAAAGATGGCCGAATGTCTTTGATGGAATCCGAACTGATTATTGCACTATTGGCCAGCGATGCAATCTGGCGGGACAAAATTAATAACTCGGTAACGAAGCATTTCCGGTATTTGGTGTCTTCGACAAAGTACAACGAGGATCATCTACTGACCAGAACGGATAGTTCGTAAATCGTTCGCATAGGTAGCGCCACAATCTAACTTTTTACTGTGACGTACTAGAGACTTGGCATGTTCACCAAAGTTGTTCATGTTGATAAAATAAACAACTCTCTCGAAGTCGTCAAAATTCCACAGCCTACTGTTTTCTTGTTATTGGCAAAACAATACCAAATTAGTGAAACTCTCCGTCGTCAACAACGTACGGTACTGACGGCCGCCCCGGTATGGCCTAGAGCGGCTTAACAACCGGATGTCGCAACTGCGTACGCGCCTCATCAGCCTCGAGGCTGATTTACCGGAAAAGGGTGAGCTGGATGAAGCCCCTCTTGAGGACTGCTGGAGAAAAGTAAAAGCAGCCATCAACAATGTAGCTGGAAGCAACGCCGGGTACGTGGGACGGAGTCGACGAAACAACAATTGATTCGACGAGGAATGTAGGTAGATTCTGAAAGAGAAGAATGCAGCGCGAGCGGTCATGCTGCAGTAAAGCACCCGACAGAACGATAGACGGAAGTGGCAACCTCTTTCGGGAGAAAAAACACTGCCTGGAAGAAACGGAGTGCGAGGAGATGGAACAGCACACAGTTCGAACGAAACGTGTAAATTTCTGAGACATATAATGCACATAATTGGAGCGTGGAATATCATTGATATTTACATGATATGTCATGTAAACTTCAATTATATGTCATGTAATTGACCAGGATCCTGAGTGATTACATGACATATAACACATTTTTACATGATTTCAAACTGAAATTTACATGACATCATGTTTACATCGCATAAATGAAGTTTACATGACGTGTAATCCTCATTATTTTTAACTGTGCAGTGCCGGTCTCAAGAAACACGCAAGTTCTATCAGAAGCTCAACGCATTCCGCAACGGCTTCGTGCCACGAGCTGAGATAGGAGCATTTTGACGGACGAGCGTGAGGTGATCGAAAGGTGGAAGCACGATAATAAAGTGTCCCAATGATAAACCCCTCACAAAATGACTTCCGATTCCGAATCCGCGAAGGACAAAACCGTCCTAAATTTCACGGAAAATCCGTACGAAATCTGCGGCCCGTCGCGATGAAGCAGTGGTTGGCTGTGATGGATATTCGGGATGGTTCCATACCCGTTGCGTGGATATCAAAGAAGGAGAGCCCTAAAGTTGGTACTGCCAAAGCAAAGCCTGTCAGGAGAAGGTCCAGGAGTATCAGAAGCGGAAGAAGCAGACTTGTAGTCGGAAACAAACATACGAGTCTGACAAATCTAGCGTCCTGCTCTAATGTGAATGCGAAAGTCAGAGCGCTAGAAGAACGCCAGAAGCGGCAGATGGAAGAGCTGGAAATGGAGATGCAGCTGCGGAAGAAGGAAAGGGAGATGCAGCGTGCGCTCGAGAAAAAGATAATGGAGTTGGAGCTATAGATGCGTGCCGAAGAAGAAGAGGAGCAAAAGGCTTGGCAAGCGGAAATGCTCCGAAAGAAAGCGGAACCGATCGAGCGGATGAAAGCGAATCAGGAGTCGTTCAAGAAGAAGATGGCGGCCATAGATAAGCAGTTGGTGGAGTTCTCGATCCAAAAGGGGCCAACATCGGCGTCAAAACTCGGTGGCGACGGTCGTGCCAGCAAAATCAACGAAAAGGTGTTGATGCAGGGCAAGGAGAACGTCAAGGAGCTAGCGGCAGACGACGATGATTTGGACGAGGATAGCGAGGACGACGAAGAATCCGAAGTGTCGAGTCAATCTTCCGAATCGTCGGACGAGGAATGCCCCATCCTGCCTTCTAGACACCTCAAGCGGAAAGGCATGCAGAAGGTGGATGATATAAGCCTAAACGGGCTTGAGCAACAGCGGACTGAACCAACCAAGGCGCAGCTAGCCGCGAGGATGAGACCAACTTACAAATTCCCAAAATTCTCGGGTAAACAAGCGCAGTGGCCTCTGTTCTATGCCGCCTACAAAGCTTCTAACGAGGCCTGTGGTTACATGAACCACGAAAACCTTAAGCGACTGCATGATGCGATGGAAGGTGACGCCCTCGAGCTAGTTTCCGGGCAGTTATTGTTCCCTCAATCAATCCCGAGGGTCATCGAGAAGCTGCGTCGACATTTCGGCCGCCCAGAACAACTACTTGAGAGTCTGCTGGATAAGGTGAATCGGTAGCAACCTCCGAATCGGATAATCTTCGGAGCTTCGTTCCATTCGGAAATACGGTAGAGCAACTCTGTAGCCATTTGGAGGCCGCGGAACTTCATTAACACCTTGTCAACCCACTGTTGATCAAGTCACTGGTCGATAAGCTGCCGGATCGTGAGAAGCGTGAGTGGATCCACTTCCGAAGAGGCCGGGGCGAAACGACGTTGCTGAAAACCAATCAGCTGCTTCGAATTTTTTGGTTTCCGTTCGGGAACATTCTTCGACTAACACCTGAATGGTGCTGAGAGCACAGGTAATGCTTTCTTCAGTACTGCAGGCGATGGAAACCACTAGCTGACTTTGAGGGAGGTTAAGGATGCCATTCATCAGCTCAAGACAATAAAGCTGCTGGTAAGGATGGTAACGCAGCTGAACTCATAAAGCAGGAAAAAAAGCAGCGTCAGAAAAAAAAAACAAAGGAGATTGGGCAAAAATGTATGGGGTTTGGTCCCGGAATGTACACGGATGATTCATATATCATTTGAAAGATCTAAATGAGACAAGAAAAAGTTGATATGGGGCCAAAAATATTTGTCGTGGGAGAAAAAAGTTATGTAAGCTGGAAAGATGTGAAAAGAGGTATGTTTTGAACAGTTTTCTATTAAATAATATTTTCTTGCGCATTTGTTTTGAACTCGTGCGTATGTTCGTACTTATGCATGTTTTTATTTTACCCCGTTTATATTTTTCAAATATTTTGATTTGACACAGATTTCAGGACGTTTTGTATTGCTGCAATGTTAATATTAAAAACATACGGAGATAAAATAATAAGGTTATGGGTATGTGCGTTTGACAAACACGTCGCTTCAAATCGTATTATCCTAATTTAGTGTTCTAGTAATATGTTTGCATAAACCAGCGGTTCATGTACTCAGGAACGAATTTCCACACTATATCCGTTTTAACATTACAGTGATTGCGTTGTTGGACTCTGTTCTACGCTGGTGGAAATACCTCGCTTGTCGTACACAGCTTAAGCGTGCTGGAAATCTGCGCGACAGTTACCACACTTCTATCTTTGATATCAATAACATCATACTGTCATGCTATTGCTTCTCAGAGAAGGGAATCATTTTAACTGGAAGTAACTGTAGTGTTTGACTGTTTGCTGTGAACAAACTGCCAAAAATCCGAGCAGAACCATTTCAGTTTGCTATCAATGTCAGTTCCATTGGCGACACCTAAGCACATGTACCTCCACAAATGCTTCGCTAAGATCGCTAAATACTCATGAGGATGTCAATAATGTGAATGTTCAGAAGTAATCACACTTGAGCTGGGAACAGCTTTCATCGTGATGAACGACATGCAAAAACATGAAATCGGATGGTGGTCGATCAACAAAAGAATGTGCAGGTTGAGGATCAACGGTCGATCAACGGCACTGATGATGACAAAGATGCAACTGGGACGCAAGTAGGCCTGCCACCCAAGCTTCCACGTCAAGATCATCATGAGAGATTAGAACGCCATGATTAGGAATAGAGATGGACGATTGGGAAGATCAGTGCTCTCCGACTGGCGAACATGGATGTCCTACGCTTAATTGTTTTGCCGCCTCCAAGAATATGGTCATTCGCAGCACCTACTTCCAAGATAATCTCCCGTACTAATATAACTGCCGATCACCATTGCAAACGGACCCGAATAGATCAGGTATTGATGGATGAATTGCACACCTCCGACATAATCAACTTCAGAATCGTGGTGCTTACATTTAGCCTACCCTCTACCTGATAGTAAGAAAACTGCGCTTAAAACTCCCTGTCATTAACGACGAACGGTACCGACGCCAGTCAGCGTGACCTTCAGCAATTTAAGTAGAAGGATTTCGCCACAGCATCGCACCACATCTCGAGCAGTCGTTACCGGAACTGGTATCGTATAATATGGCTTTTGTTAAACACAATACTTTTACTCCAATAAAAATCGAAGGATAGATAGGTAGGTAGATACACATTTGGGACAAATTATCTTGAATTCCGTTTGAAACAACAGCTTAAAGATGACTTCTTCAAAACACTTCGTCAACATGTAATATAATTCAGAAATACATTAAAAAAATATAAATTCATGAAAAGTTTCTCAAAAAAGCATGTTTTAACATATTTTAATCAAATTTTTTAACAAATTTTAATCAAATTTTCAAACGCCCCACGTGGCTCCACTTTTCTTTCTTCGCGACAATGAAACTTATGTTCTTGACTAGTCGTATACAAAAAAATTGCTGTCGCCAACTGCCGCTTCATGAGTTATCCTGGATTTTGTAAAACGCTATTTTTAGACTGGTTTTACTGAAAATATAATAAAATCTGAAAATTTTGCTAGTAAATGATGTAAATTTACTTTGTTATATTTGAGCTTCTAATACTTGATGACAAAATATTTTTTAACATAATCAAAATGTAGTACAAGTTATTCCAAAATACTTTGTCGAAGACACCAAACCTCTAAGGTGCATATCCAGAGTACTAGAGGTTTTGGCCGTCGAAAACAGCGATCTGCCCCAGTGTGCGACAGGGCTCGCCTAGGTAGCAATGTTACGATAGACAAGGATACGTTTTGGATTCTTGCTGACGGCTGAAAATAACGTTAGCCGTTAAATACGGAGGCGCATCATCAGTGGAAGTCGGGCCTACTATGGCCTCTACAAGAAGCTGCGGTCAAAAATGATTCACACCCGCACCAAATGTACAAAACGCTCATAAGGCCGGTAGTTCTCTACGGGCATGAAACGTGGACGATGCTCGAGGAGGACCTGCACCCAATAAGTCTTCGAACATTGGGTGCTTAGGACGATCTTTGGCGGTGTGCAGGAAAACGGTGTGTGGCGGCGAAGGATGAATCACGAGCTTACCCGACTCTACGGCGAACCCAGTATCCAGAAGGTGGTCAAAGCTTGAAGGATACGATGGGCAGGACATGTTGCAAGAATGCCGGATAGCAACCCTGTGAAGATGGTGTTTGCTTCGTATCCGGTTGGTCCAAGAAGACGTGGAACACAATGAGCTAGATGGGTGGATCAAGTGCGCAACGACTTGGCGAGCGTGGGGCAGGACTGAGGATGGAGAGATGCGGCCACGAGCCGGTTATTGTGGCGTAAAATGGTCGATTCAGCGTTATCTTTTTAGATGATAACAAAATAAATAAAGTAATCCAAATTAGGATTGCCTAACACAGAACACCAAGAAATAAATGTAATGTTTGAAATGATACTAATAATGGAATTAAAAAAATATTTGAATGTTACATCTGAACGGAATCAAGTTCATCTGTACGTAAAATGAGTGTAGAAAAAATCATCCTGAAAGGACTAAATACGCTTTTAAGACTTGTACAAATCCCTTTTATACCAATGGAAATTGTACCTTCAAGTGTGTTTCACTCCAACTTTTAGCGTAACTAACTGCTGAGTGCTTCGGTTTGCCAATGTTCCGGCGAGAGTTCATTTGAATAAGAGCGCTAATCTTGGGGCTCCCCAACGGGATGTGAACAAAGGAGGCAAAAGTAGATTAAAATAACTGCCGAGTAGGGAGCAGTGCATAACGAATGGTGCCCACAAGAGTGCGAGTGTGTGTGTGTATGTTGGTGTGTAGAAGTTTGCCATGAAAGTTTACTGTAGTTGAAGGTGTGCTTTCATCGGATGGGAATTTTTTCATCTCGCAGTGTCAGTTGTCGGTAAAAATAAGCTGTATAGGTGGTTGCGAGGTGATAAAAATGATTAGTTTAAGTGGCCAGTCCCAAGAGCTGTTTGGAGCTTAGAGAAGATAATCGGTTGGTTGATAAAAGGATGCTCGACCAAGTGCTTGAGTGGTTAAAGTATAATACATATAGTGATGGTAAATTAGCTTTCTGGTTGAATGGAAACGCTATTGACATGTTAATGTTGGATCTCGGTGTTGGATCAGGTCCGTCACACTCGGGCTCAGATTAGGTACCACTTCTAGTACTGCATTTGGTCCCTCGGTAGTGCAAAAGGTACCCAAGTTAGACAGATCGCAGTACACTTTTCACGGCATTCTAGATTACCTTATGAAGCCTGATTTGCTACTGAAAAGGAATCGCTAAAGAAATTTCTCGCCGATTCCTTGCAGAAATTTTCTACAGCGACTCTCATTTGAACTGACGATTCTTTTCAAATGCGTACTGCGATCAGTAAAAAGCGCATTCTTGATCGATTCCTTGCGGAAATTTCCCATGCATCAAGATAGGCCGAGAAATTACTTGTCAGCAGCGAATCAGGCTTGAGCCATAAAATTTTGGGCAACTGCAAGGGACATCCCGCATAATCAAGAACTATATTCGTACTGTATCCCGTAGTGTGCACTACTATTTACAACAATACATTAATAATTCCGTACAACTTCTAAAATAACAATAAATCCACACTACCGCGAACGGTTTTCACAATTTAATGAACAGTAATCGGGAAAATAACAATATGGGGAATAGGCGGTTAAGTTATGTCACCATTTAAAAACGACGATTTTCTCGAACAAAATTTTTCGTTTACAGTTTGTCAAGTTGTAGATATACTATCCTCTTTTTGTTCAGCCCACAATAAACCAAACAGTACAAAAACAGTTTTACCATAAATTTCGCTTAAATACGAATAATGTATGTGGTTTAGTTGGTTAATAGTGCTTTATTGTTTTTTTGACCGTATACGGTTTTGTTTTGATATATTTAAACCATATTATAAACTCTGGTGAATTAATTCAATGGATCACTTAAAACAAGAAAATTCGCGTTGAGCATCTCACTCATTTTTTTTTCTTGGTTCTATAACTCAACCAAGAAAAAAAAGTGAGATGCTCAAAGCGAATTTTATTGTTTCAAGTGATCCATTGAATTTATTCACCATTAGCACAATTAGCTGATTTTTTCGGTGTTTTTAGTTATCTGGCTCAAAAAATAATAATGTAATTTCTCCGTTTTTTTATAGAAATAAATATGCACATCGTTAAAATAATGTTGCCATCGAACCGAACATATATTGTTATAATCAAAGACGCATGAGTGTATCACACTGTAGTTTCTGTTTTTTTCACTTCTGGGCAAGGATAAAATAAGTTCCGCTTGAATTAGCATAGAATTAATCAAAAAATGGAATTCAGCTTCGGCCAACATCTGCTTCATCTTTTCCCTTCCTTGAGCGCCTTTCGGAGGGTTTGCCGGTTTCCTAGACTCCTTGTATTTCACCACACCACACAGCCTAGAGCAACTGTAAGAGATAATTTACAAATTATAATAAATAAAGCACAAACAACAATCCGATCGATCATACCTGCCGGTCAAATCGTAAATTCACGCTATACCACACTTCCGGAAGAAACTTTCACCTGCCTATTATTGAAGCGATACGCGCACTGGATTAGTAAAACATAAAATGTTTATCTGGGGGCCCAGATAGCCGTAGCGGTAAACGCGCAGCTATTCAGCAAGACCAAGCTGAGGGTCGTGGGTTCGAATCCCACCGGTCGAGGATCTTTTCGGGTTGGAAATTTTCTCGACTTCCCAGGGCATAGAGTATCTTCGTACCTGCCACACGATATACACATGCAAAAATGGTCATTGGCATAGTAAGCTTTCAGTTAATAACTGTGGAAGTGCTCATAAAAAAAACACTAAGCTGAGAAGCAGGCTTTGTCCCAGTTGGGACGTAACGCCAGAAAGAAGAAGAAGAAGAAGAAAATGTTTATCTAACAATGCAATCTTTTCGAGTTCTAATAAAAAAAAAACTTTTAGCAAAATTATCTGATTCACGGAGTGAAAAATGACAGTTGAGTAATAAAAAGCAACTATGCAGTCGCCAAACGCACACATATATTGTTTAACTATAACACTTATTGTGCATTTACTGTGATACCATACAAGTTTTCAGTGTGTTTGTGGTATCTCTTCGTAGCCGTCTACAACAAGTAACTGTAATTGTAATATATGCCAAATTGTTAGATTCTTGAAAGGTTTAAATTGTGGATAGTAAGGAACTTTTCAAGGATGTTATCCCGTACATTAACATATACTGGTAATGTAAGGTTACTGTGATATATGGTTTTGAAACGAGAACTGATTACAGTAAATCCATAAACGAACAATAACACAAACCGTGGACATATACAGAACAGTAAACGTGTTGTTTGAACAATGCAGGCATTACGTTTCATCTCATCTTTCGATCTTCTGAGCGAGATATGGGTCGAACAACAAGATATTATCTTAGAGCTCTTTGATCGATTTTTCACCTAGATCTTTGGCTCATTTGATCATAGATACAATCTTTAAGTCTTAGCAATCTGTGCGGAAAAAAACTGCTCGGCCAGTGACACTGTTTGTCATCACGGTGTCTCTGGTAGAAAACATTAATATAAAAAAAATCAGTATCGCTGAAACACCCACCAAATGAAAGCTTAGGCTTTCTCCTTTAATTTGAGACCGGTTTGGAAATGTTCTATCGGGGGGTCCTGAACATTTTTTTTTTATTTTAGTAAGAGATACGTACCATAGGTGATCTTCTTCCACCAATAGTATGATACAATGAATCGCTTGTACCATATGATGAAAACTCAATCGAACCATTCCTTGTTGTGCGCTTGAACAAGTTAGTTCAGTTTTTTGCAGTCGGCTGCTTTTTTTGGTTTTTTTTATTTCTTCCACCGCCCGTGTGGTTTTTACCAATTGTGCCTCTAGTGCTTAAAACCGCGCGCATCGAAGGAAGCGAACCAGGTTGGCAAGGGTCAACGGGTATCGTTCCACCGATAATTGTTCCCCCGCATACATCTGCTGCGAGGACGGCGAGACATATTTGCCTACCTACGACGTGGAAGGCTAGCTGCTGTGCCGTCATCAAACGGGAACGGATAAGTAGCAATTTTTCTATACCTATCCATACTCTATTGAATTGCCTTCGCATCTCCCGAACAAACAGTGTTGAGTTCAAGGTTGTTTTTCGCTTCTCCTCTGTCTCTCTCCCGGTGCAAATTTGTTTGCAGGGTTAGGGGAAGGGTGTACAAAATAGTCCACTGACTGATTTTTTTTTCTTTTCAAAAGTTTTTTTTTTTTTTTTTTATTATATTTTTGCCTTTATAGGGGAGGTGCGTACAAAATAGTCCACTAATTGATTAATATTTTCCAATCGCTTTAAATTTTTTTTGTTTGTTTTTTTTTTTCTCTATACTTTTTTTTTTTATTATTATTGTCGATTCGGTTGCGGTTGGATTTTTTCCCGCATGGACAAATCGGATGGAGGCGATACGCCTCCTAAAGATCTCGTTGCTCGAACGCGGTTTTATCAACCGTCTTCGGCTGGGCCTTGGGTTGTCTATTTCCGGCGCAAAAATAAGATTTTGAATGTGCTCTCGATCTCTAGAGAGCTGACGCGTAAATATCCTGGGACCGTTATTCACCAAGTGAAGCAATCCAAGCTGCGTGTAACTGCACCTAGTTACAAAGCAGCGAATGAAATTGCTCAGCATGAGGCTTTTACTGTGGAATATTATGTGTATATTTTGGCCAGAGAGGTTGAGGTGGAAGGGAAAATCATCGACGCGAGTCTGACATGCGAAGACATTAAGACTGGCAAAGGCGTTTTTGAGAACCGGTCCATTCCTGATGTGGCTATACTGGATTGTAAACAATTGCAATCAGTTTCCATGGAAGGCAATAAGAAAGTGTTTTCGCCGTCAGCCTCGTTTCGTGTAACTTTTCCTGGTTCCGTTCTCCCTAAATTTGTTTGCATTGATAGTGTTTTTTACCCAGTGCGCCTTTACGTGCCGAAGGTATTCAATTGTACCAACTGCAAACAGCTTGGTCATAGTGCTAGCTTTTGCGACAACAAGCCCCGTTGTGGTAAATGCAACCAAGCTCACTTGGAAGATGATTGCACACAGGAAGCTGAAAAATGCAGCTACTGTCGTGAGGATCTTCATGACTTGCAGAAATGCCCGGCATACAAAAGGCGCATTCGAAATGAGAGTCGCTCCATTGTGAAGCGCTCCAAGAAGACGTATGCGGAAATGGTGAAAGCTTTAAATCCGCCTGCAAAAGAGTCTTCATCAGCCATCCCAGTTGGTAACTCTTTTCAAGAGTTGTCTTCCGACGAAGCGAACGACGACGAAACTGATGGGGGAGATTCTTCGGAGGTACACGCACCCGGAAAACGAAAGTCTCCATCTTCTCCGGGACTGCGCCGTAAGGTAATGAAATCTTCCCTCAAAAGTTTGCCTAATTCCAAAGGAGGTGGGGCAAATTTGAAATTGCCGAAGAAACAGGTCCTTGATGCTTCCGTTCCGTGTTGCAGCAAAGATCTGACGCCCCCGCCTCCACCGATTAAATATACTTCGAAAAGAAGCTCTAGACAAGATAGCAAGAAAAAAGCTGCTGAAGTCCCTTGCTCTTCCTCGAAAACCCCCCGGGCCAAGCGAGGACTGATAACTTTTACGGCCCTTGTGGATCGCATATGTGATGCCCTCGGAGTTTCAGACTCATTCAGAGGCATACTCGACCTTTTTCTCCCCGCAATAGAAGAGTATCTCAGGGGATTGACTATCTCGTGGCCCCTCCTTGCTTCGATCATATCTTTCGATGGCTAATTCATCAAGTGAGGTACAAGATATGATCACTGTGTTACAGTGGAACTGTCATAGTCTAAAACCTAAATTAGACACATTTAAGTTTTTGCTTCACAATTCCGATTGTGATATATTTGCACTCTGTGAAACATGGCTTTCTTCTGAAGATGATCTTAACTTCTACGATTTTAACATTATACGCCAGGATCGAGATGATAATTACGGGGGTGTGCTTTTAGGAATCAAAAAGTGCCATTCATTCTACAGAATCCCCATCCCGACTCATCCAGGCATAGAAATCGTTGCTTGCCAAATAAACGTAAAGGGTAAAGATCTTTGCGTAGCTTCTGTTTATATTCCTCCAAGAGTTTCAATAAACCGCCATCATCTCTGGAATGCAGTCTCCATGCTCTCATCCCCAGTTTTAATACTGGGTGATATGAACTCACATGGTACTGGATGGGGCGAATCTTATGACGATTATAGAGCGGCTATTTTCTATGACTTATGCGACGATTTCAACTTGAACATTTTGAACACAGGTGAAGTGACACGTATTTCATCCGACGGCAAAGAAAGCCGCATTGACCTATCTTTGGGTTCAAGTTCACTATCATTCGATTGCATGTGGAAGGTGATTGATGATCCCCATGGTAGTGATCATTTGCCCATAATAACGTCTATCAGAAATAATTGTGAAAGGTCAGAGCAGTCAATTCAGGTTCCTTACGACCTCACTAGGAATATCGATTGGCAAAAATTTGCATCAGCGGTAACTTTTGGTATCGAAACATTCAACACACTCCCACCGTTGGATGAGTATCGATTCCTAACAGAATTGATTTATAAAAGTGCATTAGAATCCCAAAAACAACGAGTTCCAAGTGCATCCTTCAAAAGACGACCAGCCACACCTGGTTGGGATGATGAATGCACTCAGTTGTATCGAGAAAAATCTAATGCCTTCAAAGCTTTTCGTAGATATGGTACCTCAGAACTTTATTTAGAGTACTCGAAGCTCGAAAAAAGACTGAAGAATCTTATTAAAGCGAAGAAGCGTAGCTATTGGCGACGTTTTATCGATGGCCTCTCACGAGAAACTTCAATGACGACGCTTTGGAGAGTGGCTCGCAACATGCGAAACCGCTCATCCTCAAATGAGAGTGACGAATACTCCAATCGTTGGATATTCAATTTCGCAAAAAAGGTCTGTCCAGACTCAGTTCCAGCTCAACCGCCATTCTGGGAAACCCAGAGAGACGATGCGTTGGACAGACCATTCACTATGCTGGAATTTTCTATGGCTCTTCTTTCATCAAACAACTCCTCTCCGGGACGCGATATGATTAAGTTCAATCTTCTTAAAAATCTCCCCGATATCGCTAAAAGACGGTTGCTTGACCTGTTCAACTCTTTCATGGAACACAACATTGTTCCACCTGAATGGAGACAGGTCAAAGTAATAGCTATTCAAAAGCCTGGGAAACCAGCGTCTGATCATAATTCGTACCGCCCGATTGCTATGTTATCATGTTTAAGGAAATTGTTAGAAAAAATGATCCTATCCCGACTCGATCACTGGGTCGAATCAAACAACATGCTTTCCAGTACTCAATTTGGCTTTCGCAAGGGCAAAGGAACAAACGATTGTCTAGCGTTGCTTTCATCAGATATTCAACTAGCCTTTGCTGACAAGGAGCAATTGGCTTCGGTTTTCTTGGATATTAAGGGCGCTTTTGATTCAGTTTCCATAGAAATATTGTCAGCAAACTTGCACAATAGTGGACTACCTGGAATATTGAATAATTTCTTGTACAATCTGTTGTCAGAAAAACACATGAGCTTCACTCTCGGTCAACTGACAACTTCCAGAATTAGCTATATGGGCCTTCCCCAAGGCTCATGTCTGAGTCCCTTGCTTTATAATTTTTATGTTAAAGATATTGACAACTGTTTGGAAGAACCATGCACGCTTAGACAACTTGCAGATGATGCTGTGGTCTCTATGAAGGGCCCACGAGCAGAAATCCTGCAAAGACCATTGCAAAATTCCCTTGATAATCTATCCACTTGGGCTAGAAATTTAGGGATCGAGTTTGCGCCGCAAAAAACTCAACTGGTTGTATTTTCAAGGAAGCGGAATCCAGCCCAACTGAAGCTTAAGCTTTTGGGAATAGACATCGACCAGTCTTTGACTTCAAAATACCTTGGGGTCTGGTTTGATTCAAAAGGCACTTGGCGAACCCATATTAGGTATGTAACGGAAAAATGCCAACAAAGGATCAATTTTCTACGAACAATTACCGGAACATGGTGGGGTGCTCACCCGGAAGACCTCATAAAACTCTATAAAACAACCATTCTCTCTGTTCTAGAGTATGGCTCTTTCTGTTTTCTCTCAGCAGCAAAATGCCACCTGATTAAATTGGAACGAATTCAATATCGTTGTTTGCGTATCGCCTTAGGGTGTATGCACTCGACACATAATGCGAGCCTAGAGGTTCTGGCAGGGGTTTTACCGCTACAGAACCGATTCTGGGAGCTCTCGCTAAGAATACTTATTAAGTGTGGAGTGAGCAACACACTGGTAATCGAAAACTTCGAAGAACTGCTCAAACTGAATACTCAGTCAAAATTCATGCGAGTTTATCTCTACTACATGTCATCTGACATTAGCCTTCCATGTTATAACCCTCCACGTGTACGCTTCACCAATGACAGTTCCTCTGTTGAATATGATCTGTCCATGAAACAAGATATTCATGGAATTCCAGATCAACTTCGATGTATAACTATTCCACGTATTTTTAACGCAAAGTTCCAGAATGTCGATTCCTACAGGAGATATTTCACTGACGGGTCACGTATAAATGGATCCACTGGCTTCGGTGTCTTCAATGAAAATTCTTCCGCCTTCCGAAAACTTCAAGAACCTTGCACGGTTTATGTTGCTGAGCTGGCAGCAATCAACTTCGCTTTGGGGATGATCTCTAACATGCCCGCAGACCACTTCTTCATCTTCTCGGATAGTCTCAGTTCTATTGAGGCACTCCGATCGATGAAACCTGTAAAGCATGCATCTTACTTTCTTACAAAAATAAGAGAGCAGATGTGTGCACTGGTCGAAAGATCATATAAGATTACCTTTGTATGGGTCCCCTCACATTGCTTAATTTATGGCAATGAGAAGGCGGACTCTCTCGCAAAGGTGGGCGCTGAGGAAGGTGAGATTTATGATAGACGAATTTCACACGATGAATTTTTTCATTTAGTACGTCAAAGTTCTCTTCACGGTTGGCAAAGCGATTGGCTAAATGGCCAACTGGGACGGTGGTTACATTCCATAATTCCTAGAGTTTCCTTGCGAGCCTGGTGGAAAGGCTTGGACGTAAGTCGAGATTTCATTCGCGTGATGTCAAGACTTATGTCCAACCATTACTCGCTAGATGCACATCTACACAGAATTAACCTCGCGCTGAGCAATATTTGTAACAGGTGTGGTTCCGGTTATGATGACATCGATCACGTAGTTTGGCAGTGCTCGGATATGGACGCCTCCAGAGCGCAACTTTTGGATACCCTCGCGGCCCGAGGTAGACAACCCTATGTTCCAGTTAGAGATGTGTTGGGAACCCGCGATCTTATTTATATGGTCGCAATTTACGATTTCCTTCGCTTGTGTTGTATAAAAGTTTAATTCTCTTGTGTTCTCTTCCCCAGTTTTTTTTTTTTTTGTGTTTTGTCCCCTTTGTGTTGGATTGAGGATCCTGGCCATCCGGCAGTCGAATACCGGCAAGAAATCGCTACCAACGCCATGAAACGAAAATCAAGACGCCACGTTATACCTCCCGGATGAGCTGCTGAGAACCCTGATCCCAATCCCTACCATGTCCTTCCTTAAAAAAAAAATGTGACCACTAACCTCGAGCTGCCACGAGTACCCTGGCCCCATCCCATATTAATGTTGAACTGAAAAAGCCAATTAATTGTATGTAATAAAAATACAAAAAAATGAATTTCGGCTCCGTAAAGCGTTAAACGCATTTGAGCCTCAAATAAACGAAATAGATAAAAAAAAAAAAAAAAAAAAAAAAAACTCAATCGAACCGTAGAAGGCCATGACAATTATTTCTGGACAAACATTTGAAAAGGGCTAGAGATCCCTTTTTAGCTCTCCCATGCAAACTAACACCACTATCAGAAAGATTAGTGTTAGTTCTTCCTGATACTAGTATTGGTGAACGTGATCAAGTTGAATTGGGCTCAACAGCATCTTACAAAGCCATTGTTCACCAATGTTGATGTGCCCTTTTTAAATGTTTGTCCAGATTTCCATAAAACAAGCTTGTTTTTGATTTGGCAGTGTTGCTGTTCAGTTGATTATAAATTCAGTAAATATAAAAATTGTAATTTTTTAATCAAAATTTATTTATTTATACAAAATTTAAATTATTGTAAACAATATTTGAAATTTTAAATAAAAAAAAAAAAGTTTAGAGAATTAAAAGATTTTCAATAAATAACCCTTATTTTGATTCAGTTGTATGCTACCGTCTTAAAATTCGAATATATTTTCAAAATATATTGCTTTTTACGATAAGTAATAAACAATGCGTTTGAGAAAACATTTACTCATGGATCATTACATTACAAATGGTTTCACATATTGCACAAACAACTAAATTGGCATCAATAGTAGGGAAATCGGCGCTGCATTGCTTAAGTTGTCGCGTGCTAAGGTGGTACAGTGAAAAATTGGTGATTGTGTCGCGTGATAAGTTTATAAATTCATTGTTTTGGGTCAACATTTTGGTTTGCTGATTAGAGGTATGCCTGTTAATAATTACAATAAATATATCCCAATTTCACACCTATTAATAAATATATATTTACGCTTCACTTTGTTAGGAGACCTGAAACATGAAACCAAAAAGCCACGAAAACAATCGTTCGAAGATTTGCGTATTGTGTTTATAGAATATGTGTCTGCAACCGTTATCACTATTGCTGATATTATTGATATTGTTGAACAGCACATTTTTCACGACATCAGGATTAAAGTCTGCTATTGTCCAACAAAAATATGTCGAGCTTGCACGTTTATTCGTTCAGTAACCAATTTAAACTTTTGAATATAGCACTGTATAAATACAATTTAAAATCTACCATTCGAAGCATGTAATGATGTGAGAACAACAATCTCACCAAAACTAAAGGCAAAACGTGATAGATACAGTAATGCAAAAAGTAAGTGCCAATTGAATTGGTTGGTTGTCGAATCTACACGGTTTACCACCCAATGTGCAACATAAAAAAACCCATTTGTTCGCTGATGACTTGTTTTTGATTTAAAAAAAATGTGATTTGAGCACCAGATGAACGTTGCAGTTGAGCAGCTGTCTAAGGAGTTTGGATATTGCAATCGCCCCAAACATCGCCTTCAAAATCAGCAGACTTAACCAATCAGTTCAGGGGTTTTTAGAGGTATCACATCTGCACTTTGATTTGAACGATAATGCAGAAACTGAATTAAAACCTGTCATATACTGCAATAACATTCGGGGGTTAGTTGATTATGTGACGTCCATATAGGAGGGTTGGCCTGGGCAGTTCAATCTGCAAGCGATGGAGAAAGGTCTTTTAAGGTTACTCTCTCGATTATCGAGCATAATTCCGACGTCATCGGGACTCAAGGCCGTTGTAAGGATACTGGCGTAAAAATAATGTTGCTGCTTGCTGTTGCTTCTGGCGTTTCAGATAAATATGGCAATATTGAGAAAATTTAAAAGACACTGTTGCTTTTGAATAATTTTAGGTGCTTCATTGCTGGAGATTTTAAAATCGTCAATCTGTTTTGCGTAATAATGGGAGATAGTTCAACATTTCCTTGCCCATACTGTACCACACAAAAAAATATCTATCCAATGTAGCTGCTCATCCACGAATACTTGGTTACATACGCGTCCGCGAAATGGAAAAGTCTCGGCTCGGATCATAAACTAGAGGAGCAGTTCTGCAATTGTATTTACTATCCACTGCTCGATAGATCACCCGACGAACAAATTGCCTGCCACCTTTCTTGCATATTTCACTAGGTGTTGTCAATCCAATTGGCAAAAATGTATAATACATTGATCCAAATAATGTCGAGGAATGGGTAAGCATCAGCAGTTTTATTGTTTGATTCTTTTATTATAGGTGAGGATCATCAGTTGCCTAAGCCACAGCAAATGTGGATTCACCAGCTGAAACTGTCAGAAGCTTTTGAAAAATCGGCATGTTTTGGAAGTAAAATGGGATCCAAGTTTGATAGCAATTGGAATTTATCGTAATGTTCTGTAAATTATCAATTTTCAATGAAAAAATGTATTTCTGGCGCTTGATCAATTTGATCAGGTACATAAAAGTTGTTTTCAAAGGAGTCTGGATGATGATTTTGCAGAAAAGGTTGAGAACTTTTCAAAAATGTGGATTGTTCACCCAATAGCTGGAAGTTCCACATTGGCGCTATCATGTCCCGGAGTTTTGTAAAAGTAAGTGGTTTGAGGAAATACGGGAAACAAGCCAGTGAAACCGTACATTTCGATCTTCAAGTTGCATGGAATCATGTTAAGGTTCCGGAAAACTCCGAAGCATGTGATCGACAGCATCTTTGAGCTGTAGTAACGTACAATAGTGCGCATTTGTAGGCCGTATTAACCGTATTTACTTTATCGATATGTCGTGTTTGTAATTGGTTTAAATAGAATGATATAATGGTAAATCCTTTTTATTAATTGGTTAACTATTCGTTATAAATTTTCTCATGGCTACCTAGATAAGCATGAAAGAAAATGACTATGTGAACCATAATTTAGAAATCAGTACTGAAAAAAACAGCATTGTACTGTTTTGAAAAAAAAAAATGTTCAGGACCCCCCGATAGAACATTTCCAAACAGGTCTCAAATGAAAGAGAAAAGCCTAAGCTTTCATTTGGTGGATGTTTTAGCGATACTGATTTTTTTATATTAATGTTGTTCTACCAGAGACACCGTGTCATGCAAGTCATAGCCATGACTTCACAATAATATAATTATAAAATAACCAGTAGAGTGTAAGTAAATGAAACGTTTTGAAATTAGATACAAACATGATTTTTGTTTATTTGTAGGTAACTTAGCTGTTTTCTTTGTTGAGGGCTCTACGTTGTATGCCCTACCCAAGATGCCCTCCTCTCATTCAGCGCAGGAAAACCTTAAATTTCATGTTTTTCGAATCCAGTGAATCAGTGAAGGACACAACAACTGCTGAGAATCCCAAAGTCTTAATTTCAATACACTATCCAGAGTATATCTCCTGCTATAAATATGCCCTCAGTGGGGTCAACGTGATGTCAAGAAAATAAAGTTTACCGTGCTTAAATTATGCAATAAATGGAGTCTTAAATAAATTATTTCATATATCAACACATTCAATTTATTTTCTAAATCGTGTTTCGTTTTAAGAGGAACTGGAATTTCTACTCGCCATTCCCTTTATTCAGTTCCAGTTAAAGGTATAAACATGACTAGCCGGTCAATCAGTTAGTGATTTTTGATAGTGATCTATTACAATTCGGTTTGAACCGTTGACGATCGTTATCGTTTTACAACGATTATTTTAATTTTAAGGCCACGGACCCAACGCCAGCCCTTGAAAAGCAGTAAAATTTTCATACGTTTTAAAAAAACTGTAGACTGCAGGCAAACATCTCTACTTACTATTCTTCGAATATGAAGAAGCCTCTGACTCATTAATAGATGGACAAAACATTTTCTCCAATAAAATTCAACAAATATGATGTTCCACATTCGGTATATCAAAGGTCCGATTTTCAACTGCCAAGATGATCATTTGATGCATCAGATGAGAAGATTGAATCATTCCAATGTGCTCTTGGATTGGGGATAATATCTTTTAAACATGCAAAGATGATCACTACGATCAGATGAGATTGTAATGCCTGGAACAATGTGGCAAATTGTGTTTTTCTATGCGGGATGGAGGTCTTTAATTTGTCTTTGGTTGGATGCTTTCGAGAACTAATATTGAATATCTCATAAATCATTAAAAAAAAAAACATCTAGTAGTCATTTTCCGTTCCTATGACAGAATTGATCTACTTGAAAACTCCAAGCACTACCTGAAAACACATCATGAAGGATCCCTCGGAACCTAAGCCGAACACTCGTAATCCTTGGAAATGTCCCATTATGCGATGTCCGACGATGCTGTCGGACTCGGCCCTTCTGGATCACTTGATTGCCGAACACAAATGCATCGACCTGAAGCCCGTAGAAGCCGGCGAGAAGGCACTTCTCTCATTCCGAGAGTCTATTTTCCCGTACGGCCAACCCGTTTGCATGGGAGTTCTACTCTACGGCGGAAAAGGTAATCAATCGAGTCCGGGACACTCCCATCGGAACTCGATCCTGTCGGCCAGCTTTGCCGCGTACGAGAAACATCTACCGGTACTGGTCATGGGCTGCAAAACACACCTAACGGACATGCTGGCCGATGACGAGATACCGTCGGAGATCTACAACGATATTTGCCAGAGACGGGACGCAGCCCTCAATGGTTCCGATCGGGACAAGGATATCTTTGTGCTGTGGTTGATTGGGCCTAGTACATCCAGGCCGGTTTATGGGGAGGTGACCATCAGCGATGTGGATCGGATCATTGTAAGAGGATGTCGGATGCAGATGCATGATTTTAAAGACTTTCTCCTGCCGAAGAGTTTTCTTTGCAATGGAGAGGATTATTTGATGGTGAACCGTCCCGGGATGAGCTTGATGACCCGAAATGGGGAGCAGGATGTGGAGATGGAAGTGGTTATCGAGGAGGAAAAAACTGAAATTTAGGACTAGCTTATTGTACCAAGAATTGCTAAAAACAATAATAAATTTATTTCAGTGAAACCAGAAAATGTAATATTTCATTTGATCATTAAGTTGAATTTAAGGGGTCTATTTTATAAGTTGAGCCGATCAAAATGACTCGACTCGAGTCACTGTCGACCGAAAAAATCGCTCGACTCAGCTCTGTCACTCGAGTTTTTCGACAATTGTCACTCTATGTGACGGGGTTGGTGGTCTGATGGCTACCGCTTCTGCTTCATATGCAGAAGGTCATGGGTTTAATCCCAGGCCCGTCCCTTTCCTCGTACTTTGTAGTTGTATATCTCTCACTTGCTTCTATCTTCCATTCTAAATATATCACACTCAAACTATTCGTTCATAGCAAACGCTAGAACCAGAGACGGACAAGAAACCGTTTCCCTAACGCTTCCTACTTCCACGCGCACGCATTTCTTACGCCTGATACATAGGCAGTCTGCTAACCACAAAAGCAAACCTCTCTGCCATGCCTTTCCCCCAATCCATACACTCCCGCATGAACTGACGTGGATGCAGTGGAATATACGGTCTACGTGGGAGTCAGTTCAATGCATCATCAATTCCTCCCCCTTCCCCTCATTGGTCTGCATTCTGACGTGGCAGGTGCCATTGTTGCCTAAAAATAGAAGATCACCAGCACTTACACACTGAGGATGCCTGTTAGTCCCAAGCAGTCATTCGGTTGGTTCCTTGTGTAAGTGCAGCTGATCTGGCGATACTGGAGTGCATCCACGAGCGGCCAATCAAGCTCAAGCTCAAGCTCAAGTTGTCACTCTATGTGACTGGATTACTATGAGAGTCGACGGGTGACATCTGAAATATGCATGCTTGCTTTGATCGACAATGAATACAGACGAGTCACATGAATCTGCTCGATTTACAAAATAGGCCCCTAAATCCCGAGAACCTTTCATTACATTCCTTAAATATTTTCAAGATTCCCCAAAGATTTTCTTTGGCACATATGAGGTGATTTTTTCAAAAAAAAAAAAAAAAAAATTTATCTATGAATTATCGTTATTTATAGCCCAGGTATTTGCCATTGGTAATTTTTTCATCAATTGCTCTAGGACAGGAGTTTTCAACCTTTCTCGCTTGCGGAGCACTTTTTGAATTGAGTTTGTTGTGCGGAGCATCTGTTCTTCATCACCACTCCGTTTGAAATCTAGACTTTTCACAAGCCATATACCTAATTCCTACGAAAATCGTGAAGTAAGATTTATGTTAGCCAATCTTCCATAAGGGTAAAGATGTTTTGAAGTCAAATCTTAAATTTTCAAGAACATCAGTCTGGAGAACCAAACATTCGTTTAAGCTGAAAACATGATCGATTGGTCACTTGCTGTTGGTTGTCCCTGCTGTTGCTGTCGATCAAGTTTCCAGCTAAAATAGATGTTCGATTCTCCAGATTTTATTAACTTATAATTCTAATCTATAAAGATTTGTATAGTTTGATTAAGAAAGCTTTTTTACTTCAGGCTTAAAGTGTGACAATTAGGCATCTAAATGAAACTTTATTTGTTTTTTCGTTATATATTTCAAAATTCTTGTTTTGGAAACGGCAAAATTGCATTGGGCATAGGGACGTTCCGATACTTCCGATATATCGGAATATCGAAAAATTATATAACTTTTCCAAATAATTTGAAGCGTACTAAAATACCACTACGTAGCGTGAAATTATATAATAATCCAGGGAAAAATCTAAAACTAGTGATGCATAACAAAAAATTACTCAAAAACTATGTTTGAAAATGCCATGTTAAGGTCCCCCCTATGTCACCATTTACCGTGCGTACAGTTTTCGTCATGATTTAATTTTGTATCTTGAAGAAACGTTGTTGATGGAGAAACTATGTTGCTTGTAATGTGCGCACTCATTTTTAAGACTACTCAAATCTTCATTTACAATAAAAACCATAAAAAATTAAAAAATTGGCTAAATACTTATTTTTTCATTAAAATCGTTGTAAGAGGGTTGACTGTATTGTCCAAACCATTACTTCTTCACTCAAAAACTAAATATGAAGTAGTTTAATGACGACATAACAATAAATCTAATATTACCGAATAATTTCATGCCTTCACACCAAAGACAAATTAAAGACCTCGATGTCCCATGCAGTTGCCCAAAATTTTATGGCTCATAAGGTAATCTAGGACGCCGTGAAAAGTGACTGCGATCTGTCAAACTCGGGTACCTTTTGTACTACCGAGGGACCAAATGCAGTACTAGAAGTGGTACCCAATCTGAGCCCGAGTGTGACGGACCTGTTCACACTAATGCACGGTAATAGGAACCATATATATTGAAAAGGATCCATTCACCGTGCATTTGTGTTTCGACTGAAATACAATAAAAAATTCTAATTTGCATAAAATCTCATTGCTCATACGATGAAATACATCTTGCTAATAGTATCCACAGTGAAAACTTGTTGGAATTTTGAAAAATTTCATACTCTGTCGTTAAAATGAAAAATGTGAATTTTTGGCGTTTCTATTAAGAGTGTTAAAAAATCTCATTATCAAACAGAATTCACATGACATTGACTACTTAAACTAGGTTTTTCAAAATGCTTTGTGACAAAAACTACTTCATTTCATCAGTTTTACCTTATTTTGCTGACAAAAGAATAATTTGTGAAAATTGTATGAATATTCTGTAGGAATTTGTATATGTCGAGTGATGAACTAGCCAAACGAGTTAAAAATCACTTTAATAAAGAAAAAAAAATTGTATATGTGCACGGTGAATGGAGGCCGCATGGTGACTGGTGACTTAACGGTATTTTGTTTTCGATATCCGATATTTTGGTATCGATATTTCCTATTCAATATATCGGTGATATCGATATTTCCTTCCGATATATCGTACACAAATACATATATTGAAAACATCGGAGGATTTTAGAATTAGCATTAAGATATTTCTAAAACGAAACCAAATTTATAATATAACTTAGCTAGAAAACCAAACAGCGCTCTGAGCTGAAAATTTGATCGATCGCTGTATGAGGGTTGCTTCCTTCTCGTCCGTTGCCATAGCCAAAAATTTGGGTTAAATTAGGACACGGAAATTGGCGCATCCTTCAGCATTCGAGAATTGTCCTGGCCACGTCCTTGTGAAAGCTGAGGGATAGTAGAACTGCCAGCAGAAAACTCACCTGAGTGTTACCTGATAGAGTGTACGAGAGTTGCAGAGACCTCTACATTCTCTCATAAGTGGAAAACAATTGTAGGGCTTTATCAAAATATAATTTATTTTTTATACGAACGAAAAGCTGTTTTCGTTCGAATTGTAATTATTCTAAAGTCAGAACATAAGGGAAAATAACTGTTTCCTATCCAAGGAAAAGGATCGCAAATAACAATGGAGTATGCATTAACATTTTTAACAAAGCCACTTCCACTGATTTTGCCTATTTCTCTATAAAGAACGTTTCTTCCTTTGCAAAACTTCGAACATTTTCGTCTGTCATGTTATTCATTCGTGAATAATCAAATCGTCGTAAATTTTTGAATAACTTTGCAAATAATAATTCTGACAAGAAAATTTATATAAATAAAAATGAAATGGTGATTGCATGTCACGAAATGGCTTACGAGGTTCACAGATTTCAATGATAATTTCTCCATTTTGTTCGTCAAGGGTTCCGACGTGTTTGTGTGTATAAAATCCCAGGTATTCACCGGGAAAGTCGGAAAAACGAGAGTGAACGAAACTGTCATTTTGCATGGGACGATCCATAGCGTATTCAACAGCCTACTCGATGGCAAGACGAAGTTTGCCGGGACCATTGGTACTGAAATAAATTTCAGCATTTCTAGGATGCTTTTCAATATTGGCAGTACAAGCACGTAGATTTGATCAGATCAGATAAAGATTATAATTGTACTACCAGGTACCCCCGTTGCACAGTGCTTCCAAGGGCCTATATTCGTGATCGAAAATGTTTTGCACCAGAAAAGTTAGTTTTAGAGGTATGGTGTCTTCAGAGAAGTTGTTCGGGATGTTGAAGCCCTTCTTAAGAAAGAATTATTTTTGTGATGAATCCACCTAGCAGTGAGATAGATTTTCACTTTTTTGCAAAAATGGAGATACAGCAATGGTGTCTTCGGCAAAGTTGTAGATAATTTCACTACATGAAAATTAGCTGAAGACACTTTTGCTCTATCTATTGAATTTTAAGAGATATGGGTCATTTTTTGTGAACGACCCCTTGAAACTAGTTTTTTCGTTATATCTCTCTCTGGGTATTTTTGAGATTTTTCACATGTTCCACAAAGTTGTTTTAATTGATAAAATATGCATTTCTTCAGAAGACACAAAAAATGTATCTCTTATATTTTCGGAGTTATATGATATTTTATGTTGAAAAATTGACTATTGCACATTCCTCTAATATTTACAGGGGCAAATTGGGGCAACATTTTTAGCTTGCATATAAAAGAGTAACTTAGTAGCTATCAAATCCATGGTAACTGACACGTGGCACTGCGTTCCTTGACTACAAAATATGTTCCGTAAAATGTTGAAAAATTAAAAGTATGCAGCTTTTAATACCGTGTATTTTTTAAATACGCCATCTTTCATGGGTCTGGGTCATTTGGTATAAAGCCATTTGGCATAAGTTCATCTGGCATCAAGCCGTTTGTTATAAAAGACATTTGGCATAACGGTCATTTGGCACAATGGTCATTTAACATAAACACATTTATAAAGAACAGGTATATTTTGAAAGAAAGAATTTTATTCTAATTATGCGAAATGACCGTTATGATAAATGGCCATTATTTCAATTGGGGTTATGCCAAATGACCATATGCTAAATGGCTTTAAGCCAGACGAACCGTTCCCATTTTTCATGGCTGAGTGGAAAATTATCAGGTCTTCTAGGATATAATATATTCGGTTATGACTGTAAAAACGTGATCTCTCAAATACTAAATATTTTTGGATATAGTTAACGTGAAATAGTTAGTCATATTAAGTAAATATTGCACTAAAACTTTCAAGACACAAATCTGGCGAAGTAGGCATCGAACAACAGTGATTTTTCTTTTAGCTTTGTGCGTTAGTAGAAAGCATAAAATAAGAATATAATGCTTGTTAATTCAATATTTGTTCAGTTAAGTGCTTTTAGAATGCGGACAGAGATATAACATAAGTCGACCATAGATAGATTCCAATATGTTTCACTTTAAGCACAGTGGATAATGTAAATAATCAATTCGCCTAAGACTACACATCATCATATGAACGCTTTTGTAATAATAATAGTTAAAAGATAGTCTTTTTATGGAGAAAGAAATTGTTGAGAGAGAGGATCAAAGTAATAATCTACATAGGCAAAAATATTGAGATGTGGATAGTCGACTGTATTATCGCACAGAAATATATAAAAAGGGTCTTATTTTAAATTTTCTTCTTCACATACTCAAAAAGTAGTATCTAAAATCTTAAAAATACACATATCAGCGAAATTATAGCTTGTTCATGGTAACAAATTATAGTCCGTTTGAAAGCTATTCTGTTCGTATGTCACGCCACTTTAGTTTTATTTATATAAAAAGACGGATAGATTTATAAAAATTATGTTCTCTTGTGAATACAAAAGAGCAATATATCAAAACTAAAGAAAACATTCTTTCCTTTATTATTGTTATTATTATTATAACTACTATTATTATTATTTTAAGCTTAAATAGGATGACTTCCGTTTTAAGGCAAATAAATTACTAACATTATTCTATGTGCTTTATACTACGTTCAGTATAGAGCTGATGTTACGTAATAAAGGCTATCTCTAAGAATTCATACATCTAGTTTTCACTGTAAATGAGAAGTATGACGTTTGATTTCAAGATATCCTATCTTAGACAATATCACCATTAGCCAAACCGAATATATCATTGCGTAAAAGACCTGAAAATTGTCACTCAGCCCTGAAAAATGGCGTATTTAAAAAATAAACGGTATTAAAAGTTGCATAATTTTAATTTTTCAATATTTTACAGAACATATTTTGTAGGCAAGGAACGCAGTGCCACGTGTCAGTTACCATGGATTTGATAGCTATTGAGATACTCTTTCATATGCAAGCTAAAAATGTTGCCCCAATTTGCCCCTGTAAATGTTAGAGGAAGGTGAAATAGCCGATTTTTCAACATAAAATATCATATAACTCCGAAAATATAAGAGATACATTTTTTATGTCTTCTAAAGAAATGCGTATTTTATCAATTAAAACAACTTTGTAGAACATGTGAAAAATCTCAAAAATACCCAGAAAGAGATATAACGAAAAAACTAGTTTTAAGGGGTCGTTCACAAAAAATGACCCATATCTCTTAAAATTCAATAGATAGAGCAAAAGTGTCTTCAGCTAATTTTCATGTAGTGAAATTATCTACAACTTTGCCGAAGACACCATTGTTGTATCTCCACTTTTTCAAAAAAGTGAAAATCTATCTCACTGCTAGGTGGATTCATCACAAAAATAATTCTTTCTTAAGAAGGGCTTCAACATCCCGAACAACTTCTCTGAAGACACCATACCTCTAAAACTAACTTTTCTGGTGCAAAACATTTTCGATCACGAATATAGGCCCTTGAAAGCACTGTGCGTTGCTTTGACATGTGCATGTGCAAATTAGACATCGTTCAAATTAAAAATGGAATTTTGTGAAACGAAACGCAGCACCAAAACAAACCAGCCAATGAGGTGAAAAGAGACACGTTTTTTCAGTAACTATAAGCTCAAATTAAAAACAAAATGAACCCGTATCGTTCAAATTAGTAGGGGTGCACGGTAGAATGTACTTCAACAAAAGATATTTATATGAATTTCGGTCGAAATAGCAATAATTTTAAGTATACAAAGTTTTTTTTTCGAATCTTAGGAAACTAAACGATAGGTCACTAAACGATATATAAATTTTGCTCAAATCGAATATATCATATGATATTCCGATATATCGATATTTTGAATCAATATATCGATAGTATCGATAGTTTGCTTCAATAATCGTATCGAAACAAGTATCGATACTTCGCAATATCGGAACGTCCCTAATTGGGCAATGGAAAAAAGTCGTCTCTAGCGACTTAAAACACAGGATTTTAACGGTCTAAGAGGGCCGTTGTTCTTGCAAAAGCATGATTTCAATACATCATTACGCGCGCTTTGTTCAGATATATGGACCATCTGATGCACTGTTTGTCGCGGGAAAAACCGTTTGTCGGATATTAAAGCCTGTCCACGATAAATTTCGGACACGGATGGCGGGTGTACTTGCTCGCAGGATAAAGAACAACCGCGATGCATAATGGATTTTGTTATGATCACTAGATTTCCATCCCTGACATTGGCTAAGAAATTTTCGAACTTTTGTTTTTGATTCCAACACTTGTTCCAACAACTGAGCAGCTTTTTGTAGCTGCATTTTTTTTTTTAAGCCCATATTGATTTATTTGCATAGATTATTCACCAGTTCAGCACTCACGGAAATATTCATAATTTTCACAAAACTCGTGAAATATCCTTAATTTTATATCACGGTATAAAAATTTCGATTGTTATCGAAGTTACATGTTCCTCAGATATTTTCCGACGAGAATAAGTATCCTGTCAAGACTTTCGCAATCAGAAAGATTCAAAGTATTCTGTGGATATCTTCAACTTTAAGGGATGTTGTCCATAATAAATTCAAGAAAATCCAATTTTGTGGCTAAGCTTGTGCCATACAAAATGTATGGAAATATTTTCCCCGACAGAATAAAAACTACCTCTAAATTTTAAAGAGAATAAACAGTAATCCTAAAAGAAAATTCTGGGTGTGGCTTGGTTAAGCTAAGTATGCTGTTTCGCTCAAGAAAAGTAAAGAAATTCCTTGACTGAAAGGGTCAAGAAATTTCCTTCAGAGAGCCCCCTTTGAAGTGACATTTCTTCTCAACTGCGTACTGCGATCAGAAAAAAGTGATTTTCTTGACCATTTCTTGGGAGAAATTTTCCACGCATCGAGATAGGCGATTCCTTTTCTTGTCAGTAGCAAATCGGCCTTTAACCGCGACCGTTTTGAAAATTTGAACCAGTGCCTTCAAACTGGTTCGAATTTTCAAAACGGTCGCAGAGCACCAAGTGCGCAGCTCTAGAAAATTTTTACTGGATTTTTTAAGAATGTTAACACATGTTTTCCAGAGAATTTTACAGGTCAGATGTTCTTACACTTGGACTGCCGTGAATTGCAAGTCAGTCCCATCTGTAAAAAGTAGGCTTTGAGAAAATGGGGTGTGAAGTTTACAAATTCGTTTTCCATACGAATATTCAAAAAATTCCAGAGGATTGGAACATGTTCCAATCTCAACGAAACTTTCACAATTTACTTTTCACTACGATATCTTTCTGGTAAACATATAAAGATGATCATTTTTGTGTTACGCAGTGTGGAAATCTGTAGTGGGACTGATTTTGCGGGGGACTTTTAAAAATTTGGATTCCTTCGCTGAAATAACGCGCAGTGAGCAATCCTCGCATAGAACGAATGAACCACAGTAAGCATTGCATTGAAACTGCGAATTGTTTCTAAACAAGTAAAGGGCCATTCTCATTGCGCCGTGCCGGGCCGGGGCCGGTACTCATCCGGGGCCTGACCGGGTTATGTTTCGAATAACTTTCTTGTCTAACCGGGCTGTCAAAAAATATCGTCGGCAACGATATTTTGAAATCTCCGGTGACTGCACGGCAGGCAGTATATTCTCTGTCATGTGTATGTATTTGGGAGTTCTCTGTGCATTACCAATATGAAGAGTGGGGATTTTTGCATTTTTGCGATAACTTTGTTTCTTTACTTAACGTCCCTGTCCCTACTGCGGCAGAGCCTGCTGCGAGTTTTTGAATGTTGATTAAATGCTCGATTAAATCCAACCAGATCGAAGTTTTCTCAGTTCCAATTGCAATCACAAACAACTATGCAAAATTTGTTCGCAATCGGTTTAATTTACGGTGTGGGCATTGCACATTTAAATTTATGTTGCAAACATTTTGGATTGGATGAAATTTATGTGCAAACATTTTGGATAATTTCCAGGTCTTTGCGGTGTGCGACCACCGGATCTTATTAGGATGATACTCCAATAATTCCGTAAAAAAATGTCTCCAGAATCACTAGGAAAAAGCCCGAAGATTCTCCCGGTGTTATATTAATCCATAAATTCTTCTAGTTGTTCTTGTGGAATTTCCTATCAAAATTTCTTAAGGTTTTTCTTATTGTACAAGGAACATTCCCAGAAATCCCGTGATAAACAGGCATTCTCCACAAAATTTTCGAAAACTATTCCAAGCACTTATCAAATAAATCACCTTCATGAATATCTCTAGAAGTTCTTCAAAAATACTCTTAAAGTGGTTGTTGGAATTATATCATGCTAATTCCCAGAAAAACTTTCTTGGCAATTTAGTAGTTTTTATGTTCAATTTTGGATATGTATCGCCCGTACTGGGAAATTAGATTGCTGGAGGATCCCATGGATGAATAGTGACTTGCTTGACTGAATGTTGTAAATTCCTTGACAATGTAGATAATACGGGTAGTTTTGAGATAATATGCGGGGTTATCGATTATGACAATCCTTTGGCTTTTGTTCGGCCGTCTCGATCTCTGAGAATGCTTTAAGAAATGTGATTGAGACCAAGGTATCTAGAAGGGAGGTAGCCCAATGTGTCAGATTTCCCATTCCGCCATTTTGAAATGCCAAGTGACAGCTGGCGAGTTTGTTTTGGTTGTTTGGATATCAGATGCATGGCGTGACAAAGTAGGTATAGAATGTTTCTTTTACTCCCACACCTGTGTGGTATACGCGGCAAAGTATCTGAATTTACTTCACTGTGTAATGCACTGATAGTAGAATGATTTAACTAACGAGATAAAGTTACAAGAATACAACCGTCATCGTCAGACGGCGACACCTTGGCGCATCCTCTCTTTCATCGGTAGACCATCGGTGGTGTGTAGCTCTCACCCGCTGCACTATTCGAAATTTCTACATTTACATGCATTACATGCAATTGTAAACCAATTTTTCAAATAATCTGCTTTTCTTCGACACAAACCACCGGAATACTACATTGAAGACGAAAATTTGATTCGCGACAAAATGCTGGAGAAAATTTTAACTTCACTGTGTTTATGTTTGTTGGAATTAACATTCCCTAACAACCCCATAGAAACGGTTGAGTACACAAACCCGCCAGCTAGCCAACTCGCCAGCTGCCACTTCCGCCTTCCCCACAGCTAATCACACCGCGCACCCACTTACTGCTAAGATCGGTAAACCTGTCATTATAATAATCTTAATTGAGACTAACGGAGTTTTAAATTCTTACGGGAGTTCCTCCAGGTGCTCCTTAAGGAGATCCTTTAGGTATTCTTCCAAGAATTTGTTAAGGGGTTCCTACAGAAGTTACCTTAGGGATTTCTCCAGGAGTTTATCCATGGATTCTTCAAGGAGTCCCTCCAAGGGTTCTTGAATAATTTTTTGCAGGAATTGGAAAAGAATTCTTCCTGGAATTCCTTTATAAATTCTTTCAAAGATTCTGTCAAGATTTCCTGCAGGAATTCATCAAGATTTCCTCCATTTTCATAACAACTTGGAATCGAACCAAGAATCTAACGTTCGAAAAGGCCAACCACCACCAAGTACACCAAGTTTCAAAAATTTCATTTTTTTTTTCAAACAAATCCTCGAAGAAATTCTTCGGAAATTAGTTTAAAAATTCAAAATACAGGCAAACTTTTCAAAGGAAACCTAAGGTAGTCCCTAAAATTTCTTTTTGGGAAACTCTGAAGAAAATCTGAATTACTTGAGGAATTATTCAAAATATATAATCTATGGATGGTTTATTCAAGTATAATCTATGGATGGTTTATTCAAGTATAAAGAATTCACTTCATCCTCTATGATATAAATATTTTGAAGAACATTGAGGACAAAACAAATTAAATTTATGGTAAACGTTTATTAAAAATGCATTGAAGTGATTCTTAATATAAATTGTAGCAGTTTTCATAGAATAATTCCGGGAAGTCAGCGTGTAATTCAATTATAAATACTAAGACTGGTGGAATTTCTTGATGTTTATTCAACGTCTGACATGTCGGTGTTATTGCTTAGACAAATATTTGGAAAAAAAAACAGTTGATGAAACCTTAGATTTTTTTTTTGGGATGGAATTTTTGCAAGAATTTTTGGATCGCTTCATAAAGTTGTGTTTTATATGCAATGCCTTTGAAACAAAAAGTCTCGAAGAATTCCTAGAAGAAGGAAGGTACTTAGAGGAATCTATTAAAAAAAGGAAGATTATCTACTGGTATCAATAAAAATGTTTAGAATTCTTAGGTCTTCGTGAAGAAATTTTCTGAAAATCCCTTTCTGGAATACTGTAATTTCGGGTGAAATTGATCATTTTTCACGTTTTTTCTAGTCTGTTTTCTATAATGCTAACAAAGCAAAACAACTAAATGCAGGAAAACAAGTACGAAGGTGAGCCTCATCGACTTATGTACCGAAATTTTCTAACAAATGTCATTTTAGTGTTAACAAATATATTTAAAATAAAAAATCAGGGGATCTTATTTCGGGGTGAAATTGATCACTTGTCAATGCCATTATTGTTAGTTTTCAAAACAACTCTACATGATAAATTTGAGCTCCCTGAATCCGAATATGCTTGTCAAATTCTTAACAATGCAATATTTATGTATATAAAAAACGAATAGTTAAATTTGAAGAACTACGCGGAAAACGTCTAAATGTATGCAATTTCCTAAGAAATTCAATGATATCTAACAGAAATTCAATTATTTCAACCATATGAGCTAATTGGTACGAGTTTTGGTGATGCAATCTGGTTTGGGGATATATATCAAGCATCTTCACAAACTTTCAGCTTTATACCATGTTCAAATCCTTGATTAGAAATAGAAGTACATAGGTGTTTCTTAATACTTCACCGTGCATGATTTTTGAATTTTACATTATTTTCATAGTAATAAACATTCTTTAACGCAAAAAACTTCACAACACACAATTCGACAATAGTTACGACAAACAACGTTCACTTACTGCAGCTTACATTGATATTTGTGCTCGATTACGAATAAATAAAATCGTGTGATACGATGATCAATTACACCCGATTTTACGGTACCGACAAAAAACGCGAGACTTATTTCTGGAAGATTCATTGAAGAATTTTTGGAGGAGTTGTACTACATCCTTTTATAACCAGCAGTTGCATACCACAAGGAACATAGATTGACTTCGGATTTCTTACGGCGAAATGAGAATAGCCCCTAATCATGTCGATGGCTGAAGTAACCTCTCGTGGAATGATAAATGCAAATTCATCTCATTTTTCTGGCATCGAGCTTTGTTTCATTTGCCATAATTAAATTTTGCAATGTTTGGTAGTTGGACAAGCTTCATGGATCCAGAATATCAAACGCCACTGAAAAACGATCAGAAGTTTTCCTTTCGTAATGCGGATTCCAACCCGTACCTTTGAATGTTATCAAATTTGTGAAAGTGTTGGAATAATTGTTTCTGGAGAAGGATTAGGAAGAGTGTACGAACAAGTCCTATTTGTTTAGTTTGCTCATTGAGTAATTTGTAGCGTTGTATTGTAAGTATTGTCGAGGCATTTGACACAGTTGACAGGAACCACAAGATCAGATGTGACTACGCTGATTTTGATAGAAAATTTTCTGCTAAATGGATCTGAATTTTCCAGGAATCAAATTTTTTCTTGCAACGCGTATTATATGCGGTTAGTTTTCTTTATGGGACAATGTGACTTTCTGTTTTTTTTCTACTTTCGAACCAACACCATTGTCTGTAGCATCATGCATGCTTTAATAAATATATCAATATGCATTTAAAAATTAATACTGATTGTTTCGAAATGTTGTGGAAAAGTATGAAGTTGGTGCAGTCCCATACTGAAAAATAAAGGCAAAGCGTAACTAGTGTTCAAGTTAATATTTTTTGCTGACTATCAGAAGCGAAATGAGTTATTTGTGTGGTTGTGTCAAATGAATATTTCACAAAGAAATGTACTAGAAAATTAGGAACATTTGTATGAGAAGACATACTTTAAATTTTGAGCGCTATTTACCCAAGGCCCACTTTTTCCATATGATCTTTATTTGCAGACTAGTTCCAGGAGAAATGGGTACTGATATTTTTTACGTATTTAAGCTATGAAGCGGGCTTTGCCTCAGCTAGAACGTAATTTCTCAACGAAATCCGGGGGTGCCGGGATATTCTATGGAAGTATATATGAGAGGACCCATAATGAATTGCTAGAGTTATTCTAGTAGACATTTGTTGAGGAAAACCAGAGAGAAATTCTAGACTCCTGAAACAACACTTCGATGAATTACAAAAATAATCGAAAAAACATCCTTGGTGTGATTCATAGTAAAACTCCTAAAGCATGGGACCTGCCAGAATTTGTTTTAATTTTTAGTAAATTACTGTTAGAATCCAAGAGAGAATCCTGAAGGAATATCTAAAAAAAATCCTGGAGGAATTTTTGAAATTTATGACGGAAAATTTGAAAGAATCCTGTGATAAGCTCCTGGAAGAATTCAAGTTTTTATTATCACGTTAAAAATAGTCAACTTATTATAATTTACCAATCATAACCAAATTATTTAAAATTTAAAATTGTAGGAACGTTTTTCAATTAAAACAATGATTGAAGATGCTTTATATTCTATGGCTCTCTTCTGTAATGCGTCATGGGTTTTTATAACTATGCATGATTAATTGATTAATTAATATATCATTAATTAGTTATACAATTTCATTGTAGGATTTTGGAATCTATCGCCAAACAATGTTTTCAATTTCATGGCATGCTAGTCTGAATTATCTAAACATACAAGTCAGCGTTTTCAATATGGCGGAATTCGCAATTCCATACATTGAACTACCTCCCTTTTAGATATTTTGGTTCTGACTTCTTAAGATATCAACTATTTATTAGTATTCGCATTGTAGTTACATCATCTATAAACGTACCTTTCATATTTCATTCACAGGTATCGGATATTATTCTGCATGGAATCCACAAGTCCAGCTGCAATTCCAAGATGTTGTTCAAGAGGTACATTTTTCAATGAACCTTCCTGTCAAAAGCTTACAAATAAATCGATTCTACTGAATGCATTGAGCAGCCCTCCACCTGGCCACCCGGCAAGAAACCCTCATTCCAATCACATTCATCGATTGAAGCCAAGTGACTATGCTTGCGTAGGAAATACATTTCAGCAGTGCTTCGTGTTGGCTCTAACAGTAGCTCCAGCCGTTTCTCATGGTGGCAACTACCAACACTCCCGTGTAAAAGTTTGGGATCATACCCTAAAAACATACAAAAGTGTTTTGTCCACATCTCTGTGATTAAATCTCAAATTGAAACCCCGCATGACTCATTTGAAATAAATAAATTTTGACAGTTTATTTTTGTGATTTATTTTTAACAAATTTTTACTTAAAATTGTGACATTCAAAATTACACATAAAAGGCATAAGTTCGATCAAAAGTGTTTTAATCATAGAGATACACAAAACACTTTTGTAAGTTTTTTTTATTGGGTGACCTCAAACTTTTGTACGGGAGTGTACCTAACGTTAGAGTTACAACCAAGTTTATTCACTGTAGTGCGCCCTCTCGTCGGGTACCATGCGTTCTCCATCGGTTCTTTGTCGCAAAGTCTGAGAAACGTTTTGAATTGACAACGACTCTCGGCTACGCCATCCAGTGAAGAGACGGGTGTCGGGAAGCGAAATCTGGTATTCATACTGCGGCATGGATAATTGAGTATTTAAAAGGATTTCGATGCACAACGAAGGCTGTCGAACTGGATGGTGGTAGCGAAGGATAAACTGTTGTACGAGAATAGTTTACAATTTTGTCCCCAAGAAATCCTGCTGGGGGTGGGGGAGAAATAGTATCTTTGGGATGTTTGGTGCTCGATTGTTATTTGTTGCATTTATTTTAGCAGAGTACACTGAAACCTTCATTTACGTGCTGGGCTTATTCGAATAGCATTTCACTTAAATGAAATGAAATTTCGTAGACTCATGAAAATATATTTTGTCAAGTTTTGAGTTCAACGACCTCTTTGGTTACACAAGAACTGATTTGAGGACAGGCCTTCAGATCTATAAGCGTAGTACAGAGAGAGTAATTCATGTTGATTTTTCTTCAAGAGATTACTGGTTACGTTAGTGGATCAGAAGTCACGTACTCAACGTAGTTCTTAGAGAACTCTAGAAAGCCGTTACTTTTAAAGAATTTACGTAAATGGAGGATTCAATGTACCGAAGAGTAGTAGGGCTCAAATAAAATAACTGAACCCACAATGGTGTTGTTTATGTATTACATAAACATCAAATTTTAATACACTGTCCAGGGAATTTTTAATTTTCCTTGACAAAAGAGGTATTCCGAGAATTTTCGATATTGTTTTCCACAACGATTTCAAGTCCCCCTCCCCCACATTGCATCGGGTGGGATAATAGTGGAGGACAAGTACCGCATCCGGTCGGTCAGTATGTGCTGGAGAATGTTACAAATGAGGCTTATATTTTCACCCAGCTGGGAGCCGCTTTGTATTCATGGCCTCATCCCTGCAATATTGTGTTCGGAGAAAGGAGGAAAAAAACGTATTCCTGAAAAGAGAAAATCTGTGCCATCAAATGTCGGATGAATAGGAAGTGTGTTTGCTGCTGATATGTGCTCACATGAGTTTGATATGATTCCGGGAAGGTCCATGATGACTTCGTAAATAGTAGCAGAGAATGGGAATATGCTCATGTTTTTTTCTTTCATTACCGAGCACTGTGTGCAGATTACGGTATGATTAAATTTGATTACCCTTTTCATCTCTAATGTGGATCTGTTTATTAAGAAATATCTAATTTGCTGTTACTTGTTGAGTTGCGAAGAATTTTTAGGTTTGTTTTGCATCCTTGAAGCTTGCTACAATTATCTAATCGTGCCTCTAATTGTTGTATGTACCTAGGACAAGACGTGTCAGGTCAAAGTACAAAAACGAAACCAATTGCCTGTCAAAAAAGACCACTTCTCATTGGTCGTTTTGGCAAAGGCCTACTTTCACATCGTTGAGTAGATTCTACCCCATTACCCCGAATCCCATTACCCCGAATGCCATTAACCTGAACGCCATTACCCCGAATTCCAAAACCCCGAACGTCCCATCACCCCGAATGACATTACCCCGAATTCCAATATCGCGGGGAAATGTCATCAATATCATCATGTCATGATAATTGTAAATTCGGGGAAATTGCATTCGGGGTGATGGAATTCGGGGTAATGGAATTCGGGGTGATGGCAATCGGGGAAATGGCATTCGGGGTAATGGGGTAGAATCCGTTGAGTAGAATTGCAACAAGGCACTTTGTTGTTAGCCTGGCCGTGTTGCTAGTTTATAAATTAGAGTTTTTATCAACAGTTTGGAAATTTTAAATTAAATCTTTTCGTTTGAAATCTATTCATATTCGATGTTAAGTATACCGCATGTGCTCTTACAATGCTAAAATGAATAACTAATACTTAATTGATAGCAATATATTGGAAATTGTGAAAATTCGAATATAAACCTGATTTTTAACTAAGCTAGCATACTCTATTGCACTGAATGAATTAAGCGTGCAAGAAACAACAAAATTATGGGTCTTGATATTTGAATTTGTTCACAAGATTCGCTTAGAAAGAAAACTGGTAGCACTGGCTTTTGTATCGCCAAGGTAATTGACTGAAAAACAACGGGGCAGTCTTAGTTGAGCTGTCATGTCCTGCCCTAGGTATGTACACTCCCGTGCAAAAGTTTGGGTTCACTTCCTCAAAAACAAACGCAACTATTTTATCCATGTATCTGCGGTTACACGTTCACATAATTGAGACGCTTTATGGCGCATTCGAAAAACAATGAGCTAGAGTAAAGTGGGGCAAAAGTTCGAGTGGGGCAAGAGTTTCTTTTTAAGATTTCTAGCTCAAATCAAATCAAAACTTGGAAATGTCATGGTGGTTCGAATGCTATTCAAGTAAGAGACTTTCACTCCAAATATCATAAAAATCGATTGAGATTTGGAAAACTTATGGCTATTTGTTGTTTTTCGACGTAAATATTGTAATATTTGGTCAAACTTTCGATGCATGGAACCAAATGAAGATAACATATTTTTCAATATTTTATGTCAGGGCGTTTCTAGGCTTATCAAAAGGATGCTGTGACGTGTATTAGTTTTTCCATAAATAGTTGAAATCAATTTTTGGCCCATAGCGGGGCAAAAGTTCGAATCTGCGGGGCAAAAGTTCGACCCATGTATAAACCCACTAAAATTTTTCAAACTCCACACTGAAAAAAACATGGCTTAATTTCTTAGCATTGGATCGAAAAAGTTTTTGAATTGATGCGTCATTCGATTCGATGATTATATTCTTTGAAGAGTACTTTCGAAATTTTTGTGAAAAAATCTGAAAACTATTTAGGGGACGTTCGTAAACCACGTGGACATTTGACTCTATGACACTACCCCGAACGCCACTACCCCGAATGCCATTACCCCGAACGCCATTACCCCGAATGGGTCATTACTCCGAACGTCACTACCCCGAATGGGTCACTACCCCGAACGCCATTACCCCGAATCCATAACATTTTGAGACTAATTCTAATAAGAAGGTGGGGAGAAAATTGTACGATTCCTTATGAGTATTAAACAAGTTTGGCTTAAAAATGATTTTTTCAAATATTAGAAGATAAAAAAGGAGCTAGATTTTCATAAAACAACTTTTATATACTAAGTTTTGTTTGGGTTTGTCCTCTTATTTTGATGAGATTAACACAACTGCACTGCAATGCTCCGAAGAACAGCTTATTTTAAAAAGAAGGGTGAATTTGTTATGAAAATAATAGCTATGATATGCACGAAATAAGCATGTAGTAAAGTTTCGTTTTGGACGCTGCTACCCGCTTCCTTCACTCATTTTTTTTATGTAGTCGAAAGCATTGAGATCTTCTACAAGATTTTGTTTCATAAACGATGGTAATAGCATGTCACCCTGATATTACCGCTGCAAGTGATGTACTATGGAATCCGTTTAAAGACCAATCTGATAGACAATCTTTCCGCGGTGGCATAGAAACGCTAATATACTTGTGTTTGATAGAAAAACCGCGGCCTCTGATCACCGTTACAGTAACACTTTCGTTATTTTGTGGGACCATTCAGTGAATATATGATGATGGCAGAAAAGTGGTGAGCAGTTCGATAGAGACCTGACTGTTTTAATGCAAGAAGGTAAAAGAAGGGGAAATTCCTGATTCGAATTAGCAGAATAAACTTCAAGGAATGCCTTAAAGATATCCTGCTTTGAAAAAAATTAGCTGTTTCATATGGAAATATTAGTGCCTAGCTTATCCAACGAAAATTTAGAAGAACAGCCTATTTAAAAAGAAGGGCAAATTTCCGGTGAAATGCTTGCAGCTATGACGCGAATAATCATTGTAAAAACGTGATACTACGAAGGAAAATCTTTGTAATAACAAAATTGGAATATTAACACCACCAAGAAGTCCAAATACCGGCGAGCACGCAGCTGTTCCATATTGAGGGTAAGGGTTCAAATTTCTCCGATGATGTAATTGTTGCACTGAAAAGTTCCTTGACTTCCCTGGGCTTAGAGGCACATATACAAAAATGGGAAATTGACAAGGAAAGCGCTCAGTCAATGAAAGGCTTGTTTTGTTGAAAGCCTATTCGCTAATTTCTTATCGCTGAAGGGGGATGTGGGTGGTTGTCATCGTTTCGAAATTTGTAGAATTTCCGTACAAAATAATTACGACGGGGTGGATGGGTGTCAAAAATGGCAATATTTGGCGTTATGAAATTTGTGAATTAACGCTTGAACTGCGGAAGTGCTCACTGAGCTGAGAAACAGGCACTGTCCCAGAAAGAAAAAGAAGAAGATAGTGGTCAACAGAATAACTGACATAAAAAGAAGGGAAAATATATGATGAACATTTTACCGACGAATATAACACATCATTGATTACCAGTTCACATTAGAGACGCATACATGAATGGTCATTCCTCTATGATAGTATCGTCACCATTTTTGCACGCAAATCTTGATACTTCATTGTATCTCATACTATTCGGGGTAATGGCTCATTCGGGGTAGTGGCGTTCGGGGTAATGACCCATTCGGGATAATGGCTTTCGGGGTAGTGACCCATTCGGGGTAGTAGCGTTCGGGGTAGTGGCGTTCGGGGTAATGGCGTTCGGGGTAATGGGATGGAGCCGGACATTTATGAGGGGAGGGGGTGGGGTCTGGTATCCCTGAAAAAACTGACCACGTGGTTAATGGACAGCTCCTTATTTATAATAAAGTAGTCATTCACGTCATCGTGCAAAAGTTAGCACCCTTAGCACTGGTTGCAAAAATTAGCAGAAATGTTGGGGCCATGGCCCCTTTCGATTTCCCCAAAAATACGGCCCTGCTTACGGGTATCTTAAGTTCCGTTTAATTTTTTTCCGTTTTGTAATAATATAAACGAACGTGTATCTGATTATTGGACCAACGGTAGTTTTATCGATATTACCAGATATCGGGTCGAGAGATATCAGACATCGTATCGATAACATCGGCCTGATAATATCGATAATATCGATATTTGCACAGCCCTAGGGATGAGGCGTTGTAAATCACGGCGTAATCGAAAAGCTCACCCGCATCTACAAAACAAAAGTGTAGTCCTATGTCAATACAGAGGGGTTTCTTAACACAGCTTTTCCATAATACGATAAAATGATTGTAGCCAATGCTTCCTATCCAGAAACAAATGTAAACTCATCGTTCCGGGACACATATTTTACAGAGGTAAAAGTTGCGCGAGGTTGTGACTCCTCGAGTGTCGGTGCCACGTTTCCTCCCTCGTCTAAAATAGAGCGACAGTCAGCGTGGAGCGTGGTTGGGGAATTTAGAAAAGCAATTTACAGCTACTCTGCTACAACAAGCGATCCAGTTTCCACCGCGTCAGTGTCTTCCTAGTTAGCGAAATGTCTGTAGAGCATAGTGGTTCAAAGTGCACTTGTGGAGTAAAATGACCCATTTTACATTTTAATGAGAGCAAATCGGGTAGAATCACGTCATTGGTAGTATAATATATTAATATAATTCTTACCAGAGCAAAAAAAAAAACACAAGGCAAACGAATACCATGTCATGATATCCAAATTAACTACCAGCATAACATAGTATGCTCTACATTAGATGAGAATAAAAGGCAAAATACCATAAATTTCTATGAATAACACCTATGAAGAAACAGACTAAAGTATTTCAATACTGAATGTATCATGGTTCGCATCACCAAACACTCCTACACTCTTAAAAATAATGAAAATCACTGCGGACGTAATTCACATTATGACTGAATGACACATGATGTAAGTGATGAAATGATGTAAAAATGTGTTCTAAAAGATGTATTGAACGAAAAATGTAATTTTACATGATGAAAGACATGAAAACGATGCCACTATAATTGACATTTCCCAAATCAGACACCATCGTATTTGAAACGTGACACAAATTCATGTCATTTAGCTCGCTTCTTTTATGTGCATCCAAAAGACGTAAAATCATATGATTTTTTTGGAGTGTGTAGATCTCTACCTTATCCCACTAATCCAATATCCTTTTCATAACAACTGTGGATATGCAGAGGTATACTCGGTCTCTAGTAACAACGGTTGTCTAACTAACATTCCCTTCCCTTCCCCGATGACCGGCGCCGTTATGGACTTTTAAAATTTTAGCTCTCGATTTGTGCACATCCCAAACCCCATTAATTAAATCTCTGTGCAACTTCGATTGTTCTGGTCAATCAGGATGTAGCAACAACGAATTGTACAATCTATGCTCATGCTCATGTGAAACAATTCAAATTCTATTTCAAATCATTTAAAACCTTTTTCTATAGCATTATGATCTGCCTTCCATTTCAACCCTGCTTTTTACCTTCCCATATGGGATTCAGGAGACGTGGGGGAAAATATTATCATGCAATAAGAAAGGGCTAGTTTTTTCTATAATAATAACAATAATAATTCGAAACAAGCAATAATTAGGTATAAATAGCCATTCAAATTCTAGAATAGAGCGGTTCCACAGAAAATGACGACTTTTTTTTCCCAAATTTCATTTTTATATTTTTTGATTTGGATGAAATTTTGCACATGCTTTCTTTATGCCCAAAAATGCCTTTTTGCATCATCGGCTCGCCATTTTGACTCTAGCCTTACTTTTGAGAAGGGCCTAAGAAAAAAATCCTTAATAATTTTCAAAAAATTATAACTTAGAAACGATTTGTCCGATCAGTTTGGTGCCTTCCGCAATGTTTTAGGTTATTGTTGGGAATATCTGGAAAAAAATATACACTGTAAAAAAAAAGTTGTAACTTTTTATATATCGAAAATAAAGCTTAAAAATCAATTTTCTCAAAAATCGTATTTTTGATTTCTTTTTTTTTATATGTTAAAGTAGACAAAAAATTAAGTCTTTTGCACAGTGGGTCAAGATGGAGAAATCATGGACAAAAAAGTTATGATATTTTGAAAAAAGGTGAATTTTTTAAAATGGTCATAATAAACTTTTTAAATATTTTTCAAATCGATTTTATGAAAGTACGCAAAATTTACATCAAAAAAGGAATACGGAAAAATCAGGCTAACTTTTACCGTTTTAAATATACAGCGATTTTAATACAAAATTATGATATAATTTTCAATTTTCGGTCATTATAATATAACTTAGAAACGGTTTGTCCGATCAGTTTGGTGTTTTCCGCAAAGTTTTAGGTTATTGTTGGGACTATCTGAAAAAAAAAAATATATACTGTAAAAAAATGTTGTAATATTTTATATATCGAAAATAAAGCTTAAAAATCAATTTTCTCAAAAATCGTATTTCTGATTTTTTTTTTAATGTTTAAGTAGACAAAAAATGAAGTCTTTTGCACAGTGGGTCAAGATGGAGAAGTCATGGACAAAAAAGTTATGATTTTTTAAAAAAAGGTTGATTTTTCAATATGGTCTAAATAAACTTTTTGAATGCTTTTCGACCCGATTTTATGAAAGTACGCAAAATGTTCAACAAAAAAGGTATATGAGAAAATTTTGCTAATTGCTACCGAAACATTTGAAAAGTTTATTATGACCCACTGTGCAAAAGACTTCATTTTTTGTCTACTTCAACATATAAAAAAATAAAAAAAATCAAAAATACGATTTTTGAGAAAATTGATTTTTAAGCTGTATTTTCGATATATAAAAAATTACAACATTTTTTTACAGTGTATATTTTTTTCCAGATAGTCCCAACAATAAATTAAAACTTTGCGGAAGACACCAAACTGATCGGACAAACCGTTACTAAGTTATATTATAATGACCGAAAATTGAAAATTATATCATAATTTTGTATTAAAATCGCTGTATCTTTAAAACTTTTACAAACATTTTTTTTACTGTGTATATTTTTTCCAGATAGTTTCAACAATAACCTAAAACTTTGCGGAAGACACCAAACCAATCAGACAAATAGTTTCTGAGTATTAATGTTTTGAAAATTGTTAAGGCTTTTTTCTTAGGCCCTTCTCAAAAGTAACGCTAGGGTAAAAATGGCGAACCGATGATGCAAATAGGCATTTTTGGGCTCAATAGACTTCTAGAATACATTTTTGAATGAAAAACAAATAAGTAATGAAAAAATGAAAATTTAGCATTTTGAAATTAAACATTTTCCAAAAAAAAAAAACTGAAAATATGACCTTGAATATTAAAATTTTTCGAAGAAAAATAGAGAAATAGCACTTATAATCTTATAAATCAGTTTCTGCACCATTTATTGAAAACTTTTTGATTTGTAGTGCTTATTCCAGCGGCGTTTTTCAATTTTTTCGGCCCGCGAAGGGTTTGAATGTTCTTCTTCTATCTGCCCCCCTGATTGAAATACCAGGAACATATCAAGGCCAACTATTTCAATTCTTCTTCTTGGCATTAACGTCCTCACTGGGACAGAGCCTGCTTCTCAGCTTAGTGTTCTTATGAGCACTTCTACAGATATTAACTAAGAGCTTTCTTTGCCAAAGTTGCCATTTTCGCATTCGTATATCGTGTGGCAGGTACGATGATACTCTATGCCCAGGGAAGTCAAGGATATTTCCATTACGAAAAGATCCTGGACCGACCGGGAATCGAACCCAGACACCTTCAGCATGGCTTTGCTTTGTAGCCGCGGACTCTAACCACTCGGCTAAGGAAAGCCCCAACTATTTATATGTTTGATTCAATTTGAAGTTAATATTTCTTTTTGACAATTGATCTTTATCATTTGATTCTTCTTAATATACTTGATGCCATAAATAACACATACTGATTAATTTTCAATTGTTCTCAAATATTTGAGCGAAATTTTAGCAGTTGGATTTTACTTTAAAAATTGAAATATTTAAAAAAAGATGATACTGCCAAAACTCAAATGAATATTGCATATGAACTAAAATTTACACAACCTTGGGGTTGCTATCTATAGCATTCTAAGCAGGTTTCTCACAACGCCAGGTTCGTCTCAAGAAAATTTGTTCAGGATCCTTTCAGAAATGACAAAATGCTTAACAAAGACTCCAAAATTATATTGACACCTGAGTAAGATTCTTAAGCAAATTTGGGTATAATTCTCATATGATTCAGCGCTGGATTATCGCAGATTTTAAGCAGTATAAGGTGAAATATGAGCCATATTCTGTGGGAATTTCTTACAATAGAAAATGCATAATATTTCAAACACAAGCTGTAATTCTCTTTAATTTTGAAACATATTGAATACTCTATGACACTACCCCGAACGCCACTACTCCGAATGGGTTACTACCCTGAACGCCATCACCCCGAATGCATTACATTTTGAGATTAGTTCTAACTAGAAGGTGGGAAGTAAATTGTACGGTTTCATATGAGTATTATACCAGTTTGACTAAACAATGTATCTTTCAAATATTAGAAGATAAGAAAGAGCAGGATTTTTAGCGAATAAATATTACATATTAAGTTAAGTTTGGATTTGTCCTCTAATTTTGATGAGCACAGCCACACTGCAATGCTCTGAAGAACAGCCTATTTCGAAAAGAAAGGTGAATTTATTTTGAAAAGAATAGCTTTAATATGCACAAAACTAGGATGTAGTAAAGTCTCCTTTTGCACGGTGCTACTTACTTCTTTCACTCAGCTTTTTTAGATGTCGGTTTACAAGCATTAGGACAGGTCCGTCCCACTCGGGCTCAGATTGGGTACCATTTCTAGTACTGCATTTGGTCCATCGGTAGTGCAAAAGGTACCGTAATTCGGGGTGTAGTTGATCAGTGGGGAGAAGTTGAACATTCACGTACAGGGATGAGAAATGTACTGTAGCAAACATTTACCACCTCGACATTCACATTTTTCTACACGACCATCAAAATCCGAAGCAAACCATAACCGTTCAAAACAAAAAAATGTCACGGCTCTTCAAAACTGTAATCTTCTTCTTCGCAACGTTTTTTCAAACCCGAATGCGAAATGACTCGAGCACAGTGGTGACACGATTTTTCCGGTTTTCGGGGTTTTGCATTTTTGCTCGATAAAGGCAGCATGAAATTGAACTTGTTTATATATATCGCAACGGTATGATTGTGCTCTTGCTGTTAACGCTAATAGATATCAATTAGTTGAAAACACAAGCGAAATATTAGCGGTTGAATTATTTTACATTTTTTCCAATCATTCACCTCGAGATGGCTGCCCAAAAACGGTCATAGTTGAGATACAAAAACAGTCAAGCAGTGTGTGAACCGTTGGCAGCGCAACACCTGATGGTATTGATGCTGCTTCTGCTTTGTGTTTTGGTTGACTGGTAGAATCGATGAACTGTGGCAAATTGTGATCACAGTTCTAAAGCCTGTTAACTTACCCACATGTATAAACTGTCAATAGAGCTATGATTTGATTTCAATTAGCACAATTCCTGTGACGTCGTATTACCTGATGGCTGCTCTTGATGTTCCTAAGTTCGGTTTGACATTCAAGATAATTATACCATGGAAAACAGATTTTTTATGAAATGTTTGATGAACTGTTGAAGAGTTCTTCTCCAAACAATCGTCTATTGACAAGGCTATATAAAGACACCATTTTAGTTTTAAATTTGCATTGTGGCTAAACCATCATTTTCTGAGTAAAAATGTATTGTTTTGTGCGCGAGTTGCTAATGTCAAGGAAAATTGCATACCTTTAGGCGTTTAGTGTGGTGTGTTCTGAAATTTCCAACATTCAACTTCAAAATTTACCGATATATGATTAAGTTGTAAGATTTTTGGGACTTGTTCCAGATTCAGTGACCCCAAATTTAGTGAATAGCATATCTCTTTATTTTAGGAAACTTATCGCAATAATTGATCAACTTCACCCCGGAATCAAAAACATCACTTTTTGATTTAAAATAAATGTTTTTGTAATTAGGTGAACATTTCGTCTAAATTTCGTTTGTATAATTCGATAGATATCCAACCAGTACATGTTTTAAAAATATTTGGATAATAATACATGAATTCTACTAGGAGTTAAAGAACAGAATCGCTTGGAAGTGCAAGTTTGACAGATCGCAGAACACTTTTCACGGCATTCTAGATTACCTTATGAGCCATACAATTTTGGGAAACTGCAAGGGACATGGAGGTCTTTAATTTGTCTTTGATTAGGATCTATTAAAAGATTTAGTTTCGTTAACCAGAGTTGGGAAAAATTCTGAGATTCACACTATAGTAGCCAAGCAAAGCTTATTACACACAGCAAAAAAAAAAAATACGTGGTACTTAAACATTTTTGATCGTCATGTAAAACGAGTTATAGTTAAATATTGACCGATAAATAATGTAAACTGCCTCATTGCATTCAGGAATGCTTGCAAATTTGAGTGAAACTGAAATATTTCATGACCTTGCATCCAACATTCGCCAATATTGCATGCTTTCTTGCTTCTTGAAAATGAAATTGCAAACAAGAATGCTTGGTTTACACGATTTAACGCTGAATATCATGAAAAAAATAATTCACATGGATGGATCGGCGGCTCGGTCCAGGCTTTGGAAAATTTATCGATCCTTGACACACGATCCATAATTTCATCCCATTTATCCGCCTGCATTCATACAACACGCATGACATTTATCGTTCGTTGAAGATAACCAGCCATGAATGAAAACAAGACAGACACACACCACCCACTGTTTGGCGCCGATCACTGTGTGTCAACACTTGTAACATTCACTGCTGACCCACTCTCATTTTGATCAAGAAACAGAGGCGAATAGTTTTTATATTTTCTGTGCTATGTTTGCAAACAAAGGGGTGTTCAATGATCCAATAGATTATAATTAGGTTGTTAAAGGCTGCTTTATCAGAAAATATGAAAGTTATTACCAGTTTTATGCAAAACAGAAATCACCCGAACAACTGGATACTTTTACAGTCTGTGAGAGTTGCTGCTCTTGAACGCTCTCGTGCCACGTACCGAAAGAGAGAGTGAATGCTTACATTCATAGGGCTCTCCGAATGCGATGTGCCACGAACTGTTATGGTTCGCGAACTGTTACACTCTCCGAATATGGTTCGATTGGCTTATTCCGATCAAAATTCAACCACTGGCTCGGTCATTCGATGTGCATTATTTATGAGTAATTTTTCAGCCTACAATCATGTAAAGCGAGCGGTTTCGCTTGCAACATTTTTTGAGAGAAGACGTTTTGTGTCCAATATTTAGGATTTCGTTAGAAATGTTGGATAAAATAGGTGTGTTTGTAGGATTTATCATTGGATAATACATTACAAATGGCATTGCATGACTGAAGCTAAAACGAGCCGGGAGTAATTTGAAAAAAAAAATGTCATTGTAGAGTCTTATAAAAAGCATTTGCTTGATGTGTCCATTATGCCCCGAATTCCCCAAGCTTGGCGTTATATCTTCCTAAAATGCGATTAACTTGGCATTTTAAACCGTCTTCCCCTACATTGAAATGTTCCTGGTGGCGATAACGCAAATACGGCCGTAGAGCAATCTAGGTAGACACAGCCGAGGTAGGTAACCTAATAGGTACCGGTGGAGGTGATGATGGTTGAACGTCGACAACGACGAAGATGGTGATGACGATGACTTAGCACTCGAGAAGCCTTGTTGCGTCAGGGTGGATTTAATACTTGAGGAGCGGAGTGCGTACCTGGGCTTGATTGCGAGGGATGGATGCAGATCACAACTGCTTGTCTAAACTTGGTGCTAAATTAAATGGCCTGACAGATCTGTTTAGCAATGACAGGTTACATTATCCTTATGATGATCAGGGTGACATTTGAAAAACGCTTCGGTGTAACGTATAGAGAACATTACCTGCTACTTTCAGTGATGTAATTGTCTATCATAACATCTATCACAAACAGATCAAAGCATAATAAAAAGCAAGATAGAACATACACTCTGACCTTTTCTTAGGACCATTATGCCCCCCCCCTAAAACATGGCCATAAATAACCAATAGTTGGGGAAGGACGGGTCGTGAAAAGAAATTCAGATTTTTAATGTTTGTGAAAAATACAACGAAAAATTTAGTTTTGGTGGACTAAATATCGATCCAATATATTTGGCAAAGTTGAAGCATGGTCCAGATAGCCCAGATAGCCGTAGCGGTAAACGCGCAGCTATTCAGCATGACCATGCTGAGGGTCATGGGTTTACTCGCACTGGTCGAGGATCTTTTCATAAAGGAAATTTTCTCGACTCCCAGGGCATAGAGTATCATTGTACCTGCCATACGATATACACATGCAAAAATGGTCAATCGGCAAAGAAAGCTCTCAGTTGATAACTGTGGAAGTGCTCATAAGAACACTAATCTGAGAAGCAGGCTTTGTCCCAGTTGGGACGTAACAGTAGAAGCATTAACCTAATGTCTTATGTCGCTGCTGTTCGTGTTACCATCATCTAGTTTGCCACAAACTGACAGCGTGAGTACCGGGCCTTAAAGTGTCAGATAAATTTTCAAAACCAAAACATCAACATGGTATTGAACAAACAATGAAAACCCATTATTTAAGGTAATAATTATTAAAATCAGTTTTGTGACAATAACGTCACTAGCGTTCTAAAAAGAAAGGAAGAAGAAGCACGGTTAGTTCTCATACCGAATAAGCATTTGAGTTTTCAAATTCTGGCTCAAGATGGCAACATTGTTTGATTATCATCAAAAGTACCTATTATACAGCGTAACAAAACTAACATATTTGCGTTGCTCAAGAATCAAATCTGATGTCTCTAGTAAACCTGGGGTAGCTAGACCTGATGCCGCTCTCACAATTTTGAGCTACAGGTTAGTAAAGTTTGGTTTCATATCGTATTGCGGGTAACTTAAACTTTTGCGAACTGTGTTTTCAGCTATCTCATAAGTTCAGTGAAGTACAAACATATATCGGATCTGATTTTGAAATTTTAAGTATTTATTACACCATCGTGTTTCATGTAAAAATCCATTTGAATATAGGAAAATCGTGATACTTGAATTATTTCAAAACTTTGCACGTGGAACATTGAATTATCGTCCACCACCACAATAGCTGCTCGCAATCTTATAAATTCTTAAAAATATATGCTTCCAAAACCCGAGAATCCAATTTCCCCACACTCAATGCCACACCCACGCGACAGGATCTTCTCAACGGCATTAAAACACACGTGCATCGTTTCTCGCAAACGTCAGCTCGGCAAAAGCGGCTGCATCCACCAGGAAAACCTGTCAGTTCATATTTCAATTAGAACTGATCCGGAAACTATCCTAGGTGTACCGGGAAGGAACACGTTCCGCAACCTCCTGAAATTGGTTGCGACAGCAGAAGGCACGGTGCTGCTCCGAAACTCAACCCGATCGGCACGATTTAACACAACAATATCTCAAAAACACACGTTTTTAAAATTCCTTAATAAGCTTGCTTCAGCAATAGAAATTGTTAATGTTTCGAGAGCATTGTAAATATCATGTTAACTGTGTTAACTATGTATGTTCCATATGTTTTCCAGTCAGCTCTTAGATAATTGAAGGTCGAGGTGATAAAATTGAGAATCGCTTCTTTGGATTTATGAAATGTAAGAGGGACAGTTTGAGTAACCAGTTGGCTTGAAAGCTGATTGTTATTGGATGTAAGAAAATTCCACTGCTCGTCCTGTTTACTGGTCAAAGTATCCCAATTTTAAATGTCCAAAAATTTATTTGAATCCATAAGAGAAACGTAATCTAACAACTTTTTTTGGACTGCTTCAGCCATAGTGGTATTTTCGAATTTGAATTGTTCGATTAACACTTCAGTCGTCGCGCTGTTTGTATTTTTGTACAACACTGGTGACAAAAACCTCGCTTTTCGTTCACAACAGCAGCGTGGTGGTTTCTGAAGGTGGCCAACCACGCGACGACTGGAAGGTTAAATAAATCAAAATCAGAGGGAGACATAAGTAGGAACATTTTCTGTAAGTTTTCTGGTGAAATGTTAAAATTTTGTATTCCTTCCTGATTGGGACTGTTTCGGTGCAAATTTGGCGCAGCATCATCTGATCGGATGCACAGGCAGCGATATAGGTGGTGGGCACAATGTATAACCCATCTACCCTGGCACGTGGAATTCAATCCGTTGTTAAAAGGGAGGGGAACCACATCAACTTGAACCAGTTTTACGGCTCATTTGATTCCAGTCGGAGGCTTTCCGGATTGCCGTTCCCTGTCTTGATGTGGTTTCCGCAACAGAAGCTAAAATTGAATTGATCGAATCGTTTTCCTGTGTTCTTTTGCCGTGGATTAGGGATTGAATGTTTCTTTGATAGCGAAACCATCAAAGTGTGAGTCTGTGCTTTTCCGGGCCGTTTCAAGCACTCGCCTGAAGCGAGGTTATGGCGAACCGAGGTCATAAATTAGACGATTGATATATTAAGCAAATTTCGGGAACGAGTTTTGGAGTGAGTGATATATAGCAACGGAGCTATCAACATGTACCTCATCTGCTATTTGAAGCTTCCTGGTGAAATATTCTTTGTTCTTTCATGCCAATTAATTGGATATCTAGATTTTGTGTAGTGGCCTTATACTGTCTTACATATCCTGTGGATTCCCCATATTTGAAATTCTTGGAAACCTCTTCTTATATACCATGAACATACAAAATAATCACTAAAAATTGTCAGTGCGTGTAATATTTTCGTACTGTGTGTAGATTAATTCTTTCTGATGATGGTAGATTTGGTACTACCCAAAGTATTAAAACAGTACTGTAACAGTGCCGTAATCCAGGGTCAAATTGATCACTGAGCGAATTTGATCAGGTTGGTTCCAATTACACAGCGTAACAAAAATGACATTTTTGCGTGTCTCTAGAACCAGATTATGTGTCTCTAGTAGATTTGGGGTTGCTGAATCTGATGCCGTTTTCAGAAATGTTACAGCACTTCAGAATTTTTAGCGACAGGTCGCCAAAGGTGTATAAAACACTGGTTTCATTGATGTTTACATAAAATTTAAGGTATGAATTATCAAACTTTTTTGATATCTTATCCACCAAGCATGCATAATAGGACTTGAACTTATTATTATTATTATTATTTATCTTTATTAGGGAGATTTTCAGCCCTTGGCTGGTTCATCTCCGTTTAAAGAATTGGCTAAACCAGAAGGGTTAAGCCCTAGGAATAAATACATTTCAAAAATACAGAGTTTCGTATTTGGCTAAACCAGAAGGGTTCAGCCCTAGGAAAACTACATTTCATTTTCATCTTGTTTAACTACAGAGCACTTTGCTGGTTATTTCGTCTTTTCTTTGAGCTTTACCTCTCGGAGTGGAAACTCCGAGGTGCCCGAGACGATCCTGGTGGGGATCTAATTTGGATTCTTCAATCTGGATTGCGCCTGGATGGGCCGACGGTGCCCGGAACGATCCCGGTGGAGATCCAAGTTGGTTTGGGCCTCTACTCGCTCCATACACTGTCCTTTATTGTAGGCACGACCGATGCGGCCGTCACGTGGGCCTTACCGCTCGGAGTGGAGCCCCCGAGGCGCCCGAAACGATCCTGGTGGGGATCTAAGATGGGTTCTTCAAAACTGGGTTGCGCCAACATGGCCCCTACCGCTCGGGGTGGGGCCTCCGAGGTGGCCGAAACGATCCTGATGGATATCTCTACTACTATATTTCGCCGAAAAGGCCAGCCTCCTTCAAAAAATTGATGACCTGGCGTTCCTCTACAGGGTCGTTCGCCAACGACCTGGGGATGTCCGTGATCTCATGTAGTAGTGACCCGTCGCTTGGGGCTGTCAGTGCCTGGAAGATCGTGGCAGCCTTCGCTGTAAAGACGGACATTCCGTCGGGAGGCTGTGTTGTTCCTCGGACTTCCTTGGACTCCTACGCTCACACGTCCCGCCAACCTTGACCCGTCGGTGTACCGGATCTCCCAGTTGGTGTATCGCTTTGCTAGCCTCTCACAGAAGTACGCCCGGACCTTTTCCGGTTGGGACTGCCTTTTGAAACGGTTCTTAACGCTGTTGTCTACCTCGGGTGCTCTGGCCGACCAGCTTCTGGGCCCGAGCCGGTGGAGGCCTGCCACCGGGGGAAGCGTGGTGTTGGCCGCAGTACTGAGGGCCAGGTTTGCCTTCTCTGAGAGGAGGCATGCTTGCCCGTTCTCCCGGGTTTTCTCCAGGTATCCTATTGCCCTGTTAGCGATTGTGAGGGCTACTTTATGCCTGAATGGCAAAACGACGATTTCGCGCACGCTGCGTCGGCGGGGGTGGATGGAAGCAGGCCGGATACGGTTCTAATGGCTTTTTTATGTATGGGCGCTAATGTTTCGGTAAGCAGATCCTGGCTTCGGCAGGTCATCTCGATCCCGTAGAGCAGACGACTGCCGATGATCGCGTCCGCGATTCTTACACAGGTGGCCCTGTCGCTGCAAGTTCTTTTTGCAGCTATGTTTCACCCCGATGAGGTATTTTTTAAGGTTAGGTGTTGGTCAAGGGTGATACCCATTATCCTCATAGACCTTTTCAGTGGAATGGTCTCTCCGTTTAGTTTGATCGGTTTCCTAGGTGGCCTGCGGTTGATACCGCCGATGTGGATTCTGGTGGATTTGGCAGCCGAGATCTCAAAGCCTGTCGTGCTAGCCCATTTGCCTACAGTTGTGGCAGCTGCCTGGGCTTTTCGCCTGATCGCTTTCGGGTGGGCATTGGTCACCACTAGGGTGATGTCGTCCGCATATACCACGAGGAAGACTCCTCCCGGTAGAACTTCAAATACTCCGCTCATGGCTACCAGGAAAAGAGTGACCGCAATCACGGAGCCCTGGGGGACTCCTGTTTTTTCACTTTGTATATTGGAGCGGCTGTTTCCAACCGTGACTTGGAATGTCCTCTCGGTTAAAAAACCTTTCAGGTAACGGAGTAGATTTCCGGTGATTCCTCACCGGGCTAGCTTCTCTAGTATTCCTGGGGTCCAGGCCCGGTTATAGGCTTTTGCCAGGTCCAGCGAAACTAGTTCCGCATGATCTCCTTTAGATAAGGCGTCATCAAGAATCTGTCCTAATGCTGTCAGGAAGGTTCCGGTGCCACGACCGGACCGGAAAGCGTGCTGCCTGTCGTCTGTTGGTCGTTGATGGAGTCATGGAACTCCGTCCACGACTTTTCCTTTTCCTCCCGGATGATCTGCCGACAAGCGCTTCTTGCCTCCTGGTATTCTTCCTTGGCTTGTACCGTATTCGGTTGGTCAGGCGGTAGTTTGTTCTTGATCTTTTTAAAGGTTCGCAACTTCTTCCGCCGGTGTTTCACCGCCGCCTTAGTGGTATCGTTCCACCAGTGGAGGGCTCGCCTTGCTGGATTGGGGCTAGTTCTTGGAATCGTCTCGCTTGCGGCCTTAATGATGGAGGCAGTGATGTCCTCTATTGACGGGGATGCGTACTGGTCGAGTTCCTTTTCCACAAGTTCTTGGAAGCCGGCCCAATCCGCCTGCTCGAAGAGCCATCGGGGGCGCCGGGTCGTTTCTGGCTGGATGGAGTTGGTGAGGGTGACAATGATTGGCGAATGATCGATGCTGTGGGGATCCTCTTTCACATGCCACAGCAACTTGTGGCCTATCTCGGAGGAGGCAAGTGTAACATCGATTGCGGTTTCAGTTGTCCCGCGAAAAAAAGTGGGGGACCCATCGTTGAGGACGACGAGATCGTTACCGCATGCAAGGTCCATTACGCAACATCCTCGTGCATCTGTCTTTTTGTCGCCCCAGAACTGGTGGTGGCCGTTAATGTCACCGAGCATGATGATCAGGGCAGGGATTTGGTCAAGGGCATCCTGCAAGCGCTCCCTCAAATTCGGAAGCTTCCCGTTCGGTTGGTAGACCGACAGGGCAGACACAGCAATGGGCAGGTCCAGCCGGACGCCAACAATTGGTAAATCCGTAGTGATGATGATCGCTTACCCGGTGGATTTCCTGTAAAGCCAGGATGATAGGCTGGTACTCCTGCACCAGCAGTTCCAGGTCGTTACGATTTTGGAGGAAACCGTTCATATTCCACTGAATGGAGAGCGTTGTCGACTTCCTTACTGTCGTTGCGCTTGGATTTTGAGGTCCGAGGTGCCCGAGTTGATCCTGAGAGGGATCAGAGATGACAAAATGGTGTGCTAGGCCGGAGGGGGCGGCAGTAGGTGGCGTTCCTTCTCGATGAGGTCGCCGGAGAGGGTGGGGCTTACCACTCGGAGTTTTACCTCCGAGGTGCCCAGACAGATCCTGGTATGGATAAAGTGGTGAAGTTCGTCGAAATACTCCGGAAGGGCCAGCTGTTGGTGGAGCGCAAGCTTCGTCACGTATTGCGACCATCGCGTCGTAAGCTGCAGCGTTGGTGCTTTCCAAGACCGACAGTGGTTTTAGCTTCGGAGATAAGTATTCGGTAGCAGTTGGTTTGGGGTTGTTGATGTCACTGAAGCCATAACGGTTCGGCGGGTTTCTTCTCCGGGGAGGATTTCGGCGCAGGCTCATTGCAGGCTTGGATCCCTCGACGTCCTCTGGGGGATAAACGTTACCGCCCTTGTCCGTCCCTCTTCCAGACCGGAGGGGAAGGCTAGGATTGTCCGCTGGTTCCGGTTGGGGTGGAACGTCCGCACCGGCGGGGCCTAACCTTTCCCGACCGTCCTCTGGGTCTTCGGCAGCAAGGACATTCGGGTGCCGAGGGTTGTCCCCCAGTTCCGGTTGGGGTGTAGCGTGTGATTGGGTAGTGTGATTACTGTTCTGGTGATGTGCTGATGTTTTGTTAGAGCGACCTGTTCGGCGATTACCGCATTGGTATGTCTGCTGCGGTATCACGAGCGAGCCTAGTTTTGCTCCTGGTGATCCGAGCTTCATCGGCTGAGTTGATGCTTCATTTCGCGCTGGAGATTGAGTGGATCCGTTTTGAGCCAGCTGCTGACGATGTCGCAGTGGCGGCGGACTTCAGCGAATTGTCACTATCATCCAATTCTAGGTTTGTTGCAAGGAACTCGCCTTCTTTGCCTATGCGGCTCAGGGGGGAGTGACTCATATGGGGGCTCTGGTCGTCTTGTAGTGGTGCCGTTTGTTTATCGTTGCCTTTCTTCCTCTGCTTTTTGGGGACAACTCTCTTCTTCTCATTGGCCATTTTTTCCTTTTTTGCGGCTACGTTGTTCCGAATCCAATCGGCTACCTGGGCAGCCATTGTCGGGTCCGCAAAATTCGGCAGAAATTCGACGCTGCTGACGGTAGTGTTTGGGGAGCTTGATTGTGGGATTGGCGTTGGTGTGGTCATCGAGTTTCGGGGGGTTACCTGCTGTTTTTCCTTCATTTCTGCGATGATTTGGTCCTTCTCTTTAAGGTCCGCTTGGAGCTGTCTCACGGTGACGGTTGATTCCGCTACCTGCCGGATTAGCTCCTCTATCCAGCCGTTCGCTGATGGGTCGGTATGCTAGGGCTTGTTCCATATCGGCCATTCGCTGTTCGCGCTTTGCAGCTTCGTTCTCCAACCTTTTCACAGTGCCTCGGAGCTCAGCTATCTCCGCGTCTTTGCTGCTGCTAGCTACTCCGGCGTAGGAGTTCCGACCTTGATCGCGTTCTTTTTGGGCCTCTCTCGCCTCGAATTCCCGTCGCGCTTGAGGGTAGGAAAGGCCATCATCCACACGGATGATTTGGATGGCATTCTCCTTCCTAAATGCCGGGCACTCGCGGCTCGATAAAGCAAGTTGTGCGCTGTTGCATGCTTTGCAGTATGTGGGCTCGGTGCACACTCGTCTGGGCGTTGGTTCATTCGTGGTTTCTTGCTCGTTTGCGGTTTCCATTTCCTGATCTTCCTGGTGAACTTTGCTGCATCTTTCGCAGACTCTAACGAGGGCCGTGCAGCGCTTTCCCGTATGTCCGAAGCTCCAGCAGCAGAAGCACTGCATTGGGTTCGGGTAAAAATTGCGGGGTCGACATCTGGACCAGCCAAAATCTATATGGTCCGGGACCACGATGCCGCTGATGGTGAGGATTAGGGTTGGGTTTCCTCCAGAGCGTTGGTGTTTCTGCTCCTCCTTTTGATTCGCCGGACTTCTTTCACTTTTTGCTCGCGAAGCTGTTCGGCGATATATCCCTCTTCTAGGCCGATGGTGTCAGTTGACCTGGTTGAGGTTAGAATGCTCTTCCACGCTGATCTCGGTTCCGTCCGCTAGCCTTTACATGGTCAGGAGTTTGTCGAATTGGGCCTGGCTACGCACTTGGGTTGTCACCGGTATATTTGGCACTCAGGGGCTCTTATGGGGCCCTAAAAATGGCCAACACTTTCTTCTTCGGAACCACCAACGAGAGCTAATTAATTAAGATTTTTGGGCCCCGTAGCCTAGCACCACTTATTTTCTGAAAAAGATTCGGCACTTTCTTCGCCCCTTGGCGTAATACCCACGCTCACTTGCCTTTGTGGCTTTTGATTAAAAAAAAATTTCACTACTTTTTCGTACCACTTTTTCACCGTTTTTTTCACTGTCCGGTCGGGAAAACCGGTTCTTCGCCACCTGGTAGTGGCAGAAAATCATTCCCCGGGGTGGCCCCAGCCGCAATCCCGGGTTAAAACCCCAGAAAAGACACACGCGGCGGCAAAACTTTCTTTGTTTTTTTTTCCCAATTTAGCACCTTTCTCCACACGAGTGGGCACTTTTGCGACCGAAAATTCGGCGGATAAACGGCGAAAAAATTTACGGAAACCGGCGGATTGGCCGCGGACACTCCGAAATTTGCTACGGAAAATGCGAAAAGCTCGGAAAGTCGAGAAATTCGATTGAAAAAAGCACTCCGAAAATCACCACTTTTCATTCGCGACGCTGAAAAAAGCGATCCAAACGCGACGAACCCGAACTGTCAACTGAGGACTTGAACTTTCATTTTATAAATAATTTGGTTGAAATTGAACGATTAAATTTAGATTAAATCGATTTTTTCAACATGCTTGCAGTCTCCATACAAAATTTTTCGTTTCTCTTATACCGTTTTGATTCATATTACGGACACTTAAGGCGATCGTCTAATGGGTTTGAGCGATTTGAAATTTGTATGGGAGCGAAGGCGTTATGCTGACTTTAGACCATTGGGCTGCTTAAACCTGGCCGAATTGGGTCATATAAAACCTTTCACGCTACGAGGGATCATGTTTCCTTAAAATCGTGGAAAAAACTTTTCCAGAATTTTCCCTCGTTTTTCCAGCTTACTTCGGCGAAACAAGCAAAGTCGGGAAAATTTTACCACCAATTAGGTATTTGAGTGATTTTCAGGAAATTTAAAGCGGTGACATACACTTTTTTTTACTCAGAAAGGTTTAAATGATCTCAAACATTGTCATTGAGGTATTTTCCGGAAAATCAGTTCTCGATTTTCCCGGAAAATTTGATACTTTAGTACCGTGGAAATGTGCCTAAATATGGAACGACTGGGCTGGATATAAATTTACAAAATATTTTCAATTACTAAATAAAGGATAACTAACTGGATTCAGGTGATAAATTGAAAATATGAACGTTTTTCCCAAGGGTTTTCCCCAATTTTCCACAAATTGGTTCAAAAAATTGAACGCGTAACGCGTGCGTATACGGATCAGTGTATTGAAATGAATGATTTTTTCACCCTCTCATTCTAAGCTTATAAACCAGAAATATACCCATATTTTTGTATATCCTGCACCCTCATATTCCCCTGCAGGTCATAGGCATAGTCGGGGGCCCTAATTTGAGCATTTTTGCACCAAATTTTTGAAAAATTTGGCGTGACCCCACTTAGCAGCGACATATTTTTCCAGCTAGCTGCCGTGCGGATGGAGAAACGTCATTTGAGAAGTAACGCTGCCACACACGCCTGAAACAGGCAGGGCCGAATCATGTAGAATGCAGGATGCTATCGTCAGATCGTCACCAAACCAGATGACGCACAACCAAATCGCGACGCGGCTCGACTCGTAGCAATATACATAGAATCATGTTTGAAACATTACGCATCTATCAGATAATCTTTGAATACGCAGCGCGCTGTTATTTGTAGATTAGTCGCGGTACAAGGGACTGAAAGCAATATATTTTCATATGAAATGCCTGTCTTGTTTATGTAACATTGAATAGTCCAATTTACAAGTCGTTTCGAATCTGATGATCGTTCATTTTATGAATGAAAATTTGATAAGAAGCAGTCAAAGACAAATTAAAGACCTCCATGTCCCTTACAGTTGCTCAAAATTTTATGGCTCATAAGGTAATCTAGAATGCCGTGAAAAGTGTACTGCGATCTGTCTAACTTGGGTACCTTTTGTACTGCATTTCGTCAGTACTAGAAGTGGTACTCAATCTGAGTCCGAGTGTGACGGACCTGAAGCAGTCGCATATCGCGTGAAAGTAACAGCAATATCAGCAACGTTGAAGTTTTGTCAAATCAATCATTGATTTAGATGCTTGATATAAACTTTGTTCAATACAATAATGTTTTGTTTGCTTGCATGATGTTGAGTAAACATAAACATCACTGTTTTTCCAAAAGCAATATGCAGCTATGTGTCGACAAATATCAGAGAACCACGTTTATTTATCGTTTTATTCATATATGGTCTGCAAAAACAGCTACAAATTATTCCCAATATCTTTCATCAGATGTTTTTTTTTGACAGAAAAAAAAGGTATAAAAATTCGTATTCCTAAATCTTGAATATTTATAAGAAACATTGAAAGACTTCATTATTTATAAGAAAGATATTTTAGAAGAATGAGCTGAGAAACAAGTACAACATATTCCGAAATTCATTCGCTAGATTTATTTTTTGGGCTGCAAGAAAATTTATTTTAAAAAATTCCGGTCGAATAAGGAGATCATGTGCTAAGAAAATAGAAACGTTTTTTTACGATATTCGATCTAAGGCATCTGAGCCTGTTTCAATATTATAAAATTGAATAATATTTTAGAATTACATATTTGCAAAATTCATATTTTCAAACCCTCAATATTTAAAAGCAAAAATTCTTCCCAGGGCTTATGAGATTTCATCAATTTGGGGTGTAGCACATTATTATCTTCAGCGAAGTTTCAGCACTCAGTACGATTTACATTGAGGAGATGAGGATCATCCTTTTAGTTGAGAACTAACTAGTCCAGCAGAGGCGCTTATTCCTATTCGCCCTATATGAACCAGGCGGCGCTAGTGAGCACTGAATTTTTGTTTTGCGGATAGCTCAATGGCCTAACCACTTAGAAAGATGGCGTCTTCGGCGAAGTTGTTCAGTAGCACAAGGGCTATCATTATTTGAGCCAAGAGATTCAATATTTTCTCACCAGGTGGCGCTAGTGAGCATTGAATTTTTGTTTTGCGGATAGCCCAGTAGCCTGGCCTCTTAGAAAGATTGCGTCTTCGGCAAAATTGTTCAGTAGTACAAGGGCTAACATTGTTTGAGCCCAGAGATTCAATATTTTCTCACCAGGTGGCACTAGTGGGAATTGAATTTTTGTTTTGCGAATAGCTCAGTGGCCTGACCACTTAGGAAGATGGCGTCTTCAACAAAGTTGTTCAGTAGCACAAGGGCTATCATTATTTGAGTCAAAAGATTCGATATTTTCTCACCAGGTGGCTCTAGTGAACATTGAATTTTTGTTTTGCAGATGGCTCAATGGCCTGACCACTTAGGAAGATGGCGTCTTCGGCAAAGTTGTTCAGTAGTACAAGGGCTAACATTATTTAAGTCAAGAGATTCAATATTTTCTTACCAGGTGGCTCTAGTGAACATTGAATTTTTGTTTTGCAGATGGCTCAATGGTCTGACCACTTAGAAAGATGGCGTCTTCGGCAAAGTTTTTCAGTAGTACAAGGGCTAACATTATTTGAGTCAAGAGATTTGATATTTTCTCACCAGGTGGCACTAGTGGGCATTGAATTTTTGTTTTGCGAATAGCTCAGTGGCCTGACCACTTAGGAAGATGGCGTCTTCAACACAGTTTTTCAGTAGCACAAGGGCTATCATTATTTGAGTCAAGAGGTTTGATATTTTCTCACCAGGTTGCGCTAGTGAGCATTGAATTTTTGTTTTGCGGATAGCCCAGTAGCCTGACCTCTTAGAAAGATTGCGTCTTCGGCAAAATTGTTCAGTAGTACAAGGGCTAACATTATTTGAGCCCAGAGATTCAATATTTTCTCACCAGGTGGCACTAGTGGGAATTGAATTTTTGTTTTGCGAATAGCTCAGTGGCCTGACCACTTAGGAAGATGGCGTCTTCAACAAAGTTGTTCAGTAGCACAAGGGCTAACATTATTTGAGTCAAAAGATTCGATATTTTCTCACCAGGTGGCTCTAGTGAACATTGAATTTTTGTTTTGCAGATGGCTCAATGGCCTGACCACTTAGAAAGATGGCGTCTTCGGCAAAGTTTTTCAGTAGTACAAGGGCTAACATTATTTGAGCCCAGAGATTCAATATTTTCTCACCAGGTGGCACTAGTGGGCATTGAATTTTTGTTTTGCGAATAGCTCAGTGGCCTGACCACTTAGGAAGATGGCGTCTTCAACAAAGTTGTTCAGTAGCACAAGGCTATCATTATTTGAGTCAAAAGATTCGATATTTTCTCACCACACACTAAGCTCTTACGGTGAATTTCACCGTAATCTCAACAGCTGAACAGTTCGGTGAAATGAAACACCGTAATTTCGTCGGAATTTTACGGATTCCGGTGAATTTTTACCGAATACTGTGAAAATTTACCGTACTCCGTTGATTTATTTTACCGAACCGTTCAGCTGTTTAGATTTCACAGGAATCCGTAAAATAATTTAAGTGTGCAGGTTGCGCTAGTGAACATTGAATTTTTGTTTTGCGGATAGCCCAGTAGCCTGACCTCTTAGAGAGATTGCGTCTTCGGCAAAATTGTTCAGTAGTACAAGGGCTAACATTATTTGAGCCCAGAGATTCAATATTTTCTCACCAGGTGGCACTAGTGGGAATTGAATTTTTGTTTTGCGAATAGCACAGTGGCCTGACCACTTAGGAAGATGGCGTCTTCAACAAAGTGTTTCAGTAGCACAAGGGCTATCATTATTTGAGTCAAGAGATTTGATATTTTCTCACCACACACTAAGCTCTTACGGTGAATTTCACCGTAATCTCAACAGCTGAACAGTTCGGTGAAATGAAACACCGTAATTTCGTCGGAATTTTACGGATTCCGGTGAATTTTTACCGAATACTGTGAAAATTTACCGTACTCCGTTGATTTATTTTACCGAACCGTTCAGCTGTTTAGATTTCACAGGAATCCGTAAAATAATTTAAGTGTGCAGGTTGCGCTAGTGAACATTGAATTTTTGTTTTGCGGATAGCCCAGTAGCCTGACCTCTTAGAGAGATTGCGTCTTCGGCAAAATTGTTCAGTAGTACAAGGGCTAACATTATTTGAGCCCAGAGATTCAATATTTTCTCACCAGGTGGCACTAGTGGGAATTGAATTTTTGTTTTGCGAATAGCTCAGTGGCCTGACCACTTAGGAAGATGGCGTCTTCAACAAAGTTGTTCAGTAGCACAAGGCTATCATTATTTGAGTCAAAAGATTCGATATTTTCTCACCAGGTGGCTCTAGTGAACATTGAATTTTTGTTTTGCAGATGGCTCAATGGCCTGACCACTTAGAAAGATGGCGTCTTCAACAAAGTTTTTCAGTAGCACAAGGGCTATCATTATTTGAGTCGAGAGATTTGATATTTTCTCACCAGGTTGCGCTAGTGAGCATTGAATTTTTGTTTTGCGGATAGCCCAGTAGCCTGACCTCTTAGAAAGATTGCGTCTTCGGCAAAATTTTTCAGTAGTACAAGGGGTAACATTATTTGAGCCCAGAGATTCAATATTTTCTCACCAGGTGGCAATAGTGGGAATTGAATTTTTGTATTGCGAATAGCTCAGTGGCCTGACCACTAAGGAAGATGGCGTCTTCAACAAAGTTGTTCAGTAGCACAAGGGCTATCATTATTTGAGTCTAAAGATTCGATATTTTCTCACCAGGTGGCTCAAGTGAACATTGAATTTTTGTTTTGCAGATGGCTCAATGGCCTGACCACTTAGGAAGATGGCGTCTTCGGCAAAGTTGTTCAGTAGTACAAGGGCTAACATTATTTGAGTCAAGAGATTCAATATTTTCTTACCAGGTGGCTCTAGTGAACATTTTTTTTTTTTTTTTTTTTTTTTTTTTTTTTTTTTTTTTTTTTTTTTTTTAATTTCTTTATTAGTATCATTCCAAACATTACATTCATTTCTTATATCTAGGTGTTCTGTGTTATTTGACAACACTATCATCCTAATTTGGTAAAACAAATTTAAGATTTAATTAACATTTTGTTAACAACATATTACATTTCATTTGCCGTAGCAGTTCAGTTTTTTTTACAGGTGAGTTGATTTCACCTGCTTATAAGAGAAAAAAAAAAACGTTTTTAATATACTTAACCTAACTTAACCTAAACATATAACGCATTAATCGTGGCAATAGAAGATTGTAACGATTTTTGCCTGAAATTATTGATTATTTTATTTGACATTTGTTCCAATGTTTCAACATTGGATATTCTATGTAACTCATTGGTACTATACCAGGGAGGAAGCCTCAGAATCATTTTCAAAATTTTATTTTGAATTCTCTGCAGAGCTTTCTTCCTGGTATTACAACAGCTAGTCCATATTGGTACAGCATACAACATGGCTGGCCTGAAAATTTGTTTGAATATCAACAGCTTGTTCTTAAGACAAAGTTTTGATTTTCTATTAATAAGGGGATAGAGACATTTTACATATTTATTACATTTGGCTTGAATGCCCTCAATGTGATTTTTGAAAGTTAAATTCTTATCTAGCATGAGCCCTAGATACTTAACTTCATCTGACCAATTTATTGGAACCCCTCTCATCGTGACAACATGTCTACTTGAAGGTTTCAAATAAAGAGCTTTTGGTTTATGTGGGAATATTATTAGTTGAGTTTTGGAAGCATTAGGAGAAATCTTCCATTTTTGCAAGTATGAAGAAAAAATATCCAAACTTTTTTGCAATCGACTACAGATGACACGCAGGCTTCGTCCTTTGGCGGAGAGGCCTGTGTCATCCGCAAACAAAGATTTTTGACATCCCTGAGGTAACTCAGGTAAGTCAGATGTGAAAATATTGTATAATATTGGTCCCAAAATGCTGCCTTGAGGAACACCAGCTCTTACAGGAAGTCTTTCAGATCTGGAGTTCTGATAATTAACCTGAAGTGTACGATTTGACAGATAACTTTGAATTATTCTAACAATGTATGTTGGAAAATTAAAGTTTTTTAATTTTACAATCAAACCTTCATGCCAAACACTGTCGAATGCTTTTTCTATGTCTAGAAGAGCAAGACCAGTAGAATAGCCTTCAGATTTGTTGGAACGGATCAAATTTGTTACACGTAAAAGTTGATGAGTGGTCGAATGTCCATGGCGGAATCCGAACTGTTCATTGGCAAAAATTGAATTTTCGTTGATGTGGGCCATCATTCTGTTCAAAATAACCTTTTCAAAAAGTTTACTGATGGAGGAAAGCAAACTGATTGGACGATAGCTAGAAGCTTCTGCAGGATTTTTGTCTGGTTTTAAAATTGGAACAACCTTAGCATTTTTCCATTTGTCAGGAAAATATGCTAATTGAAAACATTTGTTAAAAATATCAACTAAAAATGATAAGCTACTTTCTGGAAGTTTCTTGATGAGGATGTAGAAAATTCCATCATCGCCAGGAGCTTTCATGTTTTTGAATTTTTTAATAATAGTTCTCACTTCTTCCAAATCAGTCACACAGGCATTTTCAAAAACGTTCTCTTGATTGAGAATATTTTCGAACTCCTGAGTAACTTGATTTTCAATTGGACTAGTAAGTCCTAAATTAAAATTGTGCGCACTTTCAAACTGCATAGCAAGTTTTTGAGCTTTTTCGCAATTAGTTAGTAATAATTTGTTTTCCTCTTTCAATGCCGGTATTGGCTTCTGAGGTTTTTTCAAGATTTTCGATAATTTCCAAAAGGGCTTAGAGCCAGGGTCCAATTGAGAAATTTTATTTTCAAAATTTTTGTTTCTTAATTGAGCAAAACGTTTCTTGATTTCTTTCTGCAAATCCTGCCATATAATTTTCATAGCAGGATCGCGAGTGCGTTGAAATTGCCTTCTCCTCACGTTTTTAAGACGGATCAAGAGTTTAAGATTATCGTCTATAACTCTAGTGAACATTGAATTTTTGTTTTGCAGATGGCTCAATGGTCTGACCACTTAGAAAGATGGCGTCTTCGGCAAAGTTGTTCAGTAGTACAAGGGCTAACATTATTTGAGTCAAGAGATTCAATATTTTCTTACCAGGTGGCTCTAGTGAACATTGAATTTTTGTTTTGCAGATGGCTCAATGGCCTGACCACTTAGGAAGATGGCGTCTTCAACAAAGTTGTTCAGTAGCACAAGGGCTATCATTATTTGAGTCAAAAGATTCGATATTTTCTCACCAGGTGGCTCTAGTGAACATTGAATTTTTGTTTTGCAGATGGCTCAATGGCCGGAAGATGGCGTCTTCAACAAAGTTTTTCAGTAGCACAAGGGCTATCATTATTTGAGTCAAGAGATTTGATATTTTCTCACCAGGTGGCGCTAGTGAGCACTGAATTTTTGTTTTGCGGATAACACAGTAGCCTGCCCACTTAGAAATATGGCGTATTCGGCAAAGTTGTTCAGTACACTCAGAAACACGGGTAGTCACAGAATTACTAAATTTTAGTCATTTATGACTATTTTCTATCTGCCTCACTTTCATTCTGCAGGGAATTTCATTCCTATTCATCAATACGGCGAAATGACATTTAGTGTAGAAATTCACACCAGAATGAAAGAGAGGCATACAGAAAATAGTAATTAATGCATAAACTTTAGTAATTATGTGACTTGTTTTATTTCTGAGTGTAGTACAAGGGCTAACATTATATTAGCCAAAATTTTCAAGATTTTGCCACCAGGCGGCGCTACTGAGCATGTCATTTATATATCGGTACATATATTGAGATGGGGACCAGATGGCCGTAGCGGTAAACGCGCAGCTATTCAGCAAGACCAAGCTGAGGGTCGTGGGTTCGATTCCAACCGGTCGAAGATCTTTTCGGGTTGGAAATTTTCTCGACTTCCCAGGGCATAGAGTATCTTCGTACCTGCCACACGATATACACATGCAAAATTGGTCAATTGGCATAGGAAGCTCTCAGTTAATAACTGTGGAAGTGCTAATAAAAACACTAAGCTGAGAAGCAGGCTTTGTCCCAGTTGGGAAGTAACGCCAGAAAGAAGAAGAATATAACATCTCAATATATTCTAGTCTCATCCGAATGGTTATTAAATTAATTAACTCATCACGCGTTGCAAAGAAGAATAAAGTATGTGTGAAATTATGAGAAAAATCCACGTGCTCTGCTGGGAATCGAACAGAGAGCCCTTGGTTTGTTAGACAAGCGCTCTACCACCTAAGCTACCGAGCCACTTTGTGACCCAATAACTTAAAAGGTTACATGTTTAGAATTCAAATCCCCACAGATCACGCAGACCCTTTTAATAACCCATATTCATCCATCTCATGTATACTACACACGAGAGAGCGAGAGGGATTTATTTGGTGTTGAAACTGTTTGCCTATCATACCTACATCGCTTTCACAACAACTGTACGTGTTGTTCGCATTCAAGTGACGACATGACTACACTCTAAGAAGTCGTCAGATTTAATTCATTATCAAAAATATATAGCTTTTTTCCATATTGCTTTTCACTCAACATTCATATTAATATCATAAAGAGCGCTCAATATTTGTATCAGATAACTTATATCTGAATCATATATGGAAATGAGAATCAATGTAAATCGCATTCATATACCAATTCAGATACTTTTTATTTTATGCGCATATTGAACGTATTAGATTATCTAACAATATTCATATCATAGTAATATAATACAGGTCGGACTCGATTATCCGGAGTGTCGATTTTTTTTTCACTCCGGATAATCGAATTTTCCGGATAATCGAATCACTAAGAGAAATATTGAAATCTTCGATAAAAGAACTTTAATATTACCTTTTTTTGTTATTTTATTCATATGATGCGGTGGTGTAGCCAGAATTTTTTTCTGGGAACAGTAGGGGCCTTTACAAGAAAAACAAATTTTTGACCAGCACACACAAAAAACCACTTTATCAAACCCCTCTTTTCTTAAATACGTTCTAAACTGCAAAATCATTCATATTGTACATGGCAATACCAAATTATCTCAGATTTATGCATAAAAATTAAAAAACAAGAACATCAAAAAACAAATTCCGGATAATCGAGTCTAAAATTCCGGATAATCGAATCCCGGATAATTGAGTCCCCGGATAATCGAGTCTCCGGATAATCGAGTCCAACCTGTATAATATTATTCACAATATTTATTTTTATGGAATATTTCTAATGCAATAGACAAACAGTTATAATATTGCTCGAATCTGATTTAATCGCCTTATTTTATCTGGGTACATTTATGCACATTATCAACTGTCGCTTTAGCCATGAAGTATATGTCTTCTGGGCGTTTAGTATTTACTTCTTTGTAAAGTGTTCTGCTACAATCTAAAATGAGAACATAAGGTTTACATCACTATTATGTTTTGAAATGAACGAGAAATTACTTCACATTCCGGATAAGTGCAATACAGGCGTCACGAAATGAGATGATTGTTGTTCAGACGGTTTGCACTTCATTGACTTGATTATTATCGATTTTTTTCCATATTAGACAATCATATAGCGTCTATCAGATTTTATTATGAATGATGAAAACACACAGTCAGATGAAAATTGATAACTGATGCATACAATGTTTGATTGAATTTTATTTACGATGCATTAGGAAATCGTATAGCCATCATTGGATGTTTATAAAGTTAATCATATTTCAATCGTGGAATGTCTATGTGATTTTTCAGACAAATTGAATCGGATCATTTGGTTCAGTCTGCTACAGAGTGGCAGTACACTCTAGTATATATTGACGCAAAGCATGTTGTTTTAAAAGTTGAAAAACATTAACAACAAAAAAATGTTAATAGAACTAATGTTATTCGTCGAGCATTACGCAAAAGTTTTCATATATTTTTTTTAAATACTATCAACAAAATAATATTACTTTCTTACAGAGGTGATCATATATGTATTGGAAATACAGAAATTTGTTCCTTCGATTTTGGAATTTTTGGTTTCGGTATATTCTATAACTCCATAATTCTATAAGTCGATTATCCCTTGAACATCAGGCTATGGAGAGTCGACTGTATAATGAGATGTTCGGTAATCCGGGGACTTGAATTCGAAACTTGCAATAATCTGAGTTATTGAGTCACCAAGTGGCTACACTGATAGAAAAATCGTAGTATGTTCAAAAATGCAATCGTTCTTATCTTTACTATGCCATAAAATAGTAACCATGACAATGAAAACGGTTATATTTAATCAAATATTATGACGACAACCATAAGTTGGTAACTTTTCGAATAGTGGTGATTACCATGAAATGTAGTATACTACCAATGTAATGGATTTTACTAAGGTGGCGCAGATGATTGATGCGTGCCACTAGTCCTCTCTTTTATTCTTCCGCTGTTCTTATGCAGCGCAAATAGTGACGTCACTATTTGCGCTGCATAAGAACAGCGGGAGAATGAAAGAGAGAACTAATGGCACGCATCAATCATCTGCGCCACCTTAGTAAAATCCATCACATTGGTATACTACAGTGCTTTTGAAGACTCCATTTTTGCTGTAGCTTGTAAATCATCTATCGCGAATGATGTACTTCAATTTCTTTGATTACAATTGATTTTTCAACGAATTTCCTTGAAAGTGCGTCGGTAAGTAAATACGCATCTCATTTAAGAAATATAAAATTAATCTTTGCTCCATTTCCCAGGACCTCAAACTAAAAACAACGGTTGAGCCATGGGTTGAATTCCGCCGGTTTGTTCCGATACATCGGCGGAATTCAACCCATGACTCAACCCGGATGATAGTACCGTGGTGGCCGCGGATGGTTCCAGCGAAATAATTTATAAAAAAAAAACAGGTGGAGTGCAACGAACAGATGATCCGCGCCTTAAACGAGGTTCCATACATTCCGGTGGCACTGCAGGTAAGAATTATCTTTCGAGCTCGCAAATGTATGTAATTTCAGCCAAGACTTTTCGCCTTTCAAGGAGACGGTGGCTAACCCAAGCTGCAGGAACACCGATGCATACACCGACGTGATCGAAATAAACTCCTTGATTGACCCACAAATGTCAGCAGATCTCATCCGGCACGATTGAAGACGCCGGCCACTACCAATCTCGCCGAGGGCTATCCAGCCGTGTGCCGTTCAACTTATTATCACAGTTGTCGATTGTGTATACATTCATTTTCAATGTAAATAAAATAAGCCAACAAAATCGCTGTTTCTTTTCGTATTGTTGACAGTTCATAGATAAAATAAACAATCTACCATGCAACAACAAAACTGTGGGCAATTTTACTATGCCTCCATGCTAATTATGAACAAAGACGTGGTAAATCTTACCACACTCACATTTATTGTCAAAACATAGTAAAATTCACAACGGTATAGTTTTGCCAATAAATTTTTATTTTCCGTTGAAATCAAGTAGTAACATATTTTTAAAGGCAACCTCGATATGGTTGCCGTTACTATGTTTTTCATATCAGTGTAGGAAGTTTAGTTGGTAAAGCACTCGTCTAACATACAAGAGTCCTGGGTTCGAATTCCAGGACGAAATTTTTCTCATGATTTCACCCATAATTTATCCATCTATACCACGCGTAATGAGTAAAGTACAGTGGCAGAATCTCGAATCTCTTGGCTCAAATAATATAAGCCCTTGTGCCATTTAACAACTTTGCCGAAGACGCCATTTTTCGAGGTGGTCGAGCTACTGAGTTATCTGCAAAACAAAAATGTCACGCTAACTAACACCAAAATCTCGAATCTTTTGGCTCAAATAATTTAAGCCCTTGTGCTACCGAATAACTTTGACGACGACGCCATCTATCTAAGTGGTCAGGCCATTAAGCTATCCGCAAAACAAAATGCAATGCTAACTAGCGCCACCCGGTGAGAAAATATCAAATGTCTTGGCTCAAATAATGTTAGCCCTTGTACTACTGAACAACTTTGCCAAAGACGCCAGCTTTCTAAGTGGTCAGGCCATTGAGTTTTCCACAAAACAAAAATTCAGTGCTCACTAGCGCCACCTGGTGAGAAAATATCAAATCTCTTGACTCAAATAATGATAGCCCTTGTGCTATTGAACAACTTTGTTGAAGACGCCATTTTTCTAAGTGGTCAGGCCACTCAGCTATTCGCAAAACAAAAATTCAATGCCCACTAGTGCCACCTGTTGAGAAAATATCGAATCTCTGGGCTCAAATAATGTTAGCCCTTGTACTAAAGAACTATTTTGCCGAAGACGCAATCTTTCTAAGAGGTCAGGCTACTGGGCTATCCGCAAAACAAAAATTTAATGCTCACTAGCGCCACCTGGTGAGAAAATATTGAATCTCTTGGCTCAAATAATGATAGCCCTTGTACTACTGAACAACTTTGCCGAAGACGCTATCTTTCTAAGAGATAAGGCTACTGGGCTATCCGCAAAACAAAAATTCAATGTTCACAATGTTCACTGAGAAAATATCGAATCTCTTGACTCAAAACATGTTAGCCCTTGTACTACTAAAGAACTTTGCCGAAGAAGCCTGACTACTGAGATATCCGCAAAAAAAGTTTCATGCTCACTAGCACCACGTGGTGACAAAACCTCAAATCTCTTGGCAAAATTTCGAAACTTTTGGCTCAAATAATGATAGCCCTAGTGCTACTGAAAAACTTTGTTGAAAGCGCCATCTATTTAAAAGGTCAGACTACAGGGCTAACCGCAGAACAAAAATTCAATGCCCACTAGTGCCACCTGGTGAGAAAATACTGAATATCTTGGCTCAAATAATGTAAGCCCTTGTACTATTGAACAACTTTGCCGAAGACGCAATCTTTCTAAGAGTTCAGGCTACTGGGCTATCCGCAAAACAAAAATTCAATGCTCACTAGCGCAACCTGGTGAGAAAATATCAAATCTCTTGTCTCAAATAATGATAGCCCTTGTGCTATTGAAAAACTTTGTTGAAGACGCCATCTTCCTAAATGGTCAGGCCACTGAGCTATTCGCAAAACAAAAATTCAATGCGCACTAGTGCCACCTGGTGAGAAAATATCGAATCTCTTGACTCAAATAATGATAGCCCATGTGCTACTGAAAAACTTTGCCGAAGACGCCATCTTTCTAAGTGGTCAGACCATTGAGCCATCTGCAAAACAAAAATTCAATGTTCACTAGAGCCACCTGGTGAGAAAATATCGAATCTCTTGACTCGAATAATGTTAGCCCTTGTGCTACTGAACAATTTTGCCGAAGACGCAATCTTTCTAAGAGGTCAGGCTACTGGGCTATCCGCAAAACAAAAATTCAATGCTCACTAGCGCAACCTGGTGAGAAAATATCAAATCTCTTGTCTCAAATAATGATAGCCCTTGTGCTATTGAAAAACTTTGTTGAAGACGCCATCTTCCTAAATGGTCAGGCCACTGAGCTATTCGCAAAACAAAAATTCAATGCGCACTAGTGCCACCTGGTGAGAAAATATTGAATCTCTTGGTTCAAATAATGTTAGCCCTTGTACTACTGAACAATTTTGCCAAAGACGCCAGCTTTCTAAGTGGTCAGGCCATTGAGTTTTCCGCAAAACAAAAATTCAGTGCTCACTAGCGCCACCTGGTGAGAAAATATCAAATCTCTTGACTCAAATAATGATAGCCCTTGTGCTATTGAACAACTTTGTTGAAGACGCCATTTTTCTAAGTGGTCAGGCCACTCAGCTATTCGCAAAACAAAAATTCAATGCCCACTAGTGCCACCTGTTGAGAAAATATCGAATCTCTGGGCTCAAATAATGTTAGCCCTTGTACTGAAAAACAATTTTGCCGAAGACGCTATCTTTCTAAGAGATAAGGCTACTGGGCTATCCGCAAAACAAAAATTCAATGGTCACTAGAGCCACCTGGTGAGAAAATATCGAATCTCTTGACTCAAAACATGTTAGCCCTTGTACTACTAAAGAACTTTGCCGAAGAAGCCTGACTACTGAGATATCCGCAAAAAAAGTTTCATGCTCACTAGCACCACGTGGTGACAAAACCTCAAATCTCTTGGCAAAATTTCGAAACTTTTGGCTCAAATAATGATAGCCCTAGTGCTACTGAACAACTTTGTTGAAGACGCCATCTTCCTAAGTGGTCAGGCCACTCAGCTATTCGCAAAACAAAAATTCAATGCTCACTAGCGCAACCTGGTGAGAAAATATCAAATCTCTTGACTCAAATAATGTTAGCCCTTGTACTACTGAACGACTTTGCCAAAGACGCCAGCTTTCTAAGTGGTCAGGCCATTGAGTTTTCCGCAAAACAAAAATTCAGTGCTCACTAGCGCAACCTGGTGAGAAAATATCAAATCTCTTGACTCAAATAATGATAGCCCTTGTGCTATTGAACAACTTTGTTGAAGACGCCATTTTTCTAAGTGGTCAGGCCACTGAGCTATTCGCAAAACAAAAATTCAATGCCCACTAGTGCCACCTGTTGAGAAAATATCGAATCTCTGGGCTCAAATAATGTTAGCCCTTGTACTAAAGAACAATTTTGCCGAAGACGCAATCTTTCTAAGTGGTCAGGCCATTGAGCCATCTGCAAAACAAAAAATCAGTGTTCACTAGCGCTACCTGGTGAGAAAATATCGAATCTCTTGACTCGAATAATGTTAGCCCTTGTACTACTGAAAAACTTTGCCGATGACGCCATCTTTCTAAGTGGTCAGACCATTGAGCCATCTGCAAAACAAAAATTCAATGTTCACTAGAGCCCCCTGGTGAGAAAATATCGAATCTCTTGACTCAAATAATGATAGCCCTTGTGCTACTGAACAACTTTGTTGAAGACGCCATCTTCCTAAGTGGTCAGGCCACTGAGCTATCCGCAAAACAAAAATTCAATGCCCACTAGTGCCACCTGGTGAGAAAATATTGAATCTCTTGAATCAAATAATGTTAGTCCTTGTGCTACTGAACAACTTTGTTGAAGACGCCATCTTCCTAAGTGGTCAGGCCACTGAGCTATTCGCAAAACAAAAATTCAATGCCCACTAGTGCCACCTGGTGAGAAAATATTGAATCTCTTGAATCAAATAATGTTAGCCCTTGTACTACTGAACAACTTTGCCGAAGACCCCATCTTCCTAAGTGGTCAGGCCATTGAGCCATCTGCAAAACAAAAATTCAATGTTCACTAGAGCCACCTGGTGAGAAAATATCGAATCTCTTGACTCAAATAATGATAGCCCTTGTACTACTGAAAAACTTTGCCGAAGACGCCATCTTTCTAAGTGGTCAGACCATTGAGCCATCTGCAAAACAAAAATTCAATGTTCACTAGAGCCACCTGGTAAGAAAATATTGAATCTCTGGGCTCAAATAATGTTAGCCCTTATACTACTGAACAACTTTGCCGAAGACGCCATCTTCCTAAGTGGTTAGGCCATTGAGCCATCTGCAAAACAAAAATTCAATGTTCACTAGAGCCCCCTGGTGAGAAAATATCGAATCTCTTGACTCAAATAATGATAGCCCTTGTGCTACTGAACAACTTTGTTGAAGACGCCATCTTCCTAAGTGGTCAGGCCACTGAGCTATTCGCAAAACAAAAATTCAATGCCCACTAGTGCCACCTGGTGAGAAAATATTGAATCTCTTGAATCAAATAATGTTAGCCCTTGTACTACTGAACAACTTTGCCGAAGACCCCATCTTCCTAAGTGGTCAGGCCATTGAGCCATCTGCAAAACAAAAAATCAGTGCTCACTAGCGCTACCTGGTGAGAAAATATCGAATCTCTTGACTCGAATAATGTTAGCCCTTGTACTACTGAAAAACTTTGCCGAAGACGACATCTTTCTAAGTGGTCAGACCTGGGAGGGAGAAACCAATACGAAATTTATGTACGTCAAGGTGAGCCGAGATTCTGCTGTCACGAACTGTCACTGTGAGCCCAGATCTAAAACAATGGACAAACATGATAAAAGCGCGTTATTGATTAAAGCGTATTTTTGCATTTTATCAAATGTGACAAAAAGTCGATTGAAAAGCTATTCATGCTTATTCAAAAGTAATGTCACAATAGCATCTTTTATCCTGATTGAATATAAATTGAACACTTTACACATTATTTTACTTTTTCCAATAAAAACGAAAATTAAATGCACAGAAAACTTTGGCCCTTTTTCCATGTTTGTCCAGAACGATCGAAGGAACACAACAAAAGAAAACTAGCGATTTTCATCAAGTCTGCCTTGATTGTCGTTGGCAAGCTGGAGTTTTCTTGCAATTCGACTGCAACTTTGTGTCATATTTCGTGTGTAGTATCGGTGCCTCCCTCCCAGGGAGTTGTGTTTGATCTTCCGACCTTGACGCTTGTTCCTGCGGGGGCCGGCGATGAGGGCAGGATCAAACATGTCGCGCTTCGGTCGAGTGAGAGTGAAAAAGTGGCGTGATCCGTTAGTTGTGTTTGATCCTTTGACCTTGACGCTTGCTTCTGCGGGGCCGGCGATGAGGGCAGGATCAAACATGTCGCGCGTCGGTCGAGTGAAAGTGAAAAAAAACCACGATCGCTAAGTTGTGTTTGATCTTCCGACCTTGACGCTTGTTCTTGCGGGGGCCGGCGATGAGGGCAGGATCAAACATGTCGCGCTTCGGTCGAGTGAGAGTGAAAAAGTGGTGTGATCCGTTAGTTGTGTTTCATCCTTCGACCTTGACGCTTGCTCCTGCCGTGGCCGGCGATGAGGACAGGATCAAACATGTCGCGCGTCGATCGAGTAAAGTGAAAAAGTGCCGCGTCGATCGAGTAAAGTGAAAAAGTGCCGCTTACGATTAGTTCTTTTTGATCTTCCGACATTGACGCTTGCTCCTGGGGAGTGCGTCAAGAAAGCCCCAGCAGTCGTCAGTTGTTTTCCCTCACGGGTTGCGCGCCTATTTTCTCTGAGTGCTTTTATATAGCTGAGCAAACGAGTGAAGCTGAAAGAGGATTGTTGCTGCTCAAGGATGACGGATCAATTGGTGAGCTCGTTTCATGCTATTGTTTCTAATCCATAAAATATGTATGACTGCACCATTAATCGTTAAAACAGTGAGACGTAAATATGATTTTTCAAAAAAATATGAATGGTTCGTCACTGTAAGTGTCGACATAAACTCTGATTCACAAATTATTTCTGCCTAAATTTTTTTTATTAAAAACACCTTCTTCTTTTTACCTTTAATAGCCATGTATAGGCATATTTATATCTCACAAATAATTATTTATCATGGTCTAATCCCTTATCAAAGTGAATCCTGTGACCCAACGATCCTTCCCATTAACAAACATCCCTCCCAGTAACCTTTGTGGAGATGCAGAGGCAAACACGGTCTCCAAATAGCAAAGATTACACACTAACAGTCCTTCCCCCAATCCCACCTGACTGTAAGGACGTGGCCGGCGCCGTTATTGACCATGTATAAATAGAGGCACTGAATTATGCACACTGAAGAAGATTATGGCCAATCCCGGCCAAACTTCTAGTTGATTCTTTGTGCATTTTCACTGACTTCGGTCAATCACGGAATAGCAACCATTGATATGTGCAGTCAGTCTAAGCTAAGCTAAGCTAAGCTAAGCTAAAGTATCGGTGCCTCCCTCCCAGGGTCAGACCATTGAGCCATCTGCAAAACAAAAATTCAATGTTCACTAGAGTCACCTGGTAAGAAAATATTGAATCTCTTGACTCAAATAATGTTAGCCCTTGTACTACTGAACAACTTTGCCGAAGACGCCATCTTCCTAAGTGGTCAGGCCATTGAGCCATCTGCAAAACAAAAATTCAATGTTCACTAGAGCCACCTGGTGAGAAAATATTGAATCTCTGGGCTCAAATAATGTTAGCCCTTGTGCTACTGAACAACTTCGCCGAAGACGCCATCTTTCTAAGTGGTTAGGCCATTGAGCTATCCGCAAAACAAAAATTCAGTGCTCACTAGCGCCGCCTGGTTCATATAGGGCGAATAGGAATAAGCGCCTCTGCTGGTCTAGTTAGTTCTCAACTAAAACGATGATCCTCATCTCCTCAATGTAAATCGTACTGAGTGCTGAAACTTCACTGAAGATAATAATGTGCTACACCCCAAATTGATGAAATCTCATAAGCCCTGGGAAGAATTTTTGCTTTAAAATATTGAGGGTTTGAAAATATGAATTTTGCAAATATGTAATTCTAAAATATTATTCAATTTTATAATATTGAAACAGGCTCAGATGCCTTAGATCGAATATCGTAAAAATACGTTTCTATTTTCTTAGCACATGATCTCCTTATTCGACCGGAATTTTTAAAAAAAAATTTCTTGCAGCCCAAAAAATAAATCTAGCGAATGAATTTCGGAATATGTTGTACTTGTTTCTCAGCTCATTCTTCTAAAATATCTTTCTTATAAATAATGAATTCTTTAAATGTTTCTTATAAATATTCAAGATTTAGGAATACGAATTTTTATACCTTTTTTTTCTGTCAAAAAAAAACATCTGATGAAAGATATTGGGAATAATTTGTAGCTGTTTTTGCAGACCATATATGAATAAAACGATAAATAAACGTGGTTCTCTGATATTTGTCGACACATAGCTGCATATTGCTTTTGGAAAAACAGTGATGTTTATGTTTACTCAACATCATGCAAGCAAACAAAACATTATTGTATTGAACAAAGTTTATATCAAGCATCTAAATCAATGATTGATTTGACAAAACTTCAACGTTGCTGATATTGCTGTTACTTTCACGCGATATGCGACTGCTTCAGGTCCGTCACACTCGGACTCAGATTGAGTACCACTTCTAGTACTGACGAAATGCAGTACAAAAGGTACCCAAGTTAGACAGATCGCAGTACACTTTTCACGGCATTCTAGATTACCTTATGAGCCATAAAATTTTGGGCAACTGTAAGGGACATGGAGGTCTTTAATTTGTCTTTGACTGCTTCTTATCAAATTTTCATTCATAAAATGAACGATCATCAGATTCGAAACGACTTGTAAATTTGACTATTCAATGTTACATAAACAAGACAGGCATTTCATATGAAAATATATTGCTTTCAGTCCCTTGTACCGCGACTAATCTACAAATAACAGCGCGCTGCGTATTCAAAGATTATCTGATAGATGCGTAATGTTTCAAACATGATTCTATGTATATTGCTACGAGTCGAGCCGCGTCGCGATTTGGTTGTGCGTCATCTGGTTTGGTGACGATCTGACGATAGCATCCTGCATTCTACATGATTCGGCCCTGCCTGTTTCAGGCGTGTGTGGCAGCGTTACTTCTCAAATGACGTTTCTCCATCCGCACGGCAGCTAGCTGGAAAAATATGTCGCTGCTAAGTGGGGTCACGCCAAATTTTTCAAAAATTTGGTGCAAAAATGCTCAAATTAGGGCCCCCGACTATGCCTATGACCTGCAGGGGAATATGAGGGTGCAGGATATACAAAAATATGGGTATATTTCTGGTTTATAAGCTTAGAATGAGAGGGTGAAAAAATCATTCATTTCAATACACTGATCCGTATACGCACGCGTTACGCGTTCAATTTTTTGAACCAATTTGTGGAAAATTGGGGAAAACCCTTGGGAAAAACGTTCATATTTTCAATTTATCACCTGAATCCAGTTAGTTATCCTTTATTTAGTAATTGAAAATATTTTGTAAATTTATATCCAGCCCAGTCGTTCCATATTTAGGCACATTTCCACGGTACTAAAGTATCAAATTTTCCGGGAAAATCGAGAACTGATTTTCCGGAAAATACCTCAATGACAATGTTTGAGATCATTTAAACCTTTCTGAGTAAAAAAAAGTGTATGTCACCGCTTTAAATTTCCTGAAAATCACTCAAATACCTAATTGGTGGTAAAATTTTCCCGACTTTGCTTGTTTCGCCGAAGTAAGCTGGAAAAACGAGGGAAAATTCTGGAAAAGTTTTTTCCACGATTTTAAGGAAACATGATCCCTCGTAGCGTGAAAGGTTTTATATGACCCAATTCGGCCAGGTTTAAGCAGCCCAATGGTCTAAAGTCAGCATAACGCCTTCGCTCCCATACAAATTTCAAATCGCTCAAACCCATTAGACGATCGCCTTAAAGCCTCAGTGAAGTATAACCCAGCAGAGAGCATACAAAATAAATCATTCTGTATGATTCTTTAGCGTTATCAAGCGTTGGAAGCCCTTAACTTTCGAATGGTGGGTAAAGAACTCGCTTCCGCAACTTGAATAATTTTTAATAAATCAAAATGTGTGGCCTTTTCATGATTCTTATTCCGGACGCTTTCTCACTTTTGCCTCATATTCCGGACACTTTGATTCGAATTCCGGACAGCTCATGATGATCATTAATGGAACAGTCAAATCATTAATTGAAATCGTCAAACCACTAAAGAGACATCTAAGGTAGTTGGGCATTATAAATTTTCAAAGATATCTATGAAAAATGCTTACTAAAACGAGCCTTGAAATCGAGAACTCTTAAACGGAAAAAATTGAAACATTTCGTGTGAAATGTTTCCCATACAAAGTAGAGTGTCCGGAATTTGAAGCTGTCCGTAATATGAATCAAAACGGTATGGCGAAATACAATACTTTTCTAAATCATCAAAAACTACATTTTGAGCACCGACAATATTAAGAGCTCTTATGAAAAGTGTTGTTTATGTGAATTATTCCAATTCTTATTGGAAACATGATTCATGAACTACAAAAAACATTATTCAACATTCAAACACCAACCAATACTAAATCAAAGAAGACAAAGCGTTTACTATCACTGAATACAGTCATATATCGATATTGAGTGAGCCATAAGCATAATTGACCAGATATTTTGTCATTGCTGTACATTTATATTCATCATTCTTCTTTATTTTTGTTGCATTTATGCTCCCACTGGAACCAAGCCTGCTACTCACTACTCACACAGAGCTGCTACTATTTCAACTATAATCTAGAAAATTTGATCAGTATTGTCCGATTCCCGTCCTAAGAATTCCTTGAGGAATTTTATCAAAAAGTTTCCATAAAATTCCACCAAGAAATGGTTCGGAATAAACATGGAATTCCTCCAGAATATGTCCAAGAATTGTATCCAAGGGATTCCGGGTATTCTTCTTCTTCTTCTTTCTGGTGTTACGTCCCAACTGGGACAAAGCCTGCTTCTCAGATTATTGATCTTATGAGCACTTCCACAGTTATTAACTGAGAGCTTTCTTTGCCGATTGACCATTTTTGCATGTGTATATCGTGTGGCAGGTACGAAGATACTCTATGCCCTGGGAATCGAGAAAATTTCCTTTACGAAAAGATCCTCGACCAGCGGGATTCGAACCCACGACCCTCAGCATGGTCATGCTGAATAGCTGCGCGTTTACCGTTACGGCTATCTGGGCCCCTTCCGGGTATTCTAGGAATTTTAAATTCAACGATTTAGGATTTTTTTCAATAGTTTTTTTTAGTATACCTATGGATTCAACTGTACCTTTGATCAAAAATTTCACCAAGTAATTTCTCCAAGATATAAAGTGGATCCAACTATGAATTCTTCAAACCATTCCGCCTATGATACCTTATTTTTTCAGATTCATAAATTATTCCAGAAATGTTTAATGATTTCTTCCAGCCTTTTAAAGAACAATCCAGTTATAATTCTTGGAATGCTCTACAAATAATCCAAAAAATCATATAGATATTCGTTCATAAACCTGAAAAATAATTTTCTCGGATTTTCTCCAGCAATTTTATTATAGTTTTTTGCAAAACTTTCTCAAAGTATTTGGGCAAAAAACCGTTCAATGTACTACTTAGATTTTTTCAAGGATTCTATGTGGAACGAAATCCTTCATTGATTCCATCGGGATTTTTTTAAGAAAGTTCTCAATTATTCGTTTTCATTAAGTTCTTCATGTAATTCTTGAAGTTATCATCTAGAGAGTTTCTATGAATTTTGTATAACAGAAAAATATTCAGGGATTCGTCCAGAAACGGAGCAACTTCCCCAGATACATACATTTATTGGTATAACATTGATATTACAATAAAACCGCATCAGCAATTGTGTCCTAAAATGTTTGATAAAATCTTGTTTTTAACAACACGAAAGAGCATGTTACTTCAACTACTTTAGCAATTTTTCCCGCTCAAATAACGACTATATCATGTTTGAACATTAATTTTAAAATTGGGTTTATAAATGAACCTTGACACTTGAGATCATGTTTGACGTTCGCTTAGCCGACAAAAACATCACAGGAGTTTTAGTTTTAACACTGGGTTTGTTCCTATCTGACATCTCGGAAGGGACACGGAAAAAAAAAACTCACCCAAAATTTGAGTTTAAGCCAAGGGGTGTGACAAAACCTAAAAAAAAAAGCATAAAAAATGTTTTTTGGACTTAAACCAACGGAAAACATTGGAAAATTGAGTAAACATGTGTATTTGGTTTTAATTTAAGCGTTTGGCACTAACGAGACAGGGCTTTAGGACCCTATTCCACGCCATACAACTCGATTCGCAGCTGCCTCCCTCTATCCTCGGCTGCGGCCCACACTCGCCAGATCTTGCAGCACCTGGTCAATCCACCTAGTTCCCCAGATCTCCCAAAGAAATCTCTTAGAACACTGGTGATAATCCCACCCCGTATTCGTTCAGATTGTTTTCCATGGAAAATCCGTCAAGGTTAGTTCTAGTTTTTAGTGGAGTTTTCTAGTGATTTCATCATGAATAAAAAATAAAACATTTTTTGAAGAACTCTTGGGACATTCATTCTAAAATTCTGTAAAAAAATCACAGAAGGATTTGTTTTAAGAGTTTTACCACCATTTTTTTTAAATTACTGCATTAGAGACGTAAAAATAAAAGGAAAATATAAAAAAAAACACGGACGAATACCGAAAAAAAATGTAGGAAAATATGAAAATGCCTAGTAGGCCAATAATATTAGTTTTAGATCAATTTTCTCATTAAACAATACATGTTGAACGAAATTTAGAAAAAAATATTTTGTTTCGATATAACGTAACCTGTATGAAAACAAAAATCGAGTTACGTTATATCGAGGTATTACTGTATGTGTTTGTTTGTATTCGTCACGAAAAAGATGGAAACAAAACAACGATCAGCTGATGGTGACGACAAGCCTGCTCAAAATTTTGTTCGCTTTTTGCCAAACGTTACATCATTTTCGGCAATTGCGTAAACTTTCGGCTCGCCGAAGTTGGCATTGCACAACTACCACATCAAAACTTATCTTATCACAAATATTAATTTGAGCTTCGACCGCACCTTATAATACTCCACATCGACCTAGCACCATTTCGCTACCACTAGCACGTCAGGACCCACGTTGACCACTAGCTAGCTATCATGTAGGGAGCCGGTTCCGATTCGTCGTATTTTTGATTTACTTCGGCAGTTTTTTTTATAAAGCTTCTGAGTTCATATTTGACCACAGCATGTGTCATATTGAAGTGCTTCTTATTGCCAAGTTTCAGATAATTCGGTCGAGAAAAACCCCCCATGCCAAAGTGAATCATGAAAGTGCTCAAGTAGCTCTGCATCCTACTTCGTTTATGTGGTATTGATTGTGAGTCCGATCCTCGCTGACTCCCTCTTGAAAGGCACGAACGCCTTTTCCACTGCCCGACGGTCAATACCGATGATGTCGATATCGTCCGTAAAGCCAAGGAGCCTATGATAACGTGTGATAATGGTACCGCTTCTCTGCACATCTGATTACACCTTCGAGCGCTATGTTAAACAGCAAGTTAGAAAGAGCGTCGTTTCAATCCATCTAAGGTTACGAACGATGACAAAATCTCGTTCACGACCCGCACACATGATTTCGGCCCATCAAGCGTTGCATGAATCAGTCTTATCAGTTTCGCCGGAAAGCCATGTTCGGACATAATTTGCCACAACTCTTTTCTCTTCACTGAATCGTATGCTGCATTGAAATCTACAAATAGATGATGAGTCTGCGAGTTGTACTCTCGGAATTTATCTAGAATTTGACGCAGGGTGAACATTAGATCCGTCATTGATCGGCCCTCCCAAAAACCAGCTTGGTATTCGCCGACAAAGGACTCCTCATACGGTCTCAATCTGTTGAACAGAATTCCAGACATAATTTTGTACGCTGAATTGAGGAGTGTATCGCTCGGTAATTGGCGCACTCCAGGCGATGCCCAAATGAGACCATCTAACCAACTAGTAGGCATTTGTTCTTCCTCCCATATCCTTGAAACGATACGGTGAAGGAGTTCGTGTAGCTGCTCACTACCGTGTCTGAGATGTTTGGCCGGGAGCTCGTTCTTCCCACCAGCCTTGTTGTCCGTCAGCCCATTGATAGCTTTCTTTATATCATCTAGCCCAGAAACACACATGTTATAATTGTGTACAGTCGCCTCTCCACATCTCGATATTGAAATGGTCCCTTCGAGATAGGGAGAGATCGAGACAAAGAACGCATTTTCAATGAATACTAGATTGAAAACCACTCCGTTACCAGGAAAATAATAAACAAGCAGACGTCACTTCGTGCTCTTGAACTGTTTTGAATCAGTGAAATCGGGTCTAGTAACCTTTGATAATAGGAGTATCGACATACGGAGAGAAAAACTGGAACGGAAATCAACCAAGTACACATCGAGATAGGGAGATATCGAGATATAGAGGATATCGAGATACGGAGAGTGAAAATGCATGCAGAATGAAGGGACCGAAGAAATCATCGACATAGGGAGAGATATCGAGATAAAGAACATCGAGATGTGGAGAGTCGACTGTATTATCAACTGATATACGTCCAAAACTAGTCATATATCAGTTGATAATACACAATTATAAAATGTGTGTTACTCGGGTAGCGTTGAAGGTTCACAGTCTGTCCATCGTCATCGATTTGGATTCTACTACCAGATCCACTTCCGTAATCTTCGTTCAAGTTTCCTTCGCGGTCGTTGCACATGGCGGGAGATGACGCTGTTTTTCTCCGCACACCATTAATAGATTCGTAGAACCGTCGCATGTCGTGCTGTTTCATAGCTCTTGTGCCTGAACAATTACTGCCTCTTCATGCTCCTTTTTCTTCCTGCGATGGATCCGTTTTTCGGCTGCCCTTGCTTCCTTGTACCATTGTCTGCTCTGACGGGTACCAGACACCAGCATCCGGCTTCTAGCCAAGTTCTTCTCCTTCATCATTCTCTGGCACTCCTCGTCAAACCAACCGTTCCTTGGACTTCGTTGAGCAGTACACCCAAAATAATTCGGATGGCGGATTTCCCTCCTAGCGTATTAGGTGCTAAATCCACCTATTGATGGTAAGATTCGCCTTCTAAGCGTAGACGGGCAAACCCGTCAATTGAAATCGAGTACATTGGACTTGAAAATTCGAGCAATCTAAATGTTTGCGCCCGACCCACACAATTGCACAACCAATCCGAAGCCGAATGATGGCATCGGAAACGCACACTTAGGCAAATGGTCACGCGGCAAATGGATGGTGGACATGTCAGAGGAATGGAATGAATATTGCAATATAAAACGCTTTATATATTGCTTTTGTCACTTCTCCCATCATGCCGTTGATAGGTTCGTGGAGTTAGTACTGGTTTATAAATCGGGAGGTCCTTGGTTCGAATCTGAATAAACGCGAGTATATATTTTGTTTTTATTTTTTGGTTCTTCAGGCAAATTTATGAAATTCAACCCGATTTCTTGTGGCGAATTATCATAATAGATTCCGGTCCCTGTATTTAGATAATCATTTTGCTTGAGTGACTATCGAAATAAGGTACCGTGTGACAAATGGGTAAAGGAAATCGTATAGAGAGGGTTCTTAAAAAAAATAAAATGAATAAGATCTACTATATTTTTCAGATTGTTTCCTACTAAATATATGCTATATTTAAATTTAATGTTTGTGCCAAAGTTCAAGGTAAATATTGAAAATTTTGGAAACTAGTGGGACAAGTGAAAATATTGTGGAAACTAGTGGGACAAGTGAAAATATGACTGAACTGAAACTAAAAAAATAACAGTCAGATCTGTGATTTCAAATGGCCTCATTTGTTAGTGTATGAATACACAAAAAATCACACATAAATAATAAACATTTTGTTCTTTTTAAAACAATTTTCTTGAGTAAAGTTATTTATTTAGCAACAATGTTACTTTTATTAAAAGTAATAACATCATCGAAAATCAAACACCATTCTATTTTACCGATTTTCTACTACTCATTTTATATAAAGTTAAGTTATCTCTTTTCTAAGTAATGTATTTATTGCCTTTATCGAGCGGATTTAACCCGGTCAAAAGTGTCAACATTCTTGTACCTACTGAATAAGTCATTATTTGAACCTAGTATCCAAATTCATGCGTCATCCGTTGAAGCCATTCAGAACATTACGATGTACATGTTTTTTTTTTAATTTCTTTATTAGTATCATTCCAAACATTACATTCATTTCTTATATCTAGGTGATCTGTGTTAGACAACACTATCATCCTAATTTGGTAAAACAAATTTAAGATTTTATTAACATTTTGTTAACAACATACTACATCTCCCTGGCTCTTCAGCCGAAAGGTTTTGGGGTTTCACATATTTCGACATGTTGAATCCAACAAAAATAATCCGGTTGAAAACCCCGTGTAACACATCGTGACCTTCCCTTTGTTGTTATTTCTGTGCACTTTTTTCAAATGGGCGAAATTGACATCGACGCCAATTTGAGAAATCATTGATTGAAATTTCCTAACAAAAAAACAATTCCCTATTTCTTTTGCAAACTATTTTCGTGCCACAAATCTGTTTACCAAATATAATATCGATTATCTCAACATTTCGACAATTATCAGATTTAATTTGTATTGATGTTGCTGCTCCAATTTGCGAAAAATATCGTCACGCCCTCTCCAAAATGTAATGCTGATTGCGCCCTTCAGAATATTCGACCTCTGTCAGAGCATAAATCCAAATGCGCCCCTGTGCTGAGTCCAACTGAAAACATAGCTGTCAATTGCGCCAGTTTGTTTATGCTTTCTGCAATCACTGGTAGCAATTGCGCCCATTTGCACCTTTCCTAAATTTATGTTTTTTTATAAGTTTTACCACGTAATACGATGTATTGTATCCGTATGGTTGTGAAATTGTGTTACTAAAAGGCGATTGAGCTTTATATTGCTAGAAATGCGACCGGAAACCTTGTCAGGTACACTTTATCAGGTATGTGAGATGTTCCGATTCTAATACAAGTGGCCAGAGGTAAGTGGACCGAATAGCAGTCTGGGCAACCTACGGTAAAGAAGTTGGCGTTTTGCTCGGCATGTGTTCCATGGCCATAGCAGCAAGTTGAATTGCTGAAAGTTCTCCCACCTACACCCCACTGACTGTCCAACATAACACCCCACTTTTGATTACAATATAGCAGATTTGGGAATTCCACGTGCATTGTAATTGATTGCATGAATCAAAGCATTCATAGATTGACTTATAATAATTATTATTGAACAGTTAATTTGTTAAATTAGCTTCAAAATGTTAAGTGCCCATTATCAAATAACAATTTTAGATTAGCCCTTTTACCACCCCTTATTTTCAATGCTGTAAATGGGCGAATCAGCACTCTAGAAATAAACTTCTCGAAATCCAATTGGGCCCATTTGTTTTTTATGATTTATTTATAGTAAAATCAAAGAAAATTGAAGTTACGTGGCTGTTTTTGAAACTACGCAGCGAGCCTATGCGTCTACTGGGTATAACTAAATTTGTTTATATTTGTTACTTTCGCCCTTTTGAAGAAAGCACACAGATTTATCCCATATACCCGATTGCCCCAAGGCTCCGCCACAAGAAATTTGCCTTAGACACCAAAATATGAAAAACAAAAAAATATAACTGTGACTGGATTCGAAACCGCAACCTTCGGATCCTTAAACATAAACCCTCACTACTCGCCTATCACAGTTTCTCATGTATGGGGTTCTCTACATCACACAACATGGAACCATCTTGTCACGGAGGGCAACCTGCAAGAGGAGCAAAATACAACACCCGTTGGACAGCCAAGTGCGAGAAGGGGTGAGATGATATGTTCTATAAATATATTTAAAGTACCAACGCGGTGCTGCGGGAATTTCTTACTTATACCAGAGTCAAAATCTATATGTTTGTATAATATGTATGTATAATATAAGATATTAGTATGTATAATATAAGTATAATATAAGATATTATCTTTATTATCGGCAATGACTTATACATTTGCAGTGGAAATAGAATTTCATGCCGTGCGTGTTGGATTGGGTAATATATTAGGGAGAAACAAATAAACACACTTGACTATAACAGTCGGGCGCTTTATAAGCAGAATTTTATCGTTGACGTTTGCTGATTGATTTACTTTTCATTTATTTACATTTCGGTCTCCTATTACTCGCATGGTTGGGGATGGTATGAGACTCCTCGAAGTAGGAGACCCAGGGTTTGTGGGATTCGATTCATTTGACGATGTAATATTGTAATCAAACATCTAAGTGTGCATACAGCAAACTGGATTACCGTAATTCTTTTAACAATTACTTATCAAAATAGGGGCCGTTGATAAACTATGTTATCATTTAGCGGGGAGGGGGTATCTGGCCAAAGACCACGGTCCACCCATTTGTGTTTCAAAGAAAATTCCACCATCAACTAAACCTGAAAGGTTTCATTAGCAGTCGGATGGTTCAAATTTAAAAAAAAAAGTTTTAAAATTCAATATTTCATATCTTCTTTACCAACAACGATTAGAAGACGATTAAGATTTCTATGGAAATTACTATGACAAAATTTGAAAAAAAAAATGTTCCCCACATGTTAGTACTGTAATGTTAATACAAAATTATCTCTAAGTGAAAACTAATTCCTCAAACAATAATACGGAACACTGCAGTAGAAACAAATCTTTTTGAAGCTAATTTTGTTAGGAATTTTTGCAGAAGTTTGTCACACTATAATCTCACATTTCGCTTAATAATAGCAAACCAATTCATAAATATCTCTTCTCCCATTTTTCAAATTTCTGTTTCATTCATGAACAAATGAAACACATGATCATTGGGCGAGCGGGGGGTTATTCGTCAAAACCACACAAAAGCACGAGGGGGGAGGAGGTGACTGAAAAGTCAGGAAAAATGTTCACGTGGTTTATGGACGACCCCTAAGAAAGATATGGGGATTGGAATTTCAAACTTTTTTTAAATTTAAAACCGCTCTTATTAGCAGTCATTTACATTTACCGTTATATTTTTTTTGTAAAGAAGATGCAATAGTACCTAACTGGAATTTACAGAAATTACAATAAGGTTTAATTATCGCACTCAACATTTTACACCAAAGCCAGATTTTCCATATTTTTGGAATTGATATACATAAATAATAATTCTCAAAAAACTTATGTGCACAACATAATCGCAAAATAATGGTGAACGCGTCACGAAATGATTTCTTCAACCCATAAGTGGATTTTTTGGTGTTGGTGTTCGTTCAGAGGTTTGCCAAGCCGCATAACTATATAAAACTCGTGAAGATCTTTTCCGAACAATATTTTTTCTACATCCCAGAAAATTTACTTATAATAATAATGCTCAACATATTGTCGATTTAAAGTCATGCTTTAGAGCATTCATGATGTCAAAACTATGTATCATTGCTTGACAGTTATCGAATGAGTGCAATAAAACTTATTTTAATCTGCATTTTATTATGCATATAAAAATAAACACACATTGTTTGAAAATGTATTGGAAAATATGAAGTTGGTGCAGTCCCATATTGAAAAATAAAGGCATACCAGTCTCCATATGAACTTTTAATTTAAATTTCAGCTGCAAACGTTATATTTTGCTGATCATTAGAAGCAAAATTAGTAAGCTATGCGGTTGTGTTAAATATGTCAGGAAGAAATGTAAGGGGTCATCCATAAATGACGTAGCTATTTAGGGGGGAGGGGGATCTTTACGGGGCCCATATAGCCGTAGTGGTAAACGCGGAGTTATTCAGCATGATCAAGCTGAGGGTCGTGGGTTCGAATCCCACCGGTCGAGGATCTTTTCGGGTTGGAAATTTTCTCGACTTCCCAGAGCATAGAGTATCTTTGTTCCTGCCACACGATATACGCAAGCAAAAATGGTCATTGGCACAGTAAGCTTTCAGTTAATAACTGTTGAAGTGCTCATAAGAACACTGAGATGCAGGCTCTGTCCTCTGTTTTGTTTGACTTATAAACTTGGTTTATAAAATGATGATTCAGCTTCAAAACATTCATCAAGATTGAAAAGAAATCTGAGAAATTTTAGATTTTCTTGATAAATGCAATCAAACAGATTTTTCAAAGCTTTAAATGGTTATGTAAATATTATATTATATTCGTGTCTTAATTGATGAATTTATAAATAAACAAAATCAAAGTTTAATAAATAAATTAAAAATCAATGCTTTAACTACTTGGAGTACATTGTTTTCTCATTTGTTTACAAGTCATAAAGTCAGCCGTTTTCAAGACAATAAAATATGCTCTTTTCGGCAAATATTACATGAAACAAGACATTTATACCGTGTATTATGCATTCAATGTTGCAGGAGATCTCACTCAATCAACTTATCGATTTGTTTTGATGTATCAATGCTCTTGATGGAATAGCCTGAATATTAATGAGGACAACAGATTCGAGTGATATCGAAATTGCCCTATCATTCAATTTTATTGATAACTTGGTACTTTGATAATTTTTTATTATTTAACTGTTTCATTATAGGTTGTGTAGGTTTATTTTATTATGAAGAAAGATAATGAAGTTCAGCTGAAATATCAATAGAGATAAATAATTTGTATAATAATCGCTAAAATTTTCTAAACATTCCAAATATATCAAGTGTAATCTTTTCTATATCTGGCCACTGATTGCCAAATGGATTTGAATTTGGATAATAATTCATTTCGAATTAATATATTGTATTGTTCATTTTCATTGAAATCTATTTCCTAACAAAGAATAATTAAAAAAAAACAATCCTTTAATAACGAAATTTTTGTTCTAACTAAAAATAAACTAAAAATATATTGTACCCTAACTCAACAATAACGAGCTTCATCAATCCAATCAATTTTTTTTCACATTTTCTATAGTAAACTTGTTTGGCTTGGTGACAACAGCAAAAGTAATACAATTTAGCCTATATGAAACTAGATACCAAAATTATGTAACAGGAACTGTGTTTATTTGGAACTGTTTTCCAAATTACTTTCGAGCGCTACTGTATATGATACTGTTAGATTAGATTATCCTTACATTTTAGTCAGTAATTAATATATTAATAATATTGAACTTCTGAATTCTAATTTTTTGTTTCAACCCAATCACTGAGGAAAATTAATAAAAAATGCAAAGGGGGGGCCTTCCTTAGCCGAGTGGTTAGAGTAAGCGGCTACAAAGTAAAGCCATGCTGAAGATGTCTGGGTTCGATTCCCGGTCGGTCCAGGATCTTTTCGGGTTGGAAATTTTCTCGACTTCCCTGGACATAGAGTATCATCGTACCTGCCACACGATATACGAATGCGAAAATGGCAACTTTGGCATAGAAAGCTCTCAGTTAATAACTGTGGAAGTGCTCATAAGAACACTAAGCTGAGAAGCAGGCTCTGTCCCAGAGAGGACGTCAATGCCAAGAAGAAGAAGAAGAAGAAGAAGGGGGGGGTGCTTGATATGCTACGTATTTTCCAAGGGGAAGTATCAGCATTTGTGACGAAACGGTACGAGAGGGAAGGGGGGTGTAAAAAATCAGTGAAAAATGCTACGTTATTTATGGACGGCCCCTAATAGAAAATTGTAAACATTTGTATGAAAGAAAAACTTCAAAGTATGAGCGCTATTTTCTCAGTGCCTACTTTTTTCAATATGGGCCTTTATGGACAGCATAAGTTGTTCTTAGAAAAACTTTCTTATCGAAAATGTCTCTGAAATTTTGTCCTGAACAACTAATTCTTATCACAATTCATAGATAGTCAAAATTAAAAATCATAAAAAAAAGATTATTGCGTTATATAAAAATGAAATTTTGTTTTCATATTTTTCATGATAAAAAAAATCAGTATATATGTTCTCTTGACTTCTCCAAACGGTTTACTACAATCTCCCCACTGAACGTTCTGTTCAACATATCGGTGCCATAATTCTTAAAATAAATTGCTTGCAAAAACTAATAGCCAATTTGCAGAAGTTGTTCTTGCGTCAAAATGATCGATTCATCTATAGAAAACTCTTTTACTATTATACTAAAACCATGGTTAAAATTTAATCCCATATATGGGGCACGGTTTTTTATAATCGGCTCATTCTGGGTAGCATTCATCAGCATTGGATCGATATTTTTTTATCAATGTGAAAGTAGAACCGTGATCTTGTTTTCTTTGAATAGCACCAGCAAAAGATTCCACAGAGTTTTCATGTTTTAAAGACTATTCATTTATTATTTTTTATAAAGAGGACACCTTGTTTATGTTATATCTTTTTTATCATGTATATAAAATCCCAGAGTTTTCTGTCTGTCAGTAACGCTTTGAAAGGTTTCATTGAGCAGCATACAACAGCAATTTAAGAGCACAACAACAGTCAAATTAAGAGCACTGCAAAAGTCCATTTGAATGTAACAACATTACAATAGGGTCCTAAAGCCCTGTCCCAATTTTAGTGCCAAACGCTTACGTTCAGGCCAAAAACACATGTTTACTCAATTTTTTAATGTTTTTCATTTGTTTAAGTACAAAAAAACATTTTTTTATGTTTTTATAGATTTTGTCACACTCCTTGATTTGAACTCAAACTTCGGGTGTATTTTGTTTTCCGTGTTCCTTCCGAAATGTCAGATAGCAACAACCCCAGTGTTAAAACTAAAACCCCTGTGATATATTTGTCGACTAAGCGAACGTCAAACATGATCTCAACTGTCAAGGTTCATTTATGGATCCAATTTTGAAATTAAAGTTTAAATATGATATATCCGTTATTTGAGCGAGAAAAATTGCTAAAGTAGTTGCAGTAATATGATCTTTCGTGTTATTAAATGAAAACAAGATTTAATTAACCATTTTAGGACCCTATTGCAAATTGTGGAGCACTATAACAGCTATTGCACAGGGTGTTCCAGAGTTTTCCGGAGCTTTGTCCTGCCTAATTCGTATAAAAGTCACGATCTTTTTATCATTGTAGTTTTCCGGTTTTATGAACTTGGACGGTAATCTAAATGTAAACAAACCAACTTTATGCTGTTCGACCGCACTTAAATTCCGATGCAAGTTGAAAATGTGATTCATTACGGGTTTCGTCATTTCAATATAAGGTTCAAAAACAAATAAGATATTTGCAAAGGAAAGATAAACATGATTGTGGGTCGAATATTCTAGTTTTTTTTTATTTACACAACCTTCTTGAGTCGATGTTCCATGGTTCGATATGACTTATGAACTTATGAAGGCAAAATAAAAATATTTTTTTATGGTAACTATAATGGTCCCCTAAAAGAGCTTCCCAAAGCATTCCTGTTCGATGACTCGATATATTCATTAGTCGATAGTCCCCTAATTACAATTCGATTCGTTGTATATCGTAGACGATCGCCATCGCAGCACAAAGATCTATACAGAAATTGTAGCACTGGTTAATCGGGATTCAATAGAATATTCTAGAATTTTCAGTCAGATTCTTCTCTCTAATTTATAGAAGCTTCTGGAACTTTTGAAATATTTCACAACAGCATTTAAGGCTGTAACTATTTCAGATCAGAATAACGGCACTATAACAGTGGAGTATGGTTAGAGCATAAATTTGGGCGATTTTGCGTTCATAAATATCATGCGTGTCTCAGCTTATTATTCATACACCAATGGCATATTAATCAACAGAGAAATTTCTCTGTCCATGTTATCATTTTGCAATTGAACATAAACATTATTAATCTTTGAAAGGAGGTTTTTGCTTGAAAATGCTTATGGAACGTGACTAGCCACGCTGGGTTAGCTAGTTTATCAATGAAATCATAATCGGTTTTCTGTGCATCGTAATACTATTATTTTCCTCTTATATGGAAATATAAGATCTTACAAAGAAGAGCAAAGAAGTTTCGACAAAAACTTCCTAGAAAAGATGTTCTTCAAACTTAAACAATATTTTTCACATACCAAAAATCCGATTTTTTATGAATGAATTGTGTTTTGGTATACTCAACTATTATACTTGGCTCCAGACCTACCAATCTTTGACCATTCTAAACATTGTTCCTTATTCGTGTGAATTATAATTATTTTGATGGCTTTTTTGTTATAACACCATCGTGCAATAATATAATAGTCTAACGATACTGTATACAGAAAACCGATTACGATTCTATTGATATATTATAAAGATATAGCATGCACAAGGTGTCCACTTTATAAAATGAACAGTCCTTAAGTAAGTTCTACAATAGAGAATGTGGCTACTCTGGTAGGTGATTATGATTATTATGAATATAAATTAAACTTGTTCAACATACGATGATTAACGCTTTAAAGGAGACTTGACTGTATATCTTTATTTTGCTGGGGATAACACATGTTCACATGTTTATCAACAGCATGAGCAATTATGCATATGAAACGTAAAACCACATCGACTTTGGTTACTCTTCACTTCAGTGGTAAGTTTGGAGCAGTAGATATACAGTGTGCTAGTCGATCCGATGATTATGGTTCGAATCTGGTTTGCACCCTCTCGGTTTTTTGCGTATTTCCATACTTCCAATACATGCACTTAAAAGAGGCATATGTGTGGAAGTTTTATTTTTTAATACATGTGTTGGTGATGCACGCACATGAAAAAAAAATACACATGCGACATCAACCAGGATCGATCCATGATCATGAGCGTGAGAACCAAATACTATACCACAGCACTAAACCCGCTTGTTGGTATGCGTGGTTCAAAAAGCATATCAAATTGTACTTCCCCATTTGTACCGTAAAAACTGCTCGACTCAATGACCGGATTATCTGCCTATCAATAGACGCTCAAAAACGTCATGTCGCTCAGAAGAACACTTTTCCGCCATCAATAGACGCAGAAAACGCCTATAATGACGGTTTCAACTTTTGGGTGTACCTACCACTTCTCGTGCTACTGTGCTCACCGCTCCGTGGACTGACTCCCACAAATCGTTCTCGTTGATGCTCTAGTTGATTTCGCTAATCCGCTCCACCATCCGTACACCATGGTACACCGCTGCTACACCATCTGCTGACAGGCGTTGGATATTGAAACGCAACGATTGATGATTTCTAGAACTCGAAACGGTTGATAATCGCGCTAGAATTTCGTTTACAACGAGATAGTGGTCGGAATTAATATTAGGACCCCTGACATCGACATTTTCTCTTAGGCTGGCCAAAACCGGTGCTTTTACCCTACCTCTTCTTTTTTTCACAAAAAAAAGCCTAGCAAATCTTTCCCAACAACCCGCCTTCCATCCTAACGGCACTTTTCCAGTTTTGAATTACTTCCATGATGGATCAAAGGTGAGGATGACCTTTCGCAGTTGCAAGCCTCGGCCGAAAATCTTCCGCAAGCCTCAACCCAACTTTTCCAATCAACCAATTTTGCAAACTTTTCCCGAACATCTTCACAAACTACTGCTGTAAATGAACACGGACCAGTGATAAATCTCTTTCCTTTCGATGCGGCGATGGTTGGCCATTTCGTGGAGCAGCACCGGGTCTGACCACAGTCAACGGGGACCGGGGCTGAAGTGCGGTTGATCATAACTTTTACCACTTCTTGGATGAAACTTTTCCTCTGCCAATGGCTATTACTTCTGGGTTTGGTTCTGTTCGCACTCATGTCGGGCGTTGTTCACGCCTATTTGTCGTCTTCTAACTTGGTCCCTACACGTGTAGAAAACTGCACAGTGTTTGGATTTCCTTTTCCAGAGCTGGTAGCAGATCTCTTTGAAGTGAAACTTGGTCATAATTTTAATGCAAGTTTACAAACGGTTTCTATTTACTATGGCCTCTGAAATAATTTTTTATTTGTGTAAAATTGTTTCTGAAGTCACTTTTCCTTTTTTCTACTTTTATTTTTTTCTGATGGTCCCTTTGGGCTGTACGGTAGATGTACCAATAGTGGAGGTACTAAGCACGACTGAACCTCATTTAACCGCCTAAATTCAAGAAGCGCAATTATTGTACATGTTTATGTTGTGATGGGAAGTAACGACCATTGCACATTGGTCCACGGAACGAAATTAAGTGGAATAAATTAATAACTTGAAAAATATAAGAGATAGGGTTTTGGTGTCTTCTGAATATTTGTTTGTCTGGTCAAGGCGCGTTATATGCAAAAGTGTCCTAAGCGCCAAATTTCATAGCTTTCGAAATTCGCTCTTAAACTTTTTTATTTCAAAAGATAGCGTAAAAAAATGTTCTACAATATTGAAGATTATAGAAAATATGAAAACTTTGTAGAACATCATTTTTTTCTATATCTGATAGTTTTACAGATATAGGTCACTTTAGAACTTTTTGGTCAAAAATCGGTTTTTCCTCAATACTAACGAAAATGTCAATTTTTCAGGCCTACTATGTTCTGAAAAGTTTTCGATATGAGCAAAATACACATTTTCTCTGAAGACGTCATACCTCTAAAATTTTTCATATGAAAAGATATAAGCGTTTTTGTAGTTTTTTCACCCTTTTTTCCAAGCGTAACATTTCAAAATGGCGCAAGTGAAATGAAAAACGTTTCTCTTTACTTGAATAAGCATATCTTAAAGTGCATTTTAAGAAAATTTGGTGATTTTTGATTTTCTCTAATAAATGTGTTCTGAATTATCCCTTAATTTTACTTAGAAAACAGATTTTCTTTACTTCTTGAGATTCTTATTCAATTACAGTCGAACATTTTGTAATACATTCAAAAATACTGAATCATTCTTAGCATGAACAAGAAGTTTGTAGATGTTTATCATGCCTATTTTTATTCATATCGTTAATAATTACAGAGATTATCGTTCTTTGCCATACAATACCGTCAATGGAAGGAAAATTCGACGAATTTAAATGAAGTCCTGCCAATATAAGCTGAAGCTTTCACTAGATTGGACAATGCCAATGCAGTTGCATTCCCTTTTTTAAGTTTGTATAAGTGTTTTTTGAACTAGATAATACTTAACTATGTCAATTATATGCACTCGGCCTCCGTATGAATAGAACATTGGAAAATAAACATTTGATTAAAATCTCAAAAATATTTAAAACTACTTATTTTCATTTATTTATAACCTTTACTAATCCCTCATTTAAGGTGATTATAGAACGAAGCCACACCTCAAATTTTCAAGAGCACAAGACTTGAGAGCCAAACAGCGCTCTACGTTGAAAATTTATTCCATTGCTGGCCACCACCAGCAAGGAAGTAATATGATTGATTTTCAACGCGAATTGTTGTCAGATTCTCCTGTCTTGTGCACTTGAAAATTCTAAGTTTGGCTTCGTTTTATAATCACCTTAAGCGGGGTATATATATTTATTTTTAGTAGCTTTGAACTCATTTTTACTAAGTAGATAAAAAACCGAATTGAGTACAACACCATTTAATTCCACCAGAGTTTGTATCCTTCGACAGATACGCGTATTTCGACCTCAACTGCCGTCTTCAGTGTTGTGTACTAGTTCAAACTTATACAAACCTAAAAAAAGGGAATGCAACTGCATTGGCATTGTCCAATCTAGTGAAAGCTTTAGCTTATATTGGCAGGAATTCATTTAAATTCGTCGAGTTTTCCTTCCATTAACGGTATTGTATGGCAAAGAACGATAATCTCTGTAATTATTAACTATATGAATAAAAATAGGCATGATAAACATCTACAAACTTCTTGTTCATGGTAAGAATGATTCAGTATTTTTGAATGTATTACAAAATGTTCGACTGCAATTGAATAAGAATCTCAAGAAGTTGAAAAAAATCTGTTTTCTAAGTAAAATTAAGGGATAATTCAGAACACATTTATTAGAGAAAATGAAAAATCTCTATCATCAATTTTATTAAAAATGCACTTTAAGATATGCTTATTCAAGTAACGGGAAAAGTTTTTGATTTCACTTGCGCCATTTTGAAATGTTACGCTTGGAAAAAAGAGTGAAAAAACTACAAAAACGCTTATATCTTTTCATATGAAAATTTTAGAGGTATGACGTCTTCGGAGAAAATGTGTATTTTGCTCATATCGAAAACTTTTCAGAACATAGTAGGCCTGAAAAATTGATATTTTCGTTAGTATTGAGGAAAAACCGATTTTTGACCATAAAGTTTTAAAGTGACCTATATCTGTAAAACTATCAAATATAGAAAAAAATGATGTTCTACAAAGTTTTCATATTTTCTATAATCTTTAATATTGTACAACATTTTGTTGCGCTATCTTTTAAAATAAAAAAGTTTGAGAGCGAATTTCGAAAGCTATGAAATTTGGCGCTTAGGACACTTTTGCATATAACGCGCCTTGACCAGACAAACAAATGTTCAGAAGACACCAAAACCCTATCTCTTATATTTTTCAAGTTATTAATTTTTTCCACTTAATTTCGTTCCGTGGACCAATGTGCATTGGCTTAATAAGAAAAATGATTTCATCGCAGTAATCCACGGCATATCAGTGAAAAATAATACCTCCACTATTGGTACACTGTTCCTTTAGTTGCGGTATATTTTTAATTTGCGTTCCTATAGTTGCGGTATCCGTTGTTTTCTTATGGGACCCTCCACTATAGGAACACTTTACCGCAACTATTGGTACAAGTAAGAAACGTTTTAGCAACTTTAGTGATATTTCATCAGTTTTAAAGCAATGTGGACGCTCTTTTCAACTTTTCCTTGTATGAACAAGCCAATACGTCGATTGGCAGTGTCGGTTCTGTGGTTAATGTGATAAAATCAGTGAACACCGCACTGCCGCAACTATAGGAAACCCACAACTAAGGGAACACTTACCCTATTTGGTCCCACCTCCACCCCATACGCTTCGTTAGTAGTTGGGAGCAGTGCTGGGAATGGTAATAGTAGTAGGCTTGAATTTCGCGAAAATCACGTGGCTCTCCCAGTACACTGCCGTTATACGCATAATTGTCCCATATTACTTTTAGTGCATTTTGACTTTTTGTCATCAAACAGTTTATTTCCATGTATAGTTTTAGAAAACACTTACCAAAAAATAACTTTGTTCGGAAACTCAATGAAAAGCAAGCCAAGTCAATTTGTCCCATTGTTGGATTTCCACGCATAACTGTCCCACTACTGTATTTCTACGCATAACTGTCACACTATACAATTCGCTGCGCTAATCTTGAACAAAATATTCAGTTGTGAGTTTAGCTGGTGTTTGTGAAAATCATTTTGAACATCTACTTACGTTGGCTTTACATCCCATGTGGAACACAATCCGTGTTATGTATTATTGGGATGCATTCGTCATTCATGCGAGTCTGACGTCAAATTTAATTGAAATTTTCAATTTAATAATATTATTTCCCATTGGTTTTTCAATGAATTTTAGTTAAATTTTTAGGGTCAATCACATTTTTTTAATTTTTTTTTTAACCGCCGTCATCGATTATAAATTCACCGTAATTTAGGATTCATCACGAGGAGTACTGAAATAATCCCACTTGAAGAACCAGTAATTACTTTAATTTCGAGTCCATGGCTTGCGACAAATCAACTTCATGATTTAACAAACCAAAAAATAGTTCAACAATTTTTGGATGACTTGGCCATATGCTAGGTTGGTCCGAATACCGGTTCACTGGTGGAAGTGGCCATTATATTGGCGAATCTGAAACCTGGCTTGCGACATATCAATTTTCATGAATTTGCAAATTAGGTCTACAGGTGGTTCAAATGTATTTGAATGACTTGACCACATGTCGGATTGTTCTGAATTCCCGGTTTCCTGGAGGAAATGGCCTCTAGACTGTCGGTTCTGAAACCTAGCTGGCAACATCAAACTTCATAAATTCACAAATCAAGGTTAAAGAAGGGTAATTCAAAGGTTCCTGGATGACTTGATAACATGCCAGGTTGTTTTGGATACTCTGTTCCCCAGAAGAAGTAGCCATTATATTGGCGGTCTTGAGACCTATCTTGCGACACATCAAACTTGATGAAGTCAAGAAGAAGTCAAAGTCAAGTCAAAAGAAGAATAGGATGATCTAGCCACATACTGGGTTATTCCGCATAGTTGGCTCTTCGGTGCAAGTTGCAAATATGTTGGTGGTTCTAAAACTTAATTTGCGATGTATCAAACATATCATGATATGTATTGCAAACAAAGTCCAAAAAAATGTCAAATCGTGTGAAGATTTGTGTCGTGAATTTTGAGTTAAATTTCGGCAGAATAACCTTGAATTCGCAGATGAGTTTCTGTCAAGCCTGCAGCTGGAAGAGTCGATTTAGGAATTAATTAATCTTATAAACTCTCTTACTTACTAATCCACTCTTTCTTTCACTAACTCATACATTTTCTCACTATCACACATATAGAAAACTTTGCTTCCCATCACAAACTATAAAATCGTTTTTTTTCTCTTCCCCACACGTGGCTCCGTTTGGCACATGTCACATGAGCCTTCATTAGGTGCCTTAACATAGTCTTGAGGATATACGTCCTCTACATTCGGTACAATCTATACGTAAGAACGGTCATCCACAGCAGTATGCTTAGCACATAATTGGTTACTACTCTCAGTGGGACTGTCATGCGTAGAAATTCACCAAAAACCCCGTATTTCTAGGCATAACTGTCCCACTTTGAATTTTGTAGCCAAATTTTTTTTATTCCCATAATACAAACTCTTGACTCCAATAAACACGCTATTCTTTATACTATTGTGAAGATTTCAATTCAATTTACCACACACCTGGTCAATATGAGGCCTAAATGTGTTAAAATCTTTAAACGCGTTTTTCTCGATTGCATATTTTGGAACATGGGACAATTATGCGTATAACGGCAGTACAGCAGTTCAAAAACGTGAATCTCATCAAGTAGCCTATGTCGGGTACATGAATTTCTCTAAATCATTAGTGTCATTGAAGGCTCTAAATCCAGGAAATGCAGCGGGAAATAGACCATTTTTCTACAGTAATTTTGGGTTGCCCTTAGCAACGGGTGTTTTGCAATTTTCAAGGTTTTTTGCCTACAGCAGCGATGGGCGTGAGTTTCACAGGCTCCGCTGACTGTGATTGACTTTGTTTGGCTACTGCAGAGTGAATTTCAGATTTTTTCCAAACCCTGGTTGGGAGGTTTGCAGTGAATCCTGATACAAAAATCTTATAGATCTAGATAAATCTTCAGAAAATACTAACTTAGACAATAAATTTTCAACACTAAATAAATCGTACTTGCTCTGCGCGTGTGTTAATATATTTCTATTTTCTGATTCAGTTTGGTGTCCTTTTGTTTTCTTCGTTCTTGTATGGTTGCTTTTTGATCAATGTATTGTTCCTGTTTAGTCTCAATTTTCAAGCATGAGGCTTCTTAAGTTCTTATTTCCAAAGCATTTTTTCGCTACCAGCCCTGCTTTTCGCATCAAAGTTCATTTCACGTTGGCTACATTGTAAAAGCTTGTGAATTCGAAGGCTAGCCAATGGGACGTCGGGTCAGTAAATCAGAGAAATGCGGAACTTCCTCTCCTGACCCCAAGACGCTCGGGTTCATGTTGCATCACAGATGTAACAAAATTGTTAAATGGTAATAAAATGACTTGAAAACTTTCATGCGGTTTCGGTCGTTTTGAGCTTAGACACCATCGAGAGATATCAAATCCTGTGAAAGGCGACAGAAAGCGCAACGAACAAAAAAAAAATCGGTTATAAAGACCTGGTAAAATGTGTAACATATTTCAAGACTTTTATGGGCTCGGAGAAAAATAGCGGAGGAAAAACAAAAAGGTCTTCATCGAGGTGGAACGTATAAATTGGAATCATTTTTAAGCCAACGTAAGCTACCTTCCGGGATGTTTATGGATGGCACTGAACCTGTGCGGGCGAAAAGCACATATGAAACCAAATTGAGTACAATTAATATGTCAGGGAACATTTTGCAACCTCTGAAAATCATGAGTAATAGACAGCCAAGTTAGTTACTTGTTCATAAATAAGATATGGTTGTTATTCAAACAGGAACGTTTCAGTGAAAAAAAAACGAAATAATAAAGTTATCCATACGCCAGTCTTGGGAATCGTTTACTGTCGGTTTTTTGTACCGTAAAACGGGTTAACATTGATAATGCGGGTAACTTTGATAGTGGGAGACCCACAACATATTAAACGAAATTACGAAGATTCTGTTAATCAGTTAAGCAAAACGAATGCAAAAGTAAAGAGTTTTAGTATGACACTTCATGTCAAAGCTATTTTCGTTGGAATCAAGTGCATTTGAGGATTTATATGCAAATATTAAAATTTTATAAGATTTTAACATTTTTGCAACGCTTACAAACAATCTGTTCTACGATCACTATTTAATGAAGCCATAATGAGTTCGCCAATTATCTTTGACAGCCTAGTTATATTAGAACATGAATTCGTCTCTTAGCGAAAGCCATTTTCACAAACTGGGACCATTTTTGTAATCTAAGTCAGAAATATCCATATAGCGTTAAACGCCTAGAGGTATGCAACGTCCTATACATGTTCCGTAATTCATTCAATTAAATTCGATTTATACTCCATTATCGAAGTTAGCTCAAAGAGAAAACCGACTTTCGATTATATGAAAAATAATATATCCATTCAGAATAAATCTTTTGGCAATCTATCAAGTGAAATCGATAGCTAAGATGTCAGTACTTGTTTTAAAAATACAAATTGTAATTCTTTGAAACAGAATGCATAAATACTAAAGTTTTCTTAGAAAAAACTATCAAAGTTGCCCCGTTTTACGGTACTATGATGTGTTCTAAGGTCAAATCCTTCCATTCTTCAGCAGTCCCAGGTTCAAAATTTAAGAACACAAAACATGGAATTCTGCTAGATTTTCGTTTCAAGTGGAAGATTGTCATTCCACCGAAGAAACTGATACCAGTGATGCAATTAAAACGCTAAAAACTGTCGTATTAGTTTACAGCAGCCTTAAGTCTTCTCAACCAACCCAACACTCGCATCACACATGGCTTTTATACTTTTGTGAAAAATTTAAGCCTTCATTCATTCGCAGAAAAGATGTGGTGAAGCTGAAACAGAAATAACGTCTTTCTTTGTTGAATGAAATTCTCATCAAAAGCGAATTCCTTTCCGCAGGATGTTAATTACTAGCCACTTGAGGCAACACGGGGGACACCACCGACAATCGTGTGAAGAGAAACATGACTTCAGAATTGTAAGGTTCGGTGATAACGCATAATGTGTTGGGGAGGCTGGTGAGTAAGAATTGGTCCAACGGTCCCATCATAAATTTTAATCACGTGCGAAGTTCAACTTAGTTGTCTGAACATGTGGAACAGAAATGACGCCTCGTGTCAGTGTTGAATGAAGCCGATGAAGAAAAATATGAGAGAAATTTATGCGTCTAAAAGTTGCTCGTTGACTTTGCAGACGACACGTGCGTAGAAGCGTGTGCTTGAAAAACTTTTTGGAAACCTGGCTGGTCTTCTCGCTTCGATACTTTTGTGAACCTTAATAAGTAAGAGAAAAACAGAAGTTTTTTTCTTATGTTTGTCGGTCGAGCCCGCGTTGGCCTTTACTATAAGCAAAAAACATTCATAGAATCGGTTCTTCAAGTATTCTCATGAGTCAGATTATACAGTCCTCTAACTGCTCGTCATAATAATCTATGGAATAGTGAACACACTCATCTTATGTGAAAATTTCCCAGCTACAACTTTGCCGAAGACCACATTTCGATGGGACGTGAGGATAATTTGTTATTATTGGTAACAAAGTCTAAATCATGCTGAGATGATCATTCAATTACTTTCAGAGCAACACTGCTTTTTTGCTGTAAACATAGTAGCCTGGATTACTTTGATCTATTCTTCCCGCCAGGAGCACCACTGTTGCCTGCCGAACAGTTGGTGAAGCATGCTACATGCAAACCAAATTAATGATGAAAAATAACAATTTATCCTGAGGTCCAATCAAAAAGTGGTCTTCGGCAAAGTTGTACCTGAGAGGATTTCACATTAGATGAATTTGTTCACTTTTCCATAAACTATTATGACGAAGAGATAGAGGGCTGAAAACAAAAGATTGGTGTTTTCCATAGTCATCTCCATATAAACTTCAAATGGTGTGTGCACAGTCAAATTTCTTACGAATCACTTCAAACTTCGAGAGGATGCTATTTACCATAATTAAAATCGTTTAAGCATAGGGGAGCAAACATTTCAAAATTTGCATCACTCTATTATACACTCAACACAGGAAAAAAAATTCTCATGGGCCGTACGAGAAGTTCTTCAAGCATAACTGTTACGAATTACTTTAGAGATTATTCATGGGATTCGTTTAGTTTTTTTTTTTCAGATATTCTACTTGAAATTTCTTCTGGAAATGTGCGAGAATACGTCTAAAATGCTTCCAGAACTCAGTCTAGGCATTACTGTTGAAAATGTATTCAGGGGGAAAGACTTTGGAGTATTTTAGTGCTTCTAATGATTTTTTTTAAATATTAAAACCCTAGTGTTCATAATATGGGCACCAACGCCGTACACGTTAGATTCCTATTAATAATGATTAAAAGCATGACTTTTGTGAGCCGGTACTAACCAACTGCTCCAACAAGTTCGATAAACATGGAATTAAAGTGGAAACAAAATCAAACAGACATCAAAGAGATAAGTCACGCCTGATTTCTTCGTGTAACGCTCAACGGCGACAACGCAAGTCGACGTCCAACGTTTCTCTGAAAGCATCCAATTCCACGGCCTCTCAGCCAGTACATACTCTCTGTGATACCTTCCTAGAAACAATGAATAACTCTACATTTTATGATGTTATTTTTTGTCCAGCAAACTGCCAACCAAGGCTTATGCCAATATGATGCCGAACTTTGATTGACATTTAATACTTCAATGCCTCGTCACTTCCTCGTTTCCGAAAATCCACGCGGTCGAAAAATCTTCGAGGCGACAAATCTAATTGATTGCTTCGTTGATCACATTTCCAAAGTTTTCGGACATTATCTTCGCTGACAGACCTCAATATGATATCCCAGAATTTAATTCGATTTCATTAACAGTACTCACGAATTTCCGGCGTGGAAATTGAATCGAAATACGGGAAATATCGGTTATGTCACGTTTCGCTTCGACGCACCTCCTGCAAGAAATTGATAAATTTTGCGAGACTAGACTTCAGCGGTAAGACTATCAACGTTTGCTCAGTAACAAAGGGAGGAAAGCCGTAATTCAATTTATCAGCAAGGATGAGATCCACCATCAACGGTGCAACTGCTCGATGGCTTATCATTTCTCACACAAAATCAACACTGTGTGATGTTTTGCCCGTTGCGAGTCCGAGTTAACAAATGGAAATTAATGCTTGCTAATACATTATAATCCTAGCTCATGGTTCAAAGTGGTTCTGCTAGATATGTGTGTGTCGTAAAGTAGTCGCTGAAATGGATGCCAACTGCCAGCTGTTGTGGTGGACGACAGTATGAGGTGAAGAAAACGGATTTGTGAAGCGTGAAGATTGTTCTGTTTAAAAGCATGCAAGGGAAAGAGTTTAAGAGATATACTCATGTACAATTTTTGTATAAGGATGTGCAACCGTAACACGAAGAAGTTAAAAAATCCTGTTTTATTCACGAAAATGTTTTTTGAATTATGGTTAAAAGCATTATAATTTCATGAATTTGCTAAAAAAAGTAATAGTGCAATCTTGTAATAAAAACTGGATTACATTTATTAGGAGATTTTATACACTTTCTCCGAAACACCATATTTCCAACATGGAGATAAAAATTCCAGAATTTCTTTGATATTTGTTAAATTTGATTGCTTCCTAAACATACCACCTGCAATTTGAAAAAAAAAAAATAATCAGTTGATTTTCCGCAAGTCATGTCCCGTTCAAGAACTCCCAACAGTACTCCAAGAAATTGTTGGAGATCACTTATTTGTATGTTATCATCTGGGAGGGTGAAATCAATACAAAATTGATGTACGTCATAGCGAGCCGAGATTCTGCTGTCACAAACTGTCACTGTGAGCCCAGATCTTAAAGAATGGACAAACATGAAAAAAGCGCGTAATTGAACAAAACAAATTTTTGCATTTCAACAAAGTTGACAACAATCGGTTGAAAATCAATTCCAGCACACCCAAAAGCAATGCCATAATAGCACCTTCAAATTAGATCGAATATATAGTATTGAAACACGCATCTTTTTACTCTTTTCCAATCAACACTTAAATTAAATGCACACCAAACTATGACCCTTTTTCCAAATTTGTCCTGAAAGATCGAAGGTACACAACAAAAGAAAAATTGCGATTTTTCCCAAGCCTGCCGTGATTGTCGTTGGTGAGCGGGAGTTATCTTGCAATTTGGAAAAGTGTTGTTCAATATTTCGTGTGTAGTATCTGTGCCTCCCTCCCAGGTTATCATCATCAAAATTTGATGACAAATACATAAAATCGTGACATATAAATTTATCAAATGTTCATTTCCCACATCATAACAGTTGTTCAAAGTTGACCAAGATTGCCTTTAATTCAATCAAACTTTATCCATCCGGTTGTAGAGGTGCTAAAACCAACAAACATCTTCATATGAAAACAAACATCAAGCCGTCAGAGCATCTGCTTTTTTATCGCACCGATTATGAGCTTTGCCAAAGCAGAAAACTTTCTATTATGCCATTTCACACTTGACAAGTGCTGTTTCCTATTAAAATCGTTTGCGCGCGATGGTTTCCGTTACAAGCCCATCAGTATCATGGCTGAACTTTCGCCATTTTCCCACGATTGACCGGCTGCTGTGTGACTGGAGGATGCCGGTGGCATTTAGAGTATGGTGGGGCAAAAGTTTGATTATTTCAAGAAAAAACTATAATATTTGAAAAGAAATGATTATCACACAGTAGAGCTATAACTTTTTGGCAGCAATTTTGTTAGACGAACAATTTTAAAGTAATAACATTTTCAAAATCGGCTGTCTAAAAGGAACTTTTGCCACACTGGTGGGACAAGAGTTCGAAGCATGTGAGTGTTCTTTTTTTTAATTTCAAACATAACATTCATTTCTCATATCTAGGTGTCTGTGTTAGACAATACTATCATCCTAATTTGGTAAAACTAAATTGAGCTTTTATTCACATTTGGTTACCAGGCATCAGAAGGCCGGCTCCAAAGGCACGTTCCCCACCAGTTGAGAGATTTGTGCCATCGCCATATTTGAGCCTATTTCATCATCTACCCGATGGAAGAGGAAAGGGAAGGAATAGATGGGAGGAATAGGAGTGGGTCCCTTGAAGAGGGAAGATCGCATAAGCGAAATTAGAGCATGTAGCTCCATACCACAATGCATACCATTGCAATGGGTTCGAACAGCGCCCTAAAAAGGGCACTGCAAAACGCATGAGCGTAAAGAGAGCCTATAGCTCATTACCACAGCGGGTTAAGAATAACAGAATGTCCTGAAGATTCAGACTTCTGAATTCAGTTTCACTTAATACGTTTTTAACAAGTAATTGGAATCGCATTTGCGTAAAAACTAGACAGTTACATATCAGATGATACGAAGTTCCATAAACGGAATCACAACTATCACACACAAATGAGTCAGCACGCTGAATATTTGCCATGTGATGGTTGAATCGGCAGTGGCCTGTCAACGCTCTGCCCAAAAGACTGCAATTCTGCTTTGACAGGTTTGTTAAATACTTCGCCACCCTTGGAGATGGCTCAGTAATGTACAATTTTGCTTGACGACACGACTTCAAACTAATCTAATATTTCTTGTGCTTGTGCAGCACTTCAAAATTGGAATTGCTGGCTCAGGGCCAATGAAGTCATGCGATGCTCCATCGCGAACTAGCTCATCAGCCAATTCATTTCCAGCGATGGAAGAGTTGCCAGCTTACAAGCTTGGGCGAAACTTCTCCAGTTGCAACGTTTAGGGTCGCCAGGTTCTCTTCCACTGCGTACAGCCAGCCTCTACCTGGTTCCCTGCTAAATATTATTTTCGCAATTGTTTCTTCCGACATTCACATTAAGTGACCAGCCCACTGAAGTCTGCCGTATTTTACACGCTTGATAATATTCGCATCTTTGTACACTTGATACAACTCGTGATTCATCATTGGCGTAGGAACAGAGGGGGCCAAGGGGGCCTGGCCCCCTTCAGAATCATCCAGGCCCCACCCCCCAGAATTTTTGATGATAATAAAAAAAAACACAACAAATTAACACGTAGCAGAATCTTCTGAATCAATGTAACTACTGAAGAGATTTTTGTCAATAACAAGAGTCATGGTTATTGACAAAAATCTCTTCAGTAGTTACGTTTTCTTATGTTGAACAAATGAAGTGAGGAAACCTCGCTTGTCTCACATAGTAGCAGCGTGGTGGTTCTGACTTCGGTGAATCGCGCAACAACCGATAGCTTAACCGTTGCTGTCGATCGAAAGCTTACTGTTAGAAATAATTTTTTGTTGTATGCGATAAGCGCAATTTTTCGAAAATAAAAGCGTCAATATCCTGGAAATTCGATTCCCAAAATTTGTTCCAAATCCAATTAATACTGTTTCAGCATAAAGCAGCATGTTCCCTGCAATTTGATTTATTATGTTTTTGGAAGATACCCTGCTCGAGGTGTCCGGTAATGAGAATTCACTAAATAAATCCATACATTAACTCCAACTCGTATAGTGTCCGAAAAAAAAACCATTGAAAAATATAGACAGAATTTCTAAAGGAATTTCTAAGACAATACATAGCGAAAATAATTGTTGAAAATTAAGACATAACATTTGTAGGGCGTTGCATACCTGTAGGCTAGACCTGTTCATATTTTAAAAAATGTCTGAAAATCTACCGGTCAAGCAGTATTCGGAATTTTCATGCTAAGAACAATGTCTGGTCAAATTTTCAGCTCATTTGATAAAGATTTCAGTATGCTTCAAGTTGAAAATGTGTTTTTGGGCTTATTTCAAGGTTTGAAAAATCATAACTAGCATGTGGAAAATCAAAACCACTTGCTATTACCACTATTTGAAAGCTAATTCTATTCTGTTAAAGTTTGTCGAACACGCTAACAAGATTAAATTGAGTTTTAACATTGTTTGATCCAAATTTGTACTCCGCTGTACCCAAAAATCACAGTTTTCTCAATATACATGGTATATCAAACATGCATTGGTATTATTTTTTCAGGCCCTAGTCAACGGAAATCAAACATAATACATTTATGAATTCATTACATGTTGCTAAAGGCAATAAATTATAATAAATGCCCAAAGATCGAGCACCGCATCGCAACCTGATGATAGTTAAATCATGCATGACACATGTACCGGAAACGAATGAATAGGGCGATATTCAAAACTGAAAAGGCAATAGATGGCTCTTTTTCAGTGGTAGTAAACACGAAATCCTGAAGCAAAGAAAGCACCACGGAAGATGAACTAAACACAAAGAATTATGTATTCACTTTGCACTTGATTTCTAATCACTACTTTTTTGATCCAGTTTCCAAATTGCAAGTAATTTACGTTTTTCATTATTTTCCATACATTTTGACAGTTCTCCGACTACCATTCTTCCATACGCTTGTGTTGAAAGTTTGAGAAACTTGAGAATCCAGCGTAGCGCGATCAGTGAAAGGGATACAAACAACAGTGTCGTCGCACGGCGGCCAGTGGAAGAAACTGAATGTTCGAAAGGTTGTTGCCTGTACTTTTTGCCGCTGGCGCCAACTGTTAGCGTTTAAGAACGAAATAAACAGTTGTTTCGTTACCCTATTGAACAAGTTAGCATTGCTTTTTCTTTCCGAGTGATGATTGTTTTGATTGCATTTCACTGATAATTCAGAACGATTTGAAAACAATCATCATCATCAACTGAGAAAAGGCAGTGCTAACGTGTTCATTTTTTGTATTCATTGAAGCTCACGGTGATGCTCTTGGCTCACCCACAGTGGATTTACAAATGTGCTTCATAATTACCTATTTTTTACAATTTATTTTCGTAAGACAAATGGTTACTTTGAACGGGATTGACTTTTAGATATGTATTGTCATCATGTCTGGAAATTAAAAATCCGAAATTTTCATGCAGGCATGCTGTTCAGTGAAAACAATTCCCGAAAAAAGAGATTTTCAAGAACCTCGAGATACAAACCTCAACCAAACTATGTTAAAACTTACTCCAATCATAAAATTGTGTTCGGCAAAAGTTCGTAGAATTGGATAAACTACTATGTAGAAGTATTTCCGATAAATTTTGATGTTTCGTTCGGTAGTTATGATTTTTTAAAGCTTGAAAATAGCCCAAAAACACATAATTGATTTGAAGCACAACTAAATTTACTCTAAATTGAGTGAAATTTTGGCCAGAAGTTTATTTCGCAATGAAAAATCAAAGTATTGGTTGACTGGGGAGTTTCCAGACATTTTTGAAAATATGAATAGGTCTACTGTAGGCGTTTAACGCTATATGGAAATTTCTGACTTAGATTACAAAAATGGTCCCAGTTTGTGAAAATGGTTTTCGCTAAGAGATTTGAGACTGAATTCATGTTCTACTATAACTAGACTGTCATGGGTAAGTGACAAACTCATTATGATTTTATCAAATAGTGATCGTAGAACAGATTGTTTGTAAGCGTTGCAAAAATGCTAAAATCTTGTAAATTTTCAATATTTGCATAAATATCCTCAAATGCACTTGATTCCAACAAAAATAGCTTTGACATGAAGTGTCATACTAATACTCTTTACTTTTGCATTCGTTTTTCTTAACTGGTTGACTGAAACTTCGTTATTTCGTTTAATATATTGGGGGTCTTGCGCTTTCAAAGTTACCCGCATTATCAAAGTTACCACGTTTTACGGTAATTAAATCTGAAAATTTTGCTAGTAAATGACGTAAATTGGTACATACCTTTTACATTTACTGCTAGTAAATGATGTAAATTGATACAGAATACTTGATGACAAAATATTTTTTAACATTTTTTTGTATGAAAAAATAGTTAAAATCGATTTTTAACTGTTTTCACTAAGTTTTCATACATGGTAACCCACGTCAGTGATAGAGTGTAAGTGTCTTCCGAAGAAATAGCAAAAATGCCTCAATGAAGTTTTTTGCTAGCACGCTCCTATCGAAAGATAAAACTGATCTAAATAAGTTTTCACTTATCTACATCAAATCTGAATGTGTCAAAATGTAGTACAAGTTGTTCCAAAATACTTTGTCAAAGACACCAAACCTCTGAGGTGCATATCTAGAGTACTAGAGGTTTTGGCCGTCGAAAACAGCGATCTGTCTCAGTGTGGGACGTACCTTATTTTTCGAAATGTTATAAGTTCGTCATTGTAAAGTGCTCGTTTTGGTAAGAAAAAAAATCAGGTAAAAATCAGGACGCTAAGTGGTTTCCCAACGGCCCTGAAGGTATTAGGCGTAGATGATTCCGTGCGCAAAATCGAGCTCGCTGCTCTAGTGCACGCAGCATGAGTACGAAAAACCACCAGTAACAAATTGTCCTGCGCTCGTTTATTATCGGCATAGAAGTTTGTTTTTTTTGGGATGATTAAAATATTACGTAACGCAATATTTGCCAAATTCAGAACGGGAGGGGTTCCCCCACGTAACCGCTTTTGTATCAAAAATTTAAGATTTTTGTATGGACCGTAATACTACGGAATATTCCCTCCTTCCCCCTATTGCGTTACGTAATATTTGAACGATCCCTTTGTAGTTCTGAATTTTATGTCAGCGTGCAGTGTTATAAAGATATCCACAGTATAAAGTACTGTTTTACTTAAAATTCTATGCTGATTATCAATTTGTTACTAGTGGTATTTCGTACTCATGTTGCGTACACTAGAGCAGCGAGCTCGATTTGGCGATTTGGGGTCATCTACAGCTAATACCTTTAGGGTCGTTAGGGGACCACTTAGCGTCCAAATTTTTATCTGATTTTTTTCTTACCAAAACGAGCAGAAAGAAAGCATGAACCGGAATGATATGTGGAGATTCTATGCAACGGTCAATGGTGCGCGGCACAATACCGTACCAGTACCCGCCATCGGAATGTGTTCTTCCGCAAAGTTGTACCTAGGAAATTTTCACATGAGATGAGTGTGTTTACTTTTCCATAGATTATTATGACGAAAAGTTACACGACTGAACAAAAATGGTTTGCCTTTTCCATAGTAATTTCTATATTAACTTCAAATAGCGTGTGCACAACCAAATTTCTTCCGAATCACTTCAATTTTTGGGAGGATCATTTTCATCATAATTGACATCGTTTAAGCATAGGGGAGCAAAAACTTCAAAATTTGCATCAGTCCAATGCACATAGATGATGACGACCAAGCTGTGGACCCACCGATCATAGGAGAGGTTAAAAAAGCTATCAGGGATCCTAGACAAATTCCGGGAATATAACTTGCAGACTCACCATCTGTTTATTGATTTCAAGGCGGCGTACGACTCAGTGAAAAGAAATTAGCTGTGGCAGATAATGTGAGAACATGGCTTTCCGGCGAAATTAATTAGGCTGATATATGCTACGCTGGATGGTTCGAAATTAAGTGTTCGGATTGCAGACGAGGTGTCAACCTCGTTCGTGACGTTAGACGGATTGAAGCACTTTCGAATGTACTGTTCAACATTGTACTCGAGGGTGCTATTAGGAGATCTGGCGTGCAGAGAAATGACACTATTATCACAAGGTTACAAATGCTCTTTGGCTTTGCGGACGATATAGAACTTTTTTTGCAAGTATGAAGAAAACATATCCAAAGTTTTTTGCGACCTAATACAGGTTATAAGGTAAATGATGGCTTCGGCACCCTGAGGGTATTTTCGGCAGCATTCACTCATCGTCTTTGTTAAAATTTATCTACGGAACAAGAGTTACCTTCAATGTACTCAATATATTCCTTGAACTATAATCTTCCATGTAAACCTCATCTTTCACAAAAATATTATAAAACATGGAGTTTATCATTGAATGAAATAAATGCTTACGAAATTATCGTCATTTGTGAGCTGCCGAATAAAACAACACAAGAAAAAACTCACCACTTTGAAAGGTCCAATTCTCCGCTCCAATACCAATTTGTCACAAAAGCTACGCACCGATCACTCATGCACTATTAAACTTTTGATTTGTCTATAAAGCACTCGAAAATACTGAATTTTTATGCTTCAAATCACAAATTAAAATTAATGCACTTTGCTTTCCTCGGCAATCACTTTTTACTACGGGAATAGGTTGCCAGAAACCATGTTCAATTGCGGTGTGCTTTTTATTCACAATTTAAATTCATTGAAAAAATCGAACACAACAAATTAATTCATTGGAATTAGGCAACAATACATGCATTGGTAATAATTGAGCCTTTCAATAATTTCCTTATCTTGTTGTTCTACAGGCAACCAGAGGATGATGTATTTGTGTCAAATCATAAGTGAATTGATTTGCAAAGGGCCAATTCTGATTTTCTCATACACTGAGAATAATACGAATGTAAAAAAATGTAAAAAAGCCTGTAGAATTTTCAATTTTGCGTTACCTTCTAGCGATTTTTCGCGCATAGACACTAGGGTGTGGCTTATTTTCAAAAGTTCTCAAAACCAAAAATTCGTGTGCTCTTATGAGTTCAAATCATATAAGAAGAGAAACCTCAAAGTTTGAGCCGAAAATATTCAGATTTAGGGGTGGCGCAAGCGTCTTGAAGGTGGATTTTCAAGTTATAAAAAAATCACCATAACTTCGATTATTTCTAACAAATTCTGAAACTTTTAGCATCATTATATTCAAAATTAAATTTAAGAAAACTTTGTAGAACATCAAATTTGTCTTAAATCGAAACAATTTTTAAAAGTAGTTTTCTCGAAATTTTTCTTCATTTTACTGAAAAATTCATATTTGTTTGACCATAACTTCATAAATACTCAACCGATTTCAAATATTTGTATGTACATGTTTTTGAAGCAAAAAATAGTTGTTTCTGTACTGTGTTGTATGATATTTAAAAAAATGGGTTTGGCTTAGTTTTGAACAAAACTACCCAAAAACATGATTTAAATAAAAAATCTAATCTCTTTGGATTATTTATGTTTTTTTCGCCAAAAATTACATTTTTCCTTTAATACTTGCGTTTATTAAGCATTTTGTATTAATTACGAGTTGAACAGTGCATACATTTTTTAACAGGAGCAAAAATCTTATTGTTTCAAAATTATTTAAAAATTGTTGACAAGTCCTTTTCAAAGGTTTAACAAATGAGGAAAACCTGTTTCAGCTTCAAAAATATTGTTTAACCTACAAAAATTAAAAAAAAAACTTGCGTTTTTCGTTAAAAAATCATGTTTTGTGCAGTTTTTGTTGAATAACTTGGTCAAACATTTTTTCAGTGAAATGTGGCGTACGAAAAGTTTGAAAACAATTGAGTAAGCTTCTAAACCATGCAAAAAGATTTGGAATTGGTTGAATATTCATGAATTAATGGTCAAACAAAGATATTTTTTAGTAAAATGAGGAAACATTTGGAGTAAACTACTTTCTATTGAAACTAATTTTGATTTTACACAAATTTGATGTTCTACCAAGTTTTCATAAATTTAATTTTTAGGATAATGGTGTTGAAAGCTTCAAAATTGTTTGAAAATTACCGAGGTGACTTCACCGAAGGCCATTTTTTATAACTTGAACATTTACCTTCAAGACGCTTGCGCCCCCTCTGAATCTAAATATTTGTGGCTTAAACTTTGAGGTTTCTCTTCTAATATGATTTGAATTCATAAGAGTACAAGAATTGTTGGTTTTGAGAGCTTCTTAAAAATAAGCCGCACTCTAATAGACAGTAGTGTGAGTAGCGAAAAGAGGCATGCATGTAACCCATTCAAACGCAACTCTGAAATTCAAGTAATCCGATAATCGTGCTCCGTGGATTTTTCTTTCAGAGCACAATATTATGAATCAATTAACCATGACGTTACGCTGCAACTTCTAGGCTGGATTCGCACTTGCTGCAAATTTATAACCATGACATGGAAATTTTTACAGCCGAAATGCTGCCATAGTGAAATTGAATACAAAAAATATTCGGTGAAATAAATGAAAACGAAATTAGGCAGCGTCCATTTATGACATAACGTTAAAATGTACAATTTTCGACCATTCCCCCCTCCGCAATGGTCTTTGCATGAAAAAAATAAATTTTGTGTTTGAGCCGCAACGTCTGAGCCTACTCCCCCTCTCCCTTGAGCGTTACGTAATTTGTGGACGGCGCCTTAGTCTGCATAAATTTAGTGGCGTTGTATATTCAATTTAACTCTCTGCTATTTTATTTATAACTGCAATTCTGTTCTCAGTGTAGTCTGTATTTTTCTGTATTGGCCCTTTCAACGAGACGAACATAATGAGTGACGTTTAATTTCAGGATTTGTCAACAAATACAAAATGTTACCAATACATAAACTAGTTTTTGCGCAGTTTTGGATTGCCGAAGTGAACATTTTTATTGCCGACAATAGTAATTGCATTGCCGATAAAAGAACAAGTGCCTCCTGACTTTGGTGAGGAAAAATAGAAGATTAAGAGAATAAAATAGTGTAATGTGTATAATAATTAATAAATGAAGTATGCTGAAGTGTTGTTCAGGTGTCTCGACTGCTAATTGTTGTGTTCTATTGTTGCGTAAAATTTCCCTCTAAAAAGTTCAGCTGCTTAGGCTGCCGACAATACGTAAGTTCCCCTACTTATCTTTGAAATGACGAGCTGAAAAAAGAAAACACTTTTTGACGTTAACTTCGTCTTACGGCAATATACTGGGTGTCAATTAAAAATCTAAAATTTTGCGACCGTCACGAAATTTTGAAAGATTTTGAACGCTAATAACTCAGTCATTTATCTATAGATTATAAAAATTTTCCCACCAATCGGTCGGAAATGTATACAGCAATTTTCTCGAATGGAGAAAACTATTGAATATCAACAATAAACTATTGAAAATTTGGAAAATGTCGACCCCTTTCTTACGCAACCAATCACGTGCAAGCAGTTTTCCACGCTTCTTTTACGTTCCGCATCGCACTATAAAAGCAGACCGATTCCTGCTTCTTCGCTCATTCTTCTTTTTGCCGTCAGACTGTGAACATGGTCAGCGAGCAAGTCTCGAGTGCCTTTCGCATTCTCAGCTCAGTTTTCAATGGAACGCGAATGGAACAACAACACGCCGCCACGACTGAAGCCGCTTGTTGAAGCGCACATCGTCATCGCCACCGCAAAGCTCATCGGGCGAGGAGGATTTGTACCAGTGCGCCGTCAAAATGTGTCAGTGTTACGCAAATTCAACATTTCAATCGGCCCTTTCCAGAGCCAACAAATGTGTTTTAAAGAGTTGATTGTGTAATATTCCTTAATTTGTTCGAGATGGCTGAAGAAAATCGACCAAAGCCGCTTGTTGAAGCGCACATCGTCATCAGCAACGAAAATCTCACCGGGCGAGGAGGATTGCTACCAGTGCGCCGTCAAAGTGTGTCCGTGTTACGCAAATTCAACAATTCAATCGGCACTTTTCAGAGCCAACAAATGTGTTTTAAAGAGTTGATTGTGTAATATTCTTTAATTTGTTCGAGATGTCTGAAGAAAATCGACCAAAGCCGCCAAAATGTGTCCGTGTTACGCAAATTCAACAATTCAATCGGCCCTTTCCGGAGCCAACAAATGTGTTTTAAAGAGTTAATTGTGTAATATTCCCTAATGTGTTTACCACATACTTGCTATAATTTCTTAATTCATCTCATAGCATCATACAATAATTGATTTATTACGAATAATTGACAATACGGCAATTTGAGGATGTTTCCGAAGACGCTGCTGCAGTGCCGTCGGGATGCAATAACAGCATAATGCTAATCTTGTAATTCCCTTACCCAGACATCAGTTTCATATAGCCTATTTCCCAGATAAGAAAACGAAGAATTTGAAAGGAGGAGCATCACCTGCTATTCTAAGGGTATAAAGCATCCCTTCTTCGTTGAATTCGGTTTCATTCTGTTTTCGCTTTCGAGCTGGTAAGAGCTCCTGCAAACCTGCTCAGCTCCTCGCTACCAGAGGCAAGCTGTGTGTACGAGATGGCTGAAGAAAATCGACCGAAGCCGCTTGTTGAAGCGCACATCGTCATCAGCACCGAAAATCTCACCGGGCGAGGAGGATTGCAACCAGTGCGCCGTCAAAGTGTGTCCGTGTTACGCAAATTCAACAATTCAATCGGCCCTTTTCAGAGCCAACAAATGTGTTTTAAAGAGTTGATTGTGTATATTCCTAAATTTGTTCGAGATGGCTGAAGAAAATCGACCAAAGCCGCTTGTTGAAGCGCACATCGTCATCAGCACCGAAAATCTCACCGGGCGAGGAGGATTGCTACCAGTGCGCCGTCAAAGTGTGTCCGTGTTACGCAAATTCAACAATTCAATCGGCACTTTTCAGAGCCAACAAATGTGTTTTAAAGAGTTGATTGTGTAATATTCTTTAATTTGTTCGAGATGTCTGAAGAAAATCGACCAAAGCCGCCAAAATGTGTCCGTGTTACGCAAATTCAACAATTCAATCGGCCCTTTCCGGAGCCAACAAATGTGTTTTAAAGAGTTAATTGTGTAATATTCCCTAATGTGTTTACCACATACTTGCTATAATTTCTTAATTCATCTCATAGCAGCATACAATAATTGATTTATTACGAATAATTGACAATACGGCAATTTGAGGATGTTTCCGAAGACGCTGCTGCAGTGCCGTCAGGATGCAATAACAGCATAATGCTAATCTCGTAATTCCCTTACCCAGACATCAGTTTCATATAGCCTATTTCCCAGATAAGAAAACGAAGAATTTGAAAGGAGGAGCATCACCTGCTATTCTAAGGGTATAAAGCATCCCTTCTTCGTTGAATTCGGTTTCATTCTGTTTTCGCTTTCGAGCTGGTAAGAGCTCCTGCAAACCTGCTCAGCTCCTCGCTACCAGAGGCAAGCTGTTTGTACGAGATGGCTGAAGAAAATCGACCAAAGCCGCTTGTTGAAGCGCACATCGCCATCCGCACCGCAAATCTCATCGGGCGAGGAGGATTGCTACCAGTGCGCCGTCATAGTGTGTCCGTGTTACGCAAATTCAACAATTCAATCGGCCCTTTTCAGAGCCAACAAATGTGTTTTAAAGAGTTATTTGTGTAATATTCCCTAATGTGTTTACCACATACTTGCTATAATTTCTTAATTCATCTCATAGCAGCATACAATAATTGATTTATTACGAATAATTGACAATACGGCAATTTGAGGATGTTTCCGAAGACGCTGTTGCTGTGCCGTTGGGATGCAATATATTTTCTATTGTTAAAGAATGATTCAAATATTACGTAACGCAAAATTTGCCAGCTTTGGTTCCCCTTCTTTCCCCACGTAATGAAAGTTTTTAAATTTTGACGTTAACTACGTCTTACGGCAATATACTGGGTGTCTATTGAAAATCTATAATGTTGCGACCGTTACGATATTTAGTTTGAACTAAAGGAAGGCTGCAACTATGACAATCGACTTAAATTCAAATGCAGAAAATCACTTGGCGTAGTTAACGTCATGCGGTCGTGTCTTGTACACAACCCCCACTGATTTTTTAAATCTTAATAGATTTGTTATAATTTATGGAGTAGGGTGATGTGCTAGTATCCATCGTATTAAGCATTGATCAGTGAGAACTACAATTTTCCCAGTATTGCAGTGAATGATGCTGACACAAACCGATGCCAAACAATGATTTCTCAAAACGGCTTTAGCATTGTACAATAACATTTTGATAAATCTTGATCTCTTATTGGAAATAATGCAAAGAAAATGCATCAGTTTCCAGATTCGTCTCACAACTTACGGCTCACTGTGTGTATTGAATGGTTAAAACACAACATATCAACGCTATAATAAAATGTTTTACTAGAATGTATAGATCTACTGACATCTCCCTCCATTCCTTCAGCAAGATGGAATATACTAATTTCCTTTAAAATTCATTGTTTGTTATCAAAATTCAGCCCAAACATATGAACACAATTCCTTTTGACCGTACAATTATGGGATTTGCTCACAGTACAGCGAGAACAACACAATCAAAGAAACCGTATTTTTACATCGAGCGTCGCGCACACATTGATGCGCACAAGCTTTTTTTTTCTCAGTACGACGGATTAAACTTTGTTTACATTCTCAATTATACGCGGCGGTTGAGGAAATTTCGTAAAATTTGGTGATTTATTGAAGTTTTACGGCATGTTATTGGAATGAAATCCTTCAGTGAAGAAGTACGAAGGTTTTCCATAGTGAAAATAAGTGCCCGGCGAAGTAAGTCACCCACGGGGGCGGGAAGAAACTTGTGTTGGAAAGTGGTGTTGCTCAGTCGATCGCTAAGCATTTCTCTCAAATCGTGTTCGTCCATCCGATTTCGGTGAAAAAGTGCAAAGTGGATAATTCAACTGAAGTTATTTAACGAAATACAGTAGTTTCATTGCATTTTTGGTGTACAAGTGTACAAACCATAACAGCTTTCACAAAATTACACTTGGATAATGAATCTATGTTGCAGGTAAGTTTGAATACCCGCCGTAGTGGAACATTTAAAGTTTGATACGACGAATAGTAGCGCTTACGACGAAGAAGAACAAAACCCTAAAAGTAACTCTTTTGAACAGCATTCGAAACATTCGTTTTGAATTGAGCTAGAAATCTCAATCGAACTTTTGCCCCACCTTACACTATGCTTATCCTCAAAGTGGCAAAAAAGAATGTCCCCCAGATGAATAAGGCGATGGCACGGCAAAAGCCACCCACAGTCAATGGATGACGATGGTGCCGACAGAGACCGGGATGGATGGCCCGCTGAGGAAACTTTATCCTTTATACAGCTGTCGGCCCGTCAGTCCATCTGCCCATCTGTCTGCACAGGAAGGGAATGGAAATTTGCATCGTTCGTTGGTTGGCAGAGGAGGGGAGGGGCTTGGATGGCGCCGGTTGTTCACAGCATCAGATCGTTGAACTGAAAACCTATTAATGTTTCGCCATTTTCTCATGAATAGTAAACACTTCGGCTTCCAAGAACATGACGGAAGAAGTTGGGCTAGGAATCAGTAACCTACGTCGGGGAAATTCGTCGACATAGACACGTCCGTGGAAACTCGAGGTAGCCGACAGGTGAATTGGTACATATAGGTATATACCTTGGTATTCCTATGCTATGAAGATAACGAAGTTGGTAGTTTGACATCCGTTCAAAAAAGATAAGCCTGGCTGGACAGGCAAGAAGACCCATGTCAGAAAATGTTAAGATATTTCTTCTCAAAGTAGAAGACCTTAAACAATTTCAATTTTTCTTATCCATGAGAAGAAACCTGCGAAGGCTCGGCTTTACAATTTTCTTCTTTTTCTTCTCCTTGGCATTACGTTGCCATTGGCACAGACGCTGCTTTCATGTATAGTATTCTTATAGCACTTCTATATTCATTAATTGAGAGCATTATTTGTTTTACTAGCCATTTTCGAATTCCCCAAGCTACATCTCAGATTTTTTTTATACACTCTCAAATAAAATTGTCAGAGCTACTTCGATTTTTCAACGTTACGTTGTATGTAAGTTTCATGATTGGCATGAAAAACCTCATAGAACACTAAGAGCGTTCATTGAAGTCCATTGCAAACCTTATCACTACAACATATCAAATGATTTATCAAAGGTTTAGTAGGAGGAGTACACACATGTAAATTTCAAATTCCGTCGTAAACCCACATTTATTATAGCACACATGCTCAACATTTACTCTTTTACGTATTTAAATTTTCGGAACAGAATCTCAATAAAGAGAATAAAAAATATCAAGTATATTTGAGTATTTTACCTTTCATTTCTGCCCTAATTGCTTATCATTTCACAGATGCTAGTATTTTGTGACTACCATTTGTAGTCTTCTTCAGTGTCAGTTACACGCGGTATCAGTTACTTTTGCTAAGCAAAAAAGTTTACATCTGATATAAAAACAATCTTCAATTTATAGTATAAGAAGTATTTTGCACCACCGGTTATGTACCCTAAACATTAATAAGACTAAAATTCTGGATCCAAGCAACGACTCTCATGAGATCCAAACCACTGGTATAATCACCAGAGCCCGTAAATTGATGCAGCAGACACATTTTTTTCCCAAGAGAAAATCTTCCCCATCTTAGCACCATCAATTTGTTGCATAACAAGCTGACATGGCGTAATTCCGGTAAGCGATAAAAACCGTTCAATACTGTCATTCGAGTATTCCAATTTTGCGCCCTTACCATTACCTCATCGATATGTTGTAGCTAGCTGATGGTTGGATGCACACTATCCTTGGTGGAAGTCCTGCATCCGAACGGAATCGAAGCAACACTCGACTGTCCCTGCCGTAGTTGAAGCTGTACCCGATCAGAAAGGCATTACAGAAATATTATTGAAGTAAACAACGATTTGTTTTTAAACGAAAAACGAAGCTAGTGCCACATCAATACCTGAGACGAGACTCGCGAAGACGGTCTTCTTTTTCTGTGATTGCTGAGTTTTTTTTCTTATTCCACTTTGTGTTTATAACAATTATGCGCAAGCCGTTTAAACCTTCACATGAATCTCTCAGCAAAAAATGATTGAGTTTGCATCACATCGAATCATAAATAGCCGTTTGAGTGTAATTTCATGCCAGCAAACGTAGCAGACGTTAGAAATAATTAATCTTCTGCTTAGATTTATCAGCAACTTTGGAAAAAACTCTCCGCTGACTGAGGTTTTTAATAACAATTTACTTTGAACACAATACTTTTCACTTTTTCAGCCATAAAAACGGTGGGCTGCATTTGACGTTTCGTGAGAGGGGAATCTGGGCTGCATATGACGTTGATATTTTTCCTCTTCGCGAGTCTCTCTCAGATCAATACTACACAATTTAATAACTCTCTAGAGTTTGTTTCTGTTGACAGATATGCGTTTGTAAGGCCGTCATCAGTGTTGTGTACAAAGAGAACTTGAAGAAATCCATCGTATTCACACATTTCTCGCATAACCTGTGATCTCGCCCTAAAAGCCATTGGTAACCGAGTGTGTAGCTCCTTGTTCCTAAGCAAATGAATGGCCCAGAATTGAAATTATCACCACTGGGCGATAGATGAGGATCTTCTCTTCATCGTAGCATTGTTGGATAACGTGTAAATCCCTTCGTTTGCTCGGTAACAACAAGCTACACACACGGTTACCAATGGCTTTTAGGGCGAGATCACAGATTATGCGAGATTTCATATTTAAACTATGTATATAGCCATAATGGTTCTACCCTATTTGGTAGAAAACTTAAAATTTTGTCATTATCTTATTATTGGTTATTGGTACCTGTGAATAGGGCGATATTCAAAACTGAAAAGGCAATAGATGGCTCTTTTTCAGTGGTAGTAAAAACGAAATCCTGAAGCAAAGAAGCATCACGGAAGATGAACTAAACACAAAAAGTTATGTATTCACTTTACACTTGATTTCTAATCACTACTTTTTTGATCCAGTTTCCTAACTGCAAGTAATTTACGTTTTTAATTATTTTCCATACTTTTTGACAGTTCTCCGACTACCATTCTTCCATGCGCTTGGGTTAAAAGTTTGAGAAATTTGAGAATCCAGCGTAGCGCGATCAGTGGGTGGAATACAAACATCAGTGTCGACGCTCGGTGGCCAGTTAAAGAAACTGAATGTTCGAAAGGTTGTTGCCTGTACTTTTTGCCGCTGGCGCCAACTGTTAGCGTTTAAGAACGAAATAAATAGTCGTTACCCTATTACTGAATATTTTCCGGAAATGATACACACAGCATAGCACGTCTTACCTGGACCTGTTAGTTTTAGGAATATATCACCTTCTTAATACAGTACACCGTGACTTGGACCAAACAGCACCAGAAAGTGGGCCGTTGATATTCGCTGCATACAAGGGCCTACTGTGATAGAAATCATACACCGTTTTGACTCATATTCCGAACATTTAAGGCCAACAGCATGAATAAATCACATTCAAATGAATTTTTTCGCGAATAAATTGATCTGAGCTTGTTCTACTGGTCTCAAACTAGAGAATCATTACTACTCCCGCGGTAAATTGGAGACGTTGAAATTGTATTGCAATTGACTGCCATTTCCTTGTTATTTGGTGACATATTTCAGCGAAACATTTCAACCAAATCGCCAAATATTAGTCGCGACGCTTGGAGATTGAGAAAAAATATATTTAAAAAAAATGTTTGTCCTTATTTCTGTCGGATCCATAATATCATCCAGTGCTATTCACTGGAAGTTAGGCTCAGGGCACACTTTCGCACCAATTTTCCTAGGTACAGAAACATGTAGCCACATTTTGATATCCGGCATCGTAGTTAGATGACCCTCTGTAAATACATGTTCTTCTACCTTAGATTTGAAATCATGAGTCATCACCTTGTCTATCATCTTCAGAACTTTTCCTGTTTCCGTGTTCCTAGAATCTAAGTCTCAATTTTGTAAACGCCAACCTTGTTGAGTGTGTTAATCGGATCCTTGATAAAGCCTAACGAAGTTTTGACTCATAACTTTTGAGTTGATTCACTCTGCTGCAAAAGACCAAATTTCCTGAGCTTTAGATGAAGCTGATTGGCGATGTCCATCACATATGTATTTCAAGCATGCTGTCTTTCCCTCTTGTCGATAATTACCTTTATCATCCTTTTCTTATATCTGTTGATCCTCAGTGTCGAAAATGTATTTTGTTTCTAAGTTTTTTCGTTTTCATTGAGGACTATAGTCTGCATCATGTGAAATATGTGGTGAAAAGCTGCCATCTTGTGCTGCAAAACTCAAAGTGTTTGTAGGCTTCCTATAGGTTTTAGAGTTGAATAAATTCCCTGAAGACAAATAAATAGATCTGAAAATGATAGTTTTCCATCTTTTTCCTCCTTGTGGGTTAATTTGATATCGACATGTTCTTCTTATTCTTTGTAGCGTTACGTCCCAACCGGGATCAGAGAATGTCTGAAAACTCTGTGCTGTTAAAATGACAAGCGTGCTACTCCGAGATATGATGTGTGTCTCCCATACTAGTTGCGAGTAACTCAAAGCAAGGGGCAGGAGACAACTAGTTTTTTTTGCGAAACAAAACAAGCAAATTCACTACTCTTTCAATCTTTCCGAGTCAGCTGGAAAATGGACGCTTGGAAAATTTCAGCTAGATATATTTTGAAATCGGACAAGCTTAACAAATGCTCTGCAAAAACTGACCTGTTTGCGGATTCTGATGTATTTAGTAAAGTCAGAAACATATTAGCACTATTTATTTAATTATGTTCTGTTTATCGTGTTTAAAAGTTTTGACAGTCACATATTAGTTATATGAATTCAAATAGATTTTTTGGCGTGTGTACGAAGCGCATAGAGCGAGAATGAGACAATCGATTCCGCACAGTCTATTGCACAGTACGAGTCAGCACTGCCGGCGTGCAATGCAGAAACAATACTTAAGCACGTCTCTTTTGAATTCAAGATGCTTTCTAGCAGCAGAGGAGAATTTGAGGTACACCCTATTCCTGACTGGGACAGAGTCTGTTTCTCAGCCTAATGATGATGATCATACTTATTTTGTCGGCTTTGATGTAGATCACTGTAGTGAACTGGTTTTGCCTCAAGTTCTGAAAGAATCCTCGTCTCATCATGATGTTTTTTTTCTTTATTAGAGTGATTTTGAACTCGTTTGGCCAGTTCATCACTGTCAAAAAAATCTTCATCATCATCATCAATCTCATTATGATCTGCATCTAAACTTTCCTGCCTTTAAGGCCTCTGCTGCGATGTACCGTGCACCCCCGCTAATTTGAACGGTAGCTCATGCAAAACAAAGGGGTTCATTTTTAATGTGTACATCTAGTCACCATAGAACCGTAATTCTGGCTACCTCTTTCACTGTTTTGTTTTGATTCTGCAATCCGTTTTACAGCGTTCCATTTCACTTTACTCCCCGAGTAACACACATGTTATATTTGAGGCAGAATAACTCTTATATAACCACATCTGTTCATATAAGAGTTATTCTGCCTCAATTATAACATCTGTGCTACTAGGGTCCATTCCATCTATTAAATTGAAAAGTGTTCAGATTAAATGTGGTCAAACGATTCTGTGCGATTTTATGATTTTCTCTAGAAATTTCATTTGAATGTAATATAGATATTGCTTGAAGTTTGCTCAACTATTAATAAGAATATTTCTTTCAGGAGTACATTGAACGTTTCCTTAACAGACTTCCCAAGGAATTCCTCCAGAATTTTCTTTCGAGGTACTTACTTCGAAAAACTTAATACTTCATAAACATTTTTGAAAATGTCCATGCAAAAAGCATTATGGATGGGGGAGGTGGTCAAAAATTACCAATTCTAGCGTTTTAGCGTTACGCAATAAATGAGTGCTGCCAAAATGGAAAATAATCCTTCCTGGATTCCTTAGAGATTTTGTGGAATAGTCCCTGGAAGATTTTAAAGAGCAATTCCTGGGATAATCAGATGGGTAATCCGTGAAAGGTTGATTTTGTCGGCTGAAAGTATTTCTGAGAGATTTTCGAGGATTTCTTGTTTGATTTATCGAAGTATTTTTTTTTAAATCACGCCAATCATGGAATAAACCTTTGTTATTTTCCTGAAAAGATTTCTTAGGAATGTTTTTAGGGTATCTCAGTGTAATATCTGGAAAAGTCTTAACAAGAATTTGCTAGACAATTGCTAGAATTTACTAGACAATTGCTAGAGGAATCTCTATAACAATTCTTGGGGAGATCCCTAGAGAAATTTTTGAACGTAAGCCAAACCTCTTTTTACGCTCACTTTTTTTACGCTCCCTCTTTTTGTGCCCCCTCCATTTACGCTCCCAAAATTCCAACTTACGCTTCTGCCTGATAATGACCCAGGAGAACCATTGTAGTAATGCGAACTTCTGCAACGGGACCGATGAGGAGATGCTCTGATGCTATTTTGGAATCCAAGATGGCGACTTCCGGTTTGCGAAAATCACTTGAAACCAATGCAATATGGGTATTTTTGAAACGGGACCACTGAGTAGATGACGGAATAGTTTGTTGACGAAATCGGAACGTGATAAAAACGGAGCGTGACAAAATCGGAACGTGACAAAAATGGAACACACCTGTATAAAAAATAACACTTCGTCAGCAGTTTGTTTAATTTTGTTATTTTTTACGATATATTGCCGATATCCGATTTTATAACGCTTTATTATTATAGCAATTTTGACAAGAACCTCAAATGCTAACATTTTATTTAATACAATATTTGTTAACATTATTTCAAATTAATTGATTTAGCCTGTTATGATTGTGACAGAATTGTTGGAATTATATAACACTTGTTGTTATCGAAAATTTTTGAAAATAATATCTCTGATTGTTATAAGTTTAATATTTCATCCTAATCGAATACTGTTTGAAACCTGTTTCAGTCCTCGACCAAGCAAACAAGCTGCACACGAAGGCACAAAGTCCGTTCCCCGTTTATCCTTCTTCGCTGTGATGGTGGACGGATCTGAGAGAGAATTTGCGCTTCTAGGCTCCTGTGGCCGTTATCTGGCTCATCCAACCTTCTCCTTCCGGGCAGGTGCTAGCTGTGGGAAAATGGCAAAACGGCGTCCCTTTGAATGGCATATCTTTCGAGACGATGACTCTCGCATCTAAACTCGTTCTTGTGCCACGTCGTTGTGGGAAAAGGTCTTTGCATTTGGTGGTCGGATCGGATAGGTAGGAAAAAGTATTGCGCCATTGACGTCGTTAGCTTTCGATAATGCTCTACCAATCGATTGGAAACATTTTTTTTTGCCGCCGCCTCCATTGGTGTACAGAGATACGGGGGATATGATGCAGCGTAATTGAATCGTCCGAGGATTAAACGGGAGAATGGATTATGGCAGGGATTCGTTAGTGGGAATTTGACCTGGGCTCAGGATGAAGATGTAAAAAGATATTCAATCGTTTGATGCAAAAGAACAACAGTGTTATAGTTTGTTGTAGAACGTATATGAATTGGAAAAGAAGTTGAGGAAAGGTGAGATGGAAAAGGAATTGAAATGTTAACGAAATGAATACTAAAGAGAAGCGAAATGAAAGCAAAATTGAAGTCATATAAAAGCGAATTGAAAGTGACAATTAAGGGAAATGGCACCAAAATAGAATCGAAGTTGAAGCGAAATAGAAGTAAAACAGAAGTGATATAAAAGTGAAAATAAACAAAATGCAAACGATAAGAATTGAAATTTGATTGAAATGAAAGCGACATGGATGCGAAATAAAAACGGCATTGGAAGCAAAAAGGAAACGAATTGAAGAAAAATGGTAGCGAATTGAAGCGAAATAAAAGCGAAATGGAAATGAAAAGGAGGTAAAATACAAGCGGCTTAGAAGCGAAATGAAAACAAAATGGAAGCAAAATGGAAGCGAAATGAGAACAAAATGGAAATGGAAGCGAAATGGAAATGAAAACGAAAAGTAAGTGAAATGGAAATGGAATGTAAGCTAAATGCACGCAAAATAGAAGCGAAATGAAAATGGAAATGGAATGGAAATGGAATGGAAATGGAATGGAAATGGAATGGAAATGGAATGGAAATGGAATGGAAATGGAATGGAAATGGAATGGAAATGGAATGGAAATGGAATGGAAATGGAATGGAAATGGAATGGAAATGGAATGGAAATGGAATGGAAATGGAATGGAAATGGAATGGAAATGGAATGGAAATGGAATGGAAATGGAATGGAAATGGAATGGAAATGGAATGGAAATGGAATGGAAATGGAATGGAAATGGAATGGAAATGGAATGGAAATGGAATGGAAATGGAATGGAAATGGAATGGAAATGGAATGGAAATGGAATGGAAATGGAATGGAAATGGAATGGAAATGGAATGGAAATGGAATGGAAATGGAATGGAAATGGAATGGAAATGGAATGGAAATGGAATGGAAATGGAATGGAAATGGAATGGAAATGGAATGGAAATGGAATGGAAATGGAATGGAAATGGAATGGAAATGGAATGGAAATGGAATGGAAATGGAATGGAAATGGAATGGAAATGGAATGGAAATGGAATGGAAATGGAATGGAAATGGAATGGAAATGGAATGGAAATGGAATGGAAATGGAATGGAAATGGAATGGAAATGGAATGGAAATGGAATGGAAATGGAATGGAAATGGAATGGAAATGGAATGGAAATGGAATGGAAATGGAATGGAAATGGAATGGAAATGGAATGGAAATGGAATGGAAATGGAATGGAAATGGAATGGAAATGGAATGGAAATGGAATGGAAATGGAATGGAAATGGAATGGAAATGGAATGGAAATGGAATGGAAATGGAATGGAAATGGAATGGAAATGAAGTGACGAATCAAATAGCGAATCGAATGGCGAATCAAATGGCAAAGCAAATGATGAATCAAAGGGCGAATGAAATTGAGAATCAAATGGCGAATCGAATGGCGAATCGAATGGCGAATCGAATGGCGAATCAAATGGCGAATCAAATGGCGAATCAAATGGCGAATCGAATGGCAAATCAAATGGCAAATCAAATGGCAAATCAAATGACGAATCAAATGGCGAATCAAATTGCGATTCGAATGGCGAAACAATTGGCGAATCAAATGGCGAATGAAATTGCGAATCAAATGGCGAATCAATTGGCGAATCAAATGGCGAATCGGAAGGCGAATCAAATGGCAAATCAAATGATGAATCAAAGGGCGAATGAAATTGCGATTCGAATGGCGAATGAAATTGGGGATCAAATGGCGAATCGAATGGCGAATCAAATGGCGAATCAAATGGCGAATCGAATGGCGAATCGAATGGCGAATCAAATGGCGAATCGAATGGTGAATCAAATGGCGAATAAAATGGCGAATAAAATTACGAATAAAATGGCGAATAAAATGGCGAATCAAATGGCGAATCGAATGGCGAAACAATTGGCGAATCAAATGGCGAATGAAATTTCGAATCAAATGGCGAATCAAATTGAAAGGTGAAACAATTGGCTAATCAAAAGGCAAATCCGAAGGCGAATTAAATGGCGAAACAAATGGCGAATTGAATGGCGAATCGAATGGCGAATTGAATTGCAAAGGCAAGGCAAAGGCAAAGGCAAAGGCAAAGGCAAAGGCAAAGGCAAAGGCAAAGGCAAAGGCAAAGGCAAAGGCAAGGCAAAGGCAAAGGCAAAGGCAAAGGCAAAGGCAAAGGCAAAGGCAAAGGCAAAGGCAAAGGCAAAGGCAAAGGCAAAGGCAAAGGCAAAGGCAAAGGCAAAGGCAAAGGCAAAGGCAAAGGCAAAGGCAAAGGCAAAGGCAAAGGCAAAGGCAAAGGCAAAGGCAAAGGCAAAGGCAAAGGCAAAGGCAAAGGCAAAGGCAAAGGCAAAGGCAAAGGCAAAGGCAAAGGCAAAGGCAAAGGCAAAGGCAAAGGCAAAGGCAAAGGCAAAGGCAAAGGCAAAGGCAAAGGCAAAGGCAAAGGCAAAGGCAAAGGCAAAGGCAAAGGCAAAGGCAAAGGCAAAGGCAAAGGCAAAGGCAAAGGCAAAGGCAAAGGCAAAGGCAAAGGCAAAGGCAAAGGCAAAGGCAAAGGCAAAGGCAAAGGCAAAGGCAAAGGCAAAGGCAAAGGCAAAGGCAAAGGCAAAGGCAAAGGCAAAGGCAAAGGCAAAGGCAAAGGCAAAGGCAAAGGCAAAGGCAAAGGCAAAGGCAAAGGCAAAGGCAAAGGCAAAGGCAAAGGCAAAGGCAAGGCAAAGGCAAAGGCAAAGGCAAAGGCAAAGGCAAAGGCAAAGGCAAAGGCAAAGGCAAAGGCAAAGGCAAAGGCAAAGGCAAAGGCAAAGGCAAAGGCAAAGGCAAAGGCAAAGGCAAAGGCAAAGGCAAAGGCAAAGGCAAAGGCAAAGGCAAAGGCAAAGGCAAGGCAAAGGCAAAGGCAAGGCAAAGGCAAAGGCAAAGGCAAAGGCAAAGGCAAAGGCAAAGGCAAAGGCAAAGGCAAAGGCAAAGGCAAGGCAAATGCAAAGGCAAAGGCAAAGGCAAAGGCAAAGGCAAAGGCAATGGCCTAGGAAAAGGAAAAGGAAGAGGGAAAGGAAAAGAAAGAGATATTGGATAGAATTGAGAAACGAATCGGAATAAAAAAAAAACATTTTCAGTATAGAAACCTTTGAAGGAAAATTGAATGGAAAACCAAATGAACAAACAAATCTATATAAATAAAAATGGAATGGTGTTTGTATGTCACGAAATGGCTTATGAATGGGTGAACGGCTCGGGATGATTCTTTATCCGCTTTGTTCGTCAAGGGTTCCGACGTGTTTGTCTGTATAAAAATCCCATGATATTCACCAGAAAAATTGGAAAAAACGAGAGTGAACAGAACTGTCATTTTTTATGGGACGATTCATAGCATTTTTCAACGGCCTACTTAATGGCAAGACGAAGTTTGCCGGGACCACTAGTGAAAAATAAAATGGAAAACCAAAAGGAAAATCGAAAATTATTAGGAAAACATGATGAAGAATACAGTATGCAATCCAACGGAAAATCGAATGGAAAGTTGGATGTGAAATCAAATGTAAATGAATAGGAAAATCTACAAGAAAATTGTATAGAACATCTTATAGAAATGGAATGTCAAAATGAAAATCTAATGAAAAATCGGATGGAAATATTAATGGAAAATTGAATAAATAAGCAAATCGTAAAACGAATGCAAAATCAAACGGAAAATCGAATTGAAAATTGAATGGAAAACCGAATTGAGTTGGCAAAATGGTGTAGAACATGTTTTAAAAAGTCCTAACATCCCGTTAATCGAGTAAAATTTCAACATGCTTTCACCATTGAAATCAACTACCGTAAAACTTTTCCAATGCCGCATCACCATCATCCCAGTTCACTTCAGTCAAAATCACGTTGATATCAGATAGCTTTTGTTTCCCACACAGGTTTCCCGGTTGAAATGAGAACAAAACCACCAGACTCCGGCCGCCGAGAGTACCATCACAATATAAGGAACTATCGAACTCGAAACTTCCACCTGCTGTCGGTTGATGATGGAATGACGGTTACAATCCCGAGCTGGATTGTGCATGGCTCCGGCCCAGTCAGTCAGTGGGGCTAAGATAAAAGGGGAAAAATATTATCATGCACTGGGAAAAGAATCATTTTCACTAAGCAGCCAATAAACAAGAAATAGTTTTTATATAACCACTTAAAAATTCGAAAATATAAAGGCAAGCATAGAATGAAAGAATTGAAAATCAGTAATTGGGAATTAATTTTTTGTCAAGATAAAACTGATTTCCATAGACATTTTTGTTCACATGAAATCGTCGGAATCCTTGATAAACGAATCATAGAAAGCTTAATTCAAATCTGTTGACTTGTACTCAGGCCAACTCGTGACATATAATCACCATTCCATTTTGATTTGCATAGATTTACAATTTTTCATTTAATTATCGATTGTTATGTGCTTATTTTTATCAATTTAGCGGTAAAGTGTATTATAACATGCATAATTGGCTACATTTCGACTAAACACAGAGTGTTCCCCTTCTTTAAATGCTTGTTCATTTGGTTGACAACACAAAAGGGGATTCTCCTGTACAGCTATGCTCATATGTGAGTGGCAGGCAGCAAATCCTTTTCTATTATTCATATGGGGAAAGTTGCTTGCATGGAGAGATAGAGTTCGTAACCAATATCGAGCTACTAAGCGAGTGCGCTTTCGAAGGCTCGTGTCGGTAAATGACAAAGCTCTGATACCCCCCCCCCCCCCCCCCCCCCTTACGTTATAAGAGAGGGTACATGATGGGAGGATTTCTAAAAGCATTATCGCTGTGATAGCCAACAATCACACATATAACCCACGGTATGCTAAATCTGGAGCTCAGAACGGTTAGTGCGGTGGGGGATGAATATGCTTTGTTGTGTGAACAGAGCTTCGCCATATAATGTTGAAAGTAGCTTTCAATGGCAACGATGGATGACTTTGGTGGGATGCTAGCTACTGGATTCACAGGAAGTTATATGTGTTGGCTATCTATATGATGGTTCGGTGGAGCTATGCGGATAATTCTAATGCTGGGAAGCGGCACAACTTTGGTGAAGATTGGTTTTGCTGTTTGAGTTTATGGCTAGTAGGCTGGAGGCAAATTATAATCTCATTGTTGGGAAAATTGAAACGAAATTTGTTTGCTGTCTTATTTTGATGTAGACTTTGGTCTGGTTTTCTTCAATTTTTAATTTTCCTTTATATTGAAGCTCAACAATATTTATCAATTGTTAATTTCTTCAAGAATCTATAAAACTCTTTTTAAATTTTTTTCTTTGAAAACATCGTTGTAACAAACTTTGAAAAGTTTTTTCATAAGACATGCCCCGTTTTAAGCCCATTAGTGTACCTTAAGTGATTCTGGAGCTCTTTAACCCTAATAGCACTTTTCTTCAGAATAAAAAAGTCACAATCTTTTTACTTTAATATTTCTGGGGGTTCTTTCTGCCATTTAAGCTTTGTATCGTATTGAATTTAAATCCCAACTTGGGTCACCCTAATCGAAAAAAGTTCTACAAATAGGTTCTCAATTTGCGACACGCCTTACGCTGTAGACATTTTTCCGGTCTACCGCATTTTTTCCTACTTCACGGCGGAATGTTGTGACAGGACGTTGCGTTGCCATTATAGATGTTTTTCTTGTCAGGGATGAGGTTTTCACGTGCTGTATAATGGTTTCAGGGACTGGATTCCAAAGAATTTGACAACGGTGCTGCAGTCTCCTGAGGAGCAAATATTTCGCAGAATTTGGTTTATTTCATCCGGAACGAGCAATTTGACATCTATTTGGATGTGGTTTCGTACATGATTTCTTCTCAAACATTGACGCAATGCTTAACTAACAGATTTTACCGTTGTGTATCTTTACTGCTTACATAACTCGCACTAAACTACAAATATTATGATTGTGCGATTTTTTCCAGAATGTTTTATCCTTGTTTCACCGAAAAATTAAGCAGTTCAAAATTTTGCCAGAACCATCTTCTGTGAAAGGGTGGTAAACCAATATTGTCGCAGGTCGCAGGTAATATCAAATTGTTTTTCAACGGATAACCATTCTAATTGTTTTAAATCATATGGAAAAACCCCTACCATCACAGGCAAATCCTATTCCGTCTCTTCAGTAACGAATAATCCCAATAAAACCATCAGATAATGCACCTACTCCAAGTAAAATGTCTCCCTCTGATTTTGAATTTTGAAATGAACAATTCACTAAAATGCTTGATGCAATGTATAAACTCACCACTATGGCTGGAGCAGTCCAAGCTAGTTCAAAATTTAGTAATGAGATTATTATTGGATAACGTCTCTCCAATGAATCCAAATCATTTTTCAAATATATTGAATTGGAATGCTGAAACTTATTTGAAACCTGGATCCAAACTTGATAAAAAAAAAACTTAACATTTATGTTAATCGTAAAGATCGGGCATATGGGGGAGTAGCAATCATCATTCATAGGCGTATAAAAAATCAACTGTTTCGTCTTTTGAAACTAAAGCTTCTGAAACTTTAGGTGTTTCTGTTGAAACACAACTTGGTAAATATACTTTCATAGCTGCCTATTTGCCTTTTCAATGCTCTGGACAGCAAGTTAATTTGCTCAAAACTGACTTGCGAAAATTGACTCGCAATAGGTCAAATTTTTTTTGTCATTGATGACTTTAATGCCAAACATCGGCCATGGAATAATTCTCAAAGTAATTCCAACGGCAGAATTTTATTTGATGAGTGCTCTTCAGGATATTTCTCAATTCAATACCCTGATAGCCCTACATGTTTCTCCTCTTCTAGAAATCCTTCTACGATTGATTTGGTCTTAACTGACCTTAGTCATCTTTGTAGCATACTGGTTACTGATTTTGATTCTGATCATGTCCCTGTTGCATTCCTAATATCCCATGAAGCGATTTTCAATCCTATCAGCTCCACTCTCAATTATTTTTAAGCCGACTGGAATACATATATCGATAGTAATCTCGATGTCTACATTTCTTTACAAACAAAATTTGATAACAATGCTCTTGAAACTTAAAAAATTCCTTTGTTGAAGCCAGGGGCATTGCAATTCCAAAATGTGAAGTAAAATTCGAATCCGTGATTGTAGACGATGATCTTAAACTCTTGATCTGTATTTAAAATGTGAGAGGAAGGCAATTTTAACGCACTCGCGATCCTTCTATAAAAAATGATATGGTAGGATCTGCAAAATAAAAAAAATTGAAATTGGTTTTCTCAATTAGGAAACCAAAATTTTTAAAATAGAATTTCTCAATTGGACCCTGGTTCTCAGCCCTTTAGGAAATTATCTAAAATTTTGAAAAAAAAACCTCAGAAGCCAATTCCAGCCTTGGAAGAGGAAACACATTATAACTAATCAATTGCAAAAAAAAAAAAATCTCGAAAATTTGCTATGCATTTCAAACGTGCACAGTTTTAATTCAGGACTCACTAGTTCAATTGAAAATCAAGTTACTCAGGACTTCGAAAGCATTCTCAATCAAGAAAACGTTTTCGAAAATGCCCGGAAGACTGATTTGGAAGAAATGAGAACTTAAATTAAAAAAAAAATCAAAATATGGAAGTGGCATATTTTCTAGCCAAGTGGAAAAATGCTACCAATTTTAAAGCCACACAAAAATCCTGCAGATGCTTCCAGCTATCGTCCAATAAGCTTGATTTCAGTAAACTTTTTGAACAGAATGATGGTCCACATCAAGGAAATTCTTTTTTGCCAATGAACAGTTCGGATTTCGACATTGACTTTCGACCTCTCATCAACTTTCACGTGTAACAAATTTGATTCGTTCCAACAAATCTGAAGGTTATTCTACTGGTCTTGCCCTTCTAGACATAGAAAAGCATTCCATAGGCTTGATAGTAAAATTAAAAATATCTCCAACTCCAAGTCCTAAAAACTTCCTGTAAGAGCTGGTTTCCTTAAATTTTATTATTATTATCTTTATTATCTTTATTATCGAGACTTTCAGCTTGTGGCTGGGTCGTCTCCATCATTGTGTTTTCTTAAATTTTAACACTGGACTGGAAATTGAAGAAACAAGCCTAAAAGAGACCAAACAGGACAAGCCAATACGAAACCTAATAGGAACCTGCAGAAAGGAGTTTTATTCTTCATATCATCAGAGCAGACATTTCTCTGCGATCCAATACCTTTTCTTGAGTATTTTTTGCTACCAGCATTACTGTTAATGTTTTTTCAATATTTCCCTAGGAATTTGTTCAGAAATTTATTTCTCAAATGTTCAGATATTCATCCGGGAATTTTGGAAGGAGTTCATTTAGAGATTTTTTCCTAGGAATTTCTCCAAGAGTTTTGTTTTAGATACCTCAAGAATTAGGCACGGTAAATGGCTGGGCATGGCGTACCATTGGTACCTCGCGTACCTACAGGAATAAAATAGACCCCATTGTGTGGTCCTTAGCCTCTTGCCCAGCAACTCCTATCCCTACCTCCTCGTGGTACTGGCCGGGGTACGAGTAACCTTGGGGAAGATCGGGTAACCAACCCCCGGTGGGAACTTTGGTCGTATGCTGACAGGGAAGGGGGGGTTCGCTTCTGCAAACCTTGAGCGTCTGTACTCCATGTTAGGAGCGGCTTACAACAGCGTCTGTTCCCCATGTCAGGGGCGGCTGATCATCGTCCGAGTGCCAGAGAAGGAATCTAAGCTAAACTGCGCACTATGGCCCTCCGAACATATAGGGGGAATGGTCCTCCGGAAATCTAGGGGGTTGGTGTCAGGCCCTGCAAGCCAGCCGTAAAAAAATCAAGCAACGAATAATCAACGAGAGAATACGAACCGGGACAATCGTCGAAGACCACAGCGACGTAAAGGGACTAGCGATTGGAAGCTCGGTACGTGGAACTGTAAGTCTCTCAACTTCATCGGAAGCACACGCACACTCGCCGACGTGCTGAAGGACCGTGGATTCGGCATCGTAGCGTTGCAGGAAGTGTGTTGGAAGGGATCAATGGTGCGAACGTTTAGAGGTAACCATACCATCTACCAGAGCTGCGGCAATACACATGAGCTGGGAACAGCTTTTATAGTGATATGCAGAGGCGCGTGATCGGGTGGTGGCCGATCAATGAGAGAATGTGCAAGTTGAGGATCAAAGGCCGGTTCTTCAACTTCAGCATAATAAACGTGCACAGCCCTCACTCCGGAAGCACTGATGATGATAAAGACGCTTTTTACGCGCAGCTTGAACGCGAGTATGACAGTTGCCCAAGCCACGACGTCAAAATCAACATAGGAGATCTAAACGCTCAGGTTGGCCAGGAGGAGGAATTCAGACCGACGATTGGAAAGTTCAGCGCCCACCGGCTGACGAACGAAAACGGCCTACGACTAATTGATTTTGCCGCCTCCAAGAATATGGCCATTCGTAGCACCTACTTCCAGCACAGCCTTCCGTACCGATACACCTGGAGATCACCACAGCAGACAGAATCGCAAATCGACCACGTTCTGATTGATGGTCGGCACTTCTCCGACATTATCGACGTCAGGACCTATCGTGGCGCTAACATCGACTCCGACCACTATCTGGTGATGGTCAAACTGCGCCCAAAACTCTCCGTAGTTAACAACGTACGGTACCGACGGCCGCCCCGGTATGACCTAGAGCGGCTCAAGCAACCGAATGTCGCAGCGGCATACGCGCAGCAACTCGAAGCTGCATTACCGGAAGAGGGTGAGCTGGACGAAGCCCCTCTTGAGGACTGCTGGAGAACAGTAAAAGCAGCCATCAACGATGCAGCTGAGAGCAACGTCGGGTACGTGGGACGGAGTCGAAGGAACGATTGGTTCGATGAGGAGTGCCAGGAGGTTTTGAAGGAGAAGAATGCAGCGCAGGCGGTCATGCTGCAGCAAGGGACCCGGCAGAACGTGGAACGCTATAAACGGAAACGGCAACAGCAGACCCGCCTCTTTCGGGAGAAAAAACGCCGCCTGGATGAGACGGAGTGCGAGGAGATGGAACAGCTGTGCCGGTCTCAGGAAACGCGTAGGTTTTATCAGAAGCTCAACGCATCCCGCAACGGCTTCGTGCCGCGAGCCGAGATGTGCAGGGATAAGGATGGGAGCATTCTGACGGACGAGCGTGAGGTGATCGAAAGGTGGAAGCAGCACTTCGACGAGCACCTGAATGGTGCTGAGAGCACAGGCAATGAAGGACGCGACAACGGAGGAAATGCCTTCGTCAGTACTGCGGAAGATGGAAACCAACCAGCCCCCACTTTGAGGGAGGTTAAGGATGCCATTCACCAGCTCAAGAACAATAAAGCTGCTGGTAAGGATGGTATCGGAGCTGAACTCATAAATATGGGTCCGGAAAGGCTGGCCATTTGTCTGCACCGGCTGATAGGCACAATCTGGGAAACAGAACAGCTACCGGATGAGTGGAAGGAAGGGGTAATCTGCCCCATCTACAAGAAAGGCGACAAGTTAGATTGTGAGAACTTTCGAGCGATCACCATTCTAAATGCGGCCTACAAAGTATTATCCCAGATCATCTTCCGTCGCCTGTCACCCGTAGTAAACGAGTTCGTGGGAAGTTATCCAGCCGGCTTCGTTGACGGCCAATCGACAACGGACCAGATCTTTACTGTACGGCAAATCCTCCAAAAATGTCGTGAATACCTTTTCATCGATTTCAAGGCAGTATACGACAGTATCGACCGCGTAGAGCTATGGAAAATCATGGACGAGAACAGCTTTCCCGGGAAGCTCACGAGACTGATAAGAGCGACGATGGAAGGTGTGCAAAATTGTGTGAAGGTTTCAGGCGCTGGAAGGTGTTGTTTGCTTCGCGGATGATATGGACATCGTCGGCCGAACATTTGAAAAGGTGGCAGACCTGTACACCCGCCTGGAACGCGAGGCAGCAAAAGTTGGACTGGTGGTGAATGCGGCCAAGACAAAGTACATGCTAGCTGGTGGGACCGAGCGCGACAGGGCTCGCCTAGGTAGCAGTGTTACGATAGACGGGGATACGTTCGAGGTGGTCGACGAGTTTGTCTACCTTGGATCCTTGCTGACGGCTGACAATAACGTTAGCCGTGAAATACGGAGGCCTACTATGGCCTCCAGAAGAAGCTGCGGTCAAAAAAGATTCACGCCCGCACCAAATGTACCATGTACAAAACGCTCATAAGGCCGGTAGTCCTCTACGGGCATGAACGTGGACGATGGTCGAAGAGGACCTGCAAGCACTTGGAGTCTTCGAACGTCGGGTGCTTAGGACGATCTTCGGCGGTGTGCAGGAAAACGGTGTGTGGCGGCGAAGGATGAACCACGAGCTCGCCCAACTCTACGGCGAACCCAGTATCCAGAAGGTGGCCAAAGCTGGAAGGATACGATGGGCAGGGCATGTTGCAAGAATGCCGGACAGCAACACTGCAAAGATGGTATTCGCTTCGGATCCGGTTGGTACAAGAAGACGTGGAGCGCAGCGAGCTAGGTGCGTATCGATTTGGCGAGCGTGGGGCAGAACCGAGGATGGAGAGATGCGGCCACGAACCGAGTATTGTGGCGTGAAATTGTTGATTCAGTGTTATCTGTGTAGATGTTAACTAAATAAATGAAATGAAATCTCTGAAGGAACTGCAGATGGAATCGCTGGAGAAACTTCTAATGGAATTGCTAGAGGTATTCCTGATGGAATCCCTGGAGAAGTTCTAGTTGCTATCGCTGAAGGAACTCCTTATGGAATTCCTGGAGGAATTTCTTATGATATCCCTAGAAGGAGTCTTGATGAAATTCCTCAAGGAATTCCTGATATGATCTCTGGAGGAAATCCTTATTGAATCTTTGGAGGCAATTTATGTGGAATTTCTGAAAGAACTCTGGAGGAACTCCTGATACAATCCCAAGAAGAACTCTAATGGAAGCCCGACTAGAGGCTTGTAACAAAAATATAATAAATTTTTATCAGAATATGATATGCATATCATATTATGATATAATTTTGTTAGGCTCCGTTATCCATAGAACATAATAAAACAGAAAAATAACATAATGTGTTTTATTTCCCTTTAAGATATTTTTTTGTTCATTTTTAACAACTTTATAACAAAATAAATAGATAGTTATGCATTTCAATAATATACAATATTATCGTATATCGAACAGTATTATAATTTTGATACTTTATATCAAACATTATAACTTGGTTTGATATGTTTTCGATAGATTTAAAACACATTTTGTTATGTTTATGTTACTATTCACACACTTTTTGTTATAATTTTAGTTATTTTAACAACATCCTGCATCAAGTTTGTAACAGCTTATGTTCAGAAAAAACTTATAACATATTAATATATGCTGATATAATTTTGTTGTGTACCCTTAGTCGGGAGCCCTTAAGGTATTCCAGATAGTATTCCTATAGGAACTCCTGATGGAATCCTTGGAAGAACTTCTATCTATATATATTCTTGAAGGAATTCCTAATCATTGAAGGGACTCCTGATAGAATCCTTTTAGGAACTCCTGATAAAATCCCTGGGAGAATTCCTGATAAGTTTCCGGATAGAACTTCTGATAGAATCCCTAGAGGAACTCCTGATAATATTTCTAGAAGAAACATTGATGGGATTCCTCGAGGAACATCTGATTTAATCTCTTGAAGAATTCCAGGTGAAATTTCAGAAGGAACTCTTGATGGAATCCCTGGTGGAACACCTGATGAAATCTCCAGAAGCCCTAAAGGTACTCCCGAAAGAATCCCTACAGGAGCTCCTGATGAAATCCCTGGGGAAACTCCTGAAGGAATCCTTCGAAGAATTTGTAAAGTTATTCTTGAAGAAACTCTGGATGGAATCATTGGAGGAATTTCTGTTGAAATCCCGGAAAGAACTCCTGATGGAATCCCTAGAGCAACGACGGACAGAGTCCATGAAGTAATTCCAGGTGGAATGTCTGAAATATCTCCTGATAGAATCCCAGGAGAAACTGATGATGATGATGAAATCCCTAGTTGAGTTCCAGGTGCAATCCCTGAAAGAACTCCTGATCGAATCTCTGGAGGAATTCCAGATGGAATCCCTGAAGAATTCCTGATGGAATCCCTAGACGAACATCTGATGAAACCCCCAGAAGAATTATTGATGAAATTCCTATAGGAATTTCCGATGGAATCCGGAGCGGAACTTCCGATGGAATCCCTACAGCTAGTCCTGATAGAAAACCCTGAAGGAACTGCTGAATAAAACCGTCGTGAAATTTATGATTGAATCTTAAGAAGTTCTCCTGATGGAATGCCTGGATGAAATCGTGTTTAATTCCCTAAAATAACTCCTGATTCTAGAGGCCTACCTTAGCCGAGTGATCAGAGTCCGTGGCTACAAAGAAAACCATGCTGAAGGTTTCTGGTTTAAAATTTCTGGTCGGTCCAGGATCTCTTCGTAATGGAAATTTCCTTGACTTCCCTGGGCATAGAGCATCATCGTACCTGCCACACGATATATGAATGCGAAAATGGCACTTTTAGCAAAGAAAGCTCTCAGTTAAAAACTGTGGAAATGCCCATTGAAAAGTTGAGAAGCAAGCTCTGTCCCAGTGAGGACGTAACGCCAAGAAGAAGAACTCCTGATTCTCAGAGGAATCACTGATGGAATCCCTGTAGGAACTCCTGATAGAATCTCATGAGGAATTCCAGGTGAACTTTCGGAAGGATTTTATAAATGATTTTTTACAGGAATTTCTTGTTAAATCCCTGGACAAAATGTTGATTAAATTTCTGGAAGAACACGTGGTGGAATCATGAAGAAGTTTTGGAAGAATTCCTAAAGATATTACAAGAGGATTACCTGGAGAAATTCCTGGTAAAATTCCTGATGGAATCCCTGTAGTACAAATCTAGGTACAATCCATGAATGGATTTTTTGAACCACAGGTGAAATTGCTGATGGATTCTATGAAGATATTTCTGGAGAAATTGGTTGAGGAATAATTAAAGAATCCTTGGTGAATTTGCTAAAGAAAACAGTTAGAGATAGTTGGATACGATAGTGAAATATATACAAACAACTCAAGAGCGTGCATTTGATAGATCACTATGGCACCGACGCTGCGTAAATTCATGCATTTTGACTTTCCACCCATCTGCATCGGAAGTTCATGGGACGTAGAAGCTTCAATTTGACATGATGACGTCGGTGTTCGTGCAACATCCCTACAGACCGTACGATCGGCTCGTCGAACATTTGGCTCCGCCCACCGGTGGTTTGAGCAAAATCAAATTCGTTTGATTTTGGCCGACCAACATGAGCATCAACCTGGGGGGCGGAGTCAATGTTGGTCAAACCGTCTGAGCGTCTGTGGGGTGCATTACACAGAAGTTTCACTCAGCCAGAGAGTCCTGCATTGGTTGCCTCATTCTGTGTAGTTTTAGCACATGGGCTGCGTTGAGCAGGCTTAGCGTGTATGTAGTGTTGCTATGATCGGGCTTCACAGGTAAAACACGTTGGCTCAGGAGTGCAAAATGAATGTAACATGAAACGATTTTCACATGCCTGGAATGAGTTAATTATCTTTAATGCGCCCGGACATAATGCCGGGTTTAAATATAACTAAATTCCAATTTGACAACTTTTGAAATTATTTTTATGTATCTTTGAAATTAACTTGCTTCGTGAAAGAGATGCAATAATCTCTAACCAAATCAGTAGAAAAATTCCGGGACATAATTATTACAGAATTTAGGGAAGGATTCACATATGAATCTCAGTGAGTGCTAGTCAGAATTGTGAGATTTATTTTATAAAATCCTGGACAGCGTTCTCTCACATTCCTTCTGGATTTTATGGAATCTTGGTTCTAATCTCACAGAACCCCGCTGCATCTTGTGAGAGAGCAACTACTGCATCTTGTGAGAGATTTTTTCATAATACTGAGAAGAATTCTCAGATAATCAGTGATGTGAAAACTTGTGGTGACTATTGAAATCCAGTGAAGTATCATAGTATCATAGAAAATTTTTTTCATGTGATTCACACCCGTCAGGTTTTTCATTTTTTTTTGTTTTAGTTGGATACAGTAGTGCTCTAAAATCATAAACCACCGACAAGACTTTTTCTGTTTCAAACGCATTGTCTCAATACTAATTGAAACTTGTAAACTCTGATCTCTATATCTCACAAATAACTGTATATCATGGTCTAATCTCTAATCACAGTGAATCTTGTGATTCAACAATTCTCCACATTAACAAACATTTCTTGCAGTAACCTTTGTGGAGATGCAGAGGTTAACACGGTCTCGAAATATCAAAGGTTACATACTTATATTCCTTTCCACAATCCCTGACTGCAAGCACTTGACCGGCGCCGTTATTGACCCTGTATGAAGAGAGGCACTGAATTATGGCAACTTAAGAATATTATGGCCAATCTTAGCTAAACTCCTGGACCCTGGACTTATCCAGAATCGAACCCGGTCTGGTCGGAACGTCTGGTCATTTCACATTAGATATACCTACCTACTATATTATAGAATATACAACAATGAATACAAATTTTAATCAACTTCGTTTTCTTCTTTTCTGCATTCCTCATTTCAGAACACGGTATCAAATCGGAAGAAGCATGTGCGATAGCATCTCCAACTATTGGAATGATGATATCTATGTAAATCTAGAAAAAAAAATCCATGTCTCCGTTGTCTGCCGTCTAGGTCTATGATTGTGTCTGACGATCCTAAAGAGGCAATACTGAAGCTAAAGTAAATTCCCATATGTGTTCGGGGTTGCAGACGAACGGAAATATGAAGCCTCCGAGCCGGATGCTGCGTATCGTTCATGTTCTCCAGTGATTGCCAATCGAGACGGGGTTTTTATGAGTTCGGGGAATGTGTGCTGGATGTTTGCGAATCTGAAAAGCTATGGAATGTGTCGCTGATCAATCCCATCTCGTCTGGGTGGAATCCTGGTTTAACTGTGCGCCAGTGAGTGTATTCCAACACATGGGCAAACAGAATTAGTGTTCCCGACGACGACGACGACGACAACGACCAAGACTTCGAAAGACGAAGAAAAGAAAATGGAATATGTGCTATTGAGTGACGGTGAAGAGGATGATCGTAGTGTCAGGTTGAATGTGAACCACGGGACTCGTATTGCAGTCCCATCGCATCCGAGGATGTTCATATCCTCCACTAAATTCTAGTGAGAGTAATTGAATGCACACACAAAAAAATGAATCTCCATAAATTGAGCAAACGACATTCCATACATTCGATGCAGCAACAGCCGGGTCGACAACCGCCGGATGAGCCTGGAGCGAAAGCAGTGGATGCTGGCGCTAGTACTTCCGCTTCCGGGGCAGCCTCCAAGCAGCGCAAGAAGGGGAAGTTTAGGGTGAGTATGGAAATGTTTACTCTAATATTTCCGGAAGGGGAGTCGGATTAGCGTTTGGGTGGTATGATTTATAACTACATTGCGGTTTTGTTTGGTTGAACGTTTTGACATTTATCTGCAATAAATATAGATGCACGTGTTGGATTGAACCGAAATCAGGAAAACAAAAGCGTTGAAAATAATACGTGCGATTATGGTATGGCCCTTGATATATTCAATCAGTGTTTAATTCAGGGGAATTATTATTTCCTGTCAGTAAATAAAATGCTCTTACAAAAATGCATGTACAAATTTTAATTTTGAATATACATATTGTTTTGTATATCTATATCGTTTTTATTGACAAACCATAGATTGATTTGTTTTCCATTTACTATAATTTTTTATTACTTGCGTTGTTCCGAACGTATTACACTTGGCACGTACGTTTTTCACAGATATGTATTTTTAACCGAAAGCCACTCAAAAAATTTTCCAATTAAAGAAGCATGTTGCCACAATCTTTTGGGAAAAAAATATGCTACGTTTGTTTGAAATGAATGGTTTTGGATAACATGCGTTCCTACTCTAATGTTCCCGCATGAATTTCACAAAATCCTTAGAGTAACTTACACAGTATACTAGTCAGGATTCTTGCAGAAGTAAGGTACCAAAACTTGGCCGAATTCTCACGAAATCTTCGAATTAGTTACAGATACTTGGTTTACATAGAGTTTCCGTACCAGCCATAACATTCCCAAAATGCTGAGTAGGGTTTTCCACATCATGTGGAACCATTGTGCTAAAAGTGTAACTCACATTATTCACATATTTTGAGTAGTGTTACTCGCAGCTCTTGATAGTCCATTACTTTACAAAAAGTTCTTCTTTTCCTTGACATGACATCCTCACTGGGACAGATCCTGCTTCTCAGGTCAGTGTTCTCATGAGCACTTCCCAAGTTATTAACTGAGAGCTTTTTTGCCAAACTGGCCATTTTTTCATTCCTTATATCTTGTGTGCCCAGGGAAATCAAGGAAATTTCCATTACGAAAAGATCCTGGACCGACCGGACATCGAACCCAGATACCTTCAGCATGGCTTTGCTTTGTAGCCGTGGACTCTAACCACTAGGCTAAGGAAGGCCTCTCATTTTTCCAAAAAGTTATTACTTACAAATCATCAATGAACAACATCATATATTTTGGTTGAATCTTTGCATCTTTTCTTTGAAAAACAAAACAACACTTGTAGCACGCGAAAATAGATGGTCTTACTCATTCAGCATTAATATTCCATTTGCTGAAAATAAATTGGGCAATAACCTTGTAGAATTCATTATTCAAATGAGAACGTTGAACATAAATAATCCCAATGAGCGAAAACATGCATTTTCTCCTTCATTATGCAATAACGGCTCCTCGCAGCTCGACGCGTTCAATTTTCCATCATCTCTCCATCTTCGTGCACCATTCCGAAGAACCGAAGCAAAGTTCTCCCCAAGACAGTAATTAATAATGCCGTCCCATCCGTCACTAACACATGAGGGTATGCGGTATGCTTGTTTTTATCATGTCGTGTTAATCGTGATTAACAGTATGGAATGAAGGTATGACTAAATATTTACTATGATATTCATGGGTAATTTCTTGGAAGCTTGAGAAAAAATTGAAATTATTCCAATTTCGTGAGAATCCTTAAGCCTATATTTTAGTTTATAGGCAAAAGTCCATATTCCGAAATCTGGACGAGCAGTTGATTACTGCGTAGGCAGAAAACACTACATAACGGTGTCTTCGGTAGACGATATTACAGGGTAAATCTCAAATCTCAAGTTCACCTTCTTAATAAAAAGGGATTCATTTGGCTTAGAGGAAAACGAAAAATCGGTAATAATTCCGTATTATATACTGCTTACATACTGCTTGGGGCCCAGATAGCCGTAGCGGTAAACGCGCAGCTCTTCAGCAAGACCAAGCTGAGGGTCGTGGGTTCGAATCCCACTGGTCGAGGATCTTTTCGGGTTGGAAATTTTCTCGACTTCCCAAGGCATAGAGTATGTTCGTAACTGCCACACGATATACACATGCAAAAATGGTCAATTGGCATAGAAAGCTCTCAGTTAATAACTGTGGAAGTGCTCATAAGAACATAAAGCTGAGAAGCAGGCTTTGTCCCAGTTGGGACGTAACGCCAGAAGTACATACTGCTTAAAAAAGTCAATGTTTGAAAACAGTTTTTAACAATGGTACGATAACCGCTTGAGAAGATATTTCATATTCTTCGTATCTGAATCTCAATTTTTTTTTGGTCAACCCACAATAAGTTGTTATTGATACAAAATCATAAGTGACATGTCGATGCCTTAAAAACTCTTTTTTTTTCAATACAAATCTATAAGAAATTGCAAAATTCACAGAGTTCATTAATTGTTCCTACAACATTCTGAAATTATTATTTAACCTGTTTGTTATTTTGGGGCCTTTCTTAGCCGAGTGGTTAGAGCCCGCGGTTATAAAGCAAAGCCATGCTGAAGGTGTCTGGATTCGATTCCCAGTCGGTCCAGAATCTTTTCGCAATGGAAATTTCCTTGTCTTCCCTGCGCATAGAGTATCATCGTATCTACCACACGATATACGAATGCGTAAATGGCAACTTTGGCAAAGTAAGCTCTCAGTTAAGTGCTCTTAGAAAACTACGCTGAGTAGTCGGCTCTGTCCCAGTGGGGACGTCGATGCCAAGAAAAAGATGTTTGTTATTTTATCAAAAACTTTAAGTTTCATCAAAAGTCTTTATATTAATAAGCTTTTCCTTACGTTATACTTCTTCTTATTTCAAATAGGATTATTTTCTTATTTTTCACTGGAGTTCCGTTCAAGTGCACATAATACTTATAATATTTTCAATGGAAACTGGAAATAATACAAAATCCAAGAACTTGTCCCTAAATCGCATTAAAACGATATGACGGTAATTTCCAATAAAATAAACCAAACGTTGTTCATGCATTCAACTCCATTAGGAACAAGTTTTCAACACAGCTTTTAAACGAAATGTTTCAATACTTTCCGTTCGATTGTTCCCACTTTCAAAGTTCGCTTACAGTATTGGACAAAACATTTGCAACTTTTTCGATTTTCAATACAAAATGACCAACTTTGGTAAGCTAGATCTTAGTTATTTATGGACCGATTCGAATGAAATTTTCACATGACATCAGACATAACTTGAATTTTAACATATATTTTTGAATATTTTTTTCAATCACGAGTTTATCAAGAATAACGGTTTAACTAAAGTGTAATTTTCGACGAAAAATTCAAAACTATTTATCTCAAAATCTGATAGCACTACACAAAATCTGTCTTCAACAAACTTGTTCATCTCGTCAAATTCTACAACTTTGCTGAAGATATCATTAATCTATTTCTTCAATATGCTTAGTTATGTCATTTATAAAAAATCGTCGAAAAATTCACATTATTCAAACCGTTACTGCTTTTGAACTTGTGATTGTAAAAATCACTCAAAAATATATGTTATGTCTGATGTTTTGCCAAAATTTCATTCAAATCGGTACATGAATAACCGAGATATAGCTTACCAAAGTTGGCCAATTTGTATGGAAAATCGAAAAAGTTGCAAATGTTTTGTCCAATACTGTATATAAGCATTTCCCATAGATATCAATGCAATTTTAAAATATTCAACTGCCTTAGATGTCTTCTATGGTGTGGTGGTTTAAATTGACTTTTCCCATCATTATTTTCACGAGCTGTCCGGAATTGTCAAAGTGTCATGAATAGTCTACACATTTATGGGAAAAAAACTGCATTATTGCCTTAATAGATATTGTGAAGTTATTCCTCTTAAATTCCTTCGAAAATTAAACTCGAAGTTTCTCTATGATTTGATTCAAGAAAACTGTAAATGAATTGAATATGCTTTTCATAAAGGGTTCTTCTTTTGATCTCTTTTCTGAGAAATTGAAATTCAATGAAATTTATACAAGAAAGTTATCGAAATTTCTTTCGCTAATATTTGCATCTCAGAATATGTCTTTGATATGAGCTTTTAAGTATTTCTAATAGGAATTATGTATGGCATATTTTATAGCATTCTTTCAAATTGACATCAACAGCTACATTAGAAATCTACAAATTTATTTAGGGTCACCATTATTTCTTAATTCACTTAAGAATTTATCCATGGATTTCTTGAGAAACTCCTACAAAATAGTGACATTGAATTCTACAGGAACTCAACTTGGAATCCCTTTGAGTATAGTTTGAAACAATTTCTCCAGAATTTTATTCAGAGATTTCTACAAGAGTTTATGCAATAATACATCGAAAATACATCCAAGTGTTTCTTAAGGAATACCTTCTCTTTACTCCTGTTGCCGCCAGCACTGTTCAGTTTTGTCACTTCAATCGGTTGACAATAAGCTGTCACAGTATCTCTTGAGAAATGTCAATGAAATTTTGAACAGACATAAAAATTGTTGTTTGTGCAAGAATAACGTGCAAGCACGTATCAAAACTACATAATTAATAATCACTTATTACTAAATTGTATTTACATTTGAATCTGATATCGAAAAATTGAAAAAAAAAAAAATAAGTTAATCTTGACTAATTGTATCACACGCACTTGAACTAAACCTTGTGGTAACTAGAGTTAATTAATTGAATAATCGATAAAATGAACAATACTCATTATTACTTCTTACATTGATTTAAGCGTGTAAGAATTGTCTTAGCGTGTTTGGTTCATTATAATATAGTCATTATATCGCATGAATCCTTTGAGCGTGCACAAGTGACAGCTCGAAGGAGAACAAGCGCGAAAGTGACTTGACAGTTTGTCGCGTGAAAGAGAGTCAGTTTTGTGAAGGATTTTGTGGCGAACGGATGTGTTGATTTGCATCCAACACATTGTTCGGCTGATGGCAGAATCGGCCGAAAATAAAGTGAATGGTGGTTCCGGATACTACAAACCTAACCTGTACTTATAACATATTGTAAAAAGGGAAAGTGTTACCAACTGGGAGCACTACTGGGTGAACGCATACTGGCTGACTTGCCATTTAAACCTGTCAATGATGAATCTGCAAATCATTATCATTTGTGAATTGAAATCGATCAGGAGTTGCGTAGGAGATCAATTAATTATCAATTGAATTTGTTGCTAACATTTATTCTTTATTTCTATAGTTGCTTAAAACCTAATCACCCTATTTTACAATTCGACTTTAATCAAAAAATTATCACAGTTTATATCACAGTAAAAGTAAGTTATACTAAACTTTAATTGTCACACTATTCCTAATCTAAAACTAAATCACAGATTGGAGTAAACGTGTAGAGAACAATAGGGCATCATTAAGGAACTTAAATTACGTTCTAGACTGAAATATGTGAGCTATCGAAATATGTGTACCATTTTAAACTAAACTAATTAAATAAAATTTATAGCTATAGCTGTTTCACACAAAGTAACGTGTTTGCGATTTGCTTATAGAATCGGTGAAGAGTCCTTGTTCTTCGGAACAGAAAGCATAGAGGCTAAAACTAAGTTGACCTTGCTAACATGCCGAATACCGATAAATGTAAGTTAATTGGGCTCTATCCCATTTGGCATAAAGCCATTTGGCATAATTAAAAAAAATATTTTTCTTTATAATTTAAAACCGTGTATTTTCGTTCTTGAAATGTTTGTTTAAGATAAGACTAATGGAAGACTAAGCAAATATTAGATTTTTGATACAAAAGAGTTAATGTGAAATGCAAGGAAACACTTCTAGAGTTACTCGTTGCCTATTTTGAAAGTTTATTACCGGGAAATTCCAAATAGTCCTATAGACATAGAAAAGTCACTAAATGCGCGTTTGAGGCTGATGATAAACATCAGTAGTTACAACATGTTGGGTTGAGCATAACATTAGGGAAGGTATCGTGTAGATGGATATCTATATATCAGATTTCAATACAGCATCATAAGAAAGCTTTCAAGTTTGAGTGTGGTGAAACACAAGCACTGAATCAGGTCGTTGTGTACAATTTGAACAATTCAAAGGATGGACTCCCGAGCAGGTGGAAAAAGCTGAACAAGATCATAATTTGTTGTTCTAAGGAAATTTATACACTGACGATCATAATAAGCTAATGGCATGTTGGTAAAGGTAAAAGGTAAACGATAAAATACCAAGAGTATTATCTAAAATTAGCATGAAGAAGCTTTGAGCAATATATTGCTATGATATTATAAGATCAAAACAATGTTTGGCATGTTTATGAATTGACCAACAAATCAATGTCAACATATGATCTGATAGATGGCGAAGAATGAAAATCAACAAAATAGGATCGACAATCAGCATCGTATTCTCGACTTTCAGATCTATACACAGATATGCTAGCCATTAGGCCATGCCACATAAAAGAGAGCCGAAATAATTAAGAGCATCATGCTCTTCGCTGTCTGAGACTACTTGTTACTCTTAGAAGTTGTCCTGAGACGCTACCCTGTACAGTATGGCCATTTTGTTGAAGAATGTGTTTTGTTTAATGTCAAAAAACTAATTATGATCTTGGGGATATTTTAAGATGTCGAGCTATCGCGTTGAGTTTTACCAAATTTTCGATCATATTTTCAATGTCAGATTGAGATTTGAGATCGAAATTTTTCGGCTCGAGATATGATTTTAAAATTCCCGCCTGCCCGGACTAGAATCCAGGCTATAAATTTCCACGTGCGCCACTCAACTGTATTCTTAGTTGGAATCTTTTGAATTTATCGTATACGTTATATATCTATAGGGGAAGATGAAGTGGCAGAAGTAAATCTCCTGTAGTAATAGTAAATCCTCCTGCAAAATTGTGCAACCGAATTACTACAACTTCTCAGAAATTAAAATTACGCATTGGTTCACGGTTATGAATTTAGATTAGTAAATTATGAACCTATCTTGGTGTGCCTATGATTCGCTACTCTGCAAACTAAAAAGAACAGCTTATGTTTGAAAGAAGGTATAAACTCGTTATAAGGAATACACGGACTGTTCAATAATAGGGGAGATCTTTAGCCATTCAACAATAGGTGAATTGCCTTACTAAATTATTAACCGTGCATCAACTGATTTGTTAAGTATTTAAGGCAAATCATCTCTCTTAAGATTTTCCTTCTTTAGAACATAGGCTGTTTTTCATACTTTATTTCTGCTGTCATCATAAATAAGTAAAGATAGACGTTCAGAGAGCATTATAAGATTGATTTATGCCAAATGGCATTATGCCGAATGGGGTAGAGCCGTTAATTGTGATCAGGAAAACCTAATAAAAATAAATATTTACAGCTTTTAGCTTATTCGCACCTAAACCGATGAGTTTGCGAGCTGCCTATTGGAATTTGGCCCTAGGCATCTCTTTGCTCCCGTACTTTGAGGATTTCTCCATGATATTTTTTTTTATTCGTTGCAGAAGTTTATGGAATCCAAGCAGAAATTTCTTTGAATTCTGCAGTTGGTTTTTTGTTGTTACTAAAGAAATATATGGATAAATATAGCTAAACGTAAAGTAAGCATTAGATGGTGTCCTGAAAAAAAAAACTCTTTAATTATTCCTAATGCATGTTTAGAAGAATTCCTGTTTGAATATTTGGAAGAGTCTTGAGAGAACCCATTAGTTTATTCTTGAATTCCTCAAGAAATGGTGAGAGAAATCCTTAAGTGATTTCGAAGATTAACTTTTCGGTTGTCGCGCGAATTTTTGTAACGTGAGTAGTCGCAACACCCCTGGTTTTTTATGTTCAACATGGAATACCTCGCGATCTAGATTGAATATGGAGGAACCATATGATTCAAGAGATATCATTAATCAAGCCCAACCGCTTAGTCTTCGGCAGAGTTGTTGAGTAGTTCGAAGCCCATTTTTATATAATGATATTCTTAATCTACTTAAATGCTTTGCCGAAGATGCCATCTTTCTAAATGGTCAAGATCCTAAAATATTCGCATAACAATAGTTGCATGTTCACTAGCACTACCTGGCGCAATATCTCATTTCCTACATACACTCACACAATATGACCAGCCCATGGTGGTATGTCGTATTTTATATAATGGAAATTTCACTTTTCACTTCAGAAAACCTCATGCGAACGCTTTGTATTCTTCTTTCTGAATCAAATCAGTAATATTTTACGTATACGGTAAAGTTTTCTAATCAGAATAGGAATTCCCAAAAATTGATACACATTGCAGTATAGGCTGTATTCATGTGCTTATACGCGCAAAAGTCTTGAAAGAGGGTTCACTACAAAATGATTAACAGTAAACGGCTTATATAGCCTTAATGTGGTCTCAAGCTCATCGTGATACAAGTTTTGTGCAGTAATCTACTCATATGCAATGCGCACATTATATTTGGGGTTTGAAGTGCCTGATTTTGTGTAAAAGGGCTGGATTACTTCGGATCGACATTATGCCATCACTCCAATTGTCATAGGATTGTCATAGGATGAATAATAAATGCGGCGACGATAACAAATCGACCCAACGTAATCCAGCACTTTTATTTACGAAATCGACACAACAATTTCAATAACCAACATGGACACATAAATTTTAGTATGGAGGTATCTTTGAAAATGCGGGTAACTTTGATAGTGCGAGATCCGCAACGTACTAAACAAAATAACAAAAATTATGTTATTCAGTTAAGCAAAACGAATGTGAAACTAAGGAGTATCAGTGTGACACTTCATCTCTGAGCTGTTTTCGTGCCAATCGAGAGTATTTGAGGCTTTATATTCGAAAATTAAAAATGACGAGATTTTGGTACTTTCAAAACGCTCACAAACAATCTGTTTTACTATCACTATTTCATGAAACTATAATGAGTTCGGTACGTATGATTGATGGCCTAGCTATAGTAGAACATGAATCCGGTATCAAACCTCATAGCGAAAAACAGGTTTACAATTTGGAATCATTTTTGTAATCATAGTCACAAATTCCCATATAACATTAAAAGCCTAGAGGTATGCATCGCCTCATGAACTTTACGGGGTTTATTTGATTTATACTCATTCATATTCCAAAAACAATTGATTTATGGTGAATTCAATGTCGAAACATGAATATCGATAGATATCTATTTAGAGATATAATTTTATACCCATTATTATCAACTTATAATGGTGTTCATCATGTTTATTTTGACTGAAAACCCTTATAAAGATGTTTCTTGTTCAATAAATTTTGTACTTTAGTTGATAAAATCTAATCCAGTTTCTCTATTAACATTCTCCAATCCAATTCAAACTGTGATGATGTCAAACAATAGTTTGTTTTGGATTTTCATGTGCTTATCTACCCATTATCAATGTTACCCCATTACCAAAAACTGACTTTCGATCATATGAAAAACTATAGATTCATTGAGATCGAACCGTTATGCAATCTTTCGTGTACAATCGATAACTAACAAACCAGTGCTTGTTTTACAAATAAAAAATAAAATATTTAGGTTTTCTCTCAAAAAACTATCAATGTTATCCCGTTTTATGGTATGTTTTTAGTTTTGAGTATGTGAATGTAACTAGGGATACGTTAATGATGTGAGGTTTTAGCAAACGCACCCAACCAGCGGCTGCAAGATTTCAATATAAATCTGCGTGACAACTTTACAAATATTATATAATATTGTTACTCATACAAGAAATATAAGACTATCATAGATTTTTTTTTATTTTCACATCTTACATTTTCTGTATAAACCCTGTATATGTAACGATATTTTACAATATTTGTATGCGTTCTAGTTTTGGATGTAGACATACCGTATACAGGTTTACGTAAAATCTTCCTCCATCTTTCAATCAAAACAAATGTGAATACCAAGACCAGCTAGAGGGAACATACCATACACAATTAAAACAGTGCATTGCTCTATATAATTGTATGGCGCTTTATTTTAATGGTTGCATGTAATTGTATCATTGTCTGTTATCTTGAAAAAGCTTCATGTTCAATAACAAACTCCAATGATTTCAATTATTCAAAAGAAGAAAACATTGATAAGTTGTAGTATGTTTACCTTAATAAATTTATGTAAAAATGCGATTTCGTTAATAAACGGCATACCACCATGGGCTGGTCACATTGTGTGAATGTAGGTAAAAATTATACTCAATTTGAAACGTCTTGTAATCGATTTGTGATCAAGGTATATCAAATAAGTCTTTGAGCTATTGCAATGCATTAAAATTAGTGAAACTCTTATATTCTCCTATGAACTCATATATGGGAGAAGGGTAAAAATACAAAAATCGATTTTTTTCAATTTTTTGCCGATGAAAGATTTTTTAATATTCCGCAAACTTTTCTTGACTATCAAGGCTAACTTTTAGTGAAAAAAGATCGGAGGTTCATGTAAGTTCGATAATATGTGTGTTTCAGCACACCGTGCGGCGTGGAACCGCTCAATTATAAAAACAAAAATTGATTTTATTTTATTCAATGGAATTTCACGGTATTTCATTCCGAACTGTCTTTGACAGAATCGTTCAAAGTATCGCATACCCTTACTAACAAAGCTTCCTTTCGTTTTCTTCTCCCTTTCATCCAGCTTAAGGAACGCTCCAGCTCCTCGGTGCGGGAACGCTTTGTCAACGACCCGGCCTACACGGAGGACGTTCGCCATCTGGCGCTTCCGATGCGCCGGAACAGCGGTCCGGAAAACGTGGACCACCAGCAGCAGGCGCGCAAATTCTACACCATCCCGAAGAAGAAGTCCAACTCGGTGGGGAAGGATTACTTGAGGGGTTCGGGGTACAGTGTGGAAGCGGGAGATGTTGGCAGGGATCCCGGCGGGGCCTACAACATGCAGGTCAAAGTGCGGAGGAAAAAGTATAATTACCATAATAGTTCGGAGATGTTGCGGTTCAATGCGGACGAGTCGAGCAGTTCGGATAATGTGAGGGGCGGGGCCAGTGGGAGGAGTTCGACTCTGGAGCGGCGTGGGAGAAGTTTGGATAGGAGGAGTGCGTGTGAGGAAAGGTGGTTCGAGAAGGAGGGCGAAGATGAGGATGATGGACGGGGAAGAAATCGAAATTTGATCAGACGACAGAATGCGGCGGTGGATGAGGGAGTTCAAGAGGAGATTGGAGTCGATGAGAAGGATGGTAGAAGCAAGCTCCAGATTGGGAAACGTTTCCTGAAAGGGGAAATCGGAATTAAGAGCTTCAATTATTACTTGCTGAAGGAGGGGCTGAAATCTTCGAAGAAGAATTTGCTGAAACAACGTTCGGCGCCTGCGGAAGGAGGGGCGGTTGGGGGTGGAGGTTTGTCGAAAAGCGAGGAGAACATCTACGAGGAAATTTATTTCGAAGAGAAACCAAACGACCCGAGCGACGAGAAAATTCAGTTTTTAGATTGCGAATTGTGTGTCCAGCAGTGCAGTAACAGTAACTGTGAAGCATGTCATAGCCATGTTTCGAAACATAAACTACAAGAGCACCACCATCACCAGCAGAAGCAATTGGAGAAGCAGAACATTTACGAACAATTGAAACAAATTCCACCGCCTCCGGGTCCGGTCGCTGGTCCACAGCATCAGCCACAGTACAAGGCAGTGAAATCGTTGGACATTGACGATTTGAACATGTACCACTCATCGTCCTCTACGTATGGGACGGCAACAAGCAATGTCCTCCAGTACCAGTCGTATAATCCCAATAATCCAAATGTTTTCAAAATAGAAACAACACCTGTTGCGTTTGGCTGTGAGTACAACCCTATCCAGCAGATCTATTACAAAACACAGTACGGTACACTGCCAGGGGCTTCGGTTATGACCGGACAGCAGCGACATCACATTTATCAACAACCGCAAAATCTAATTTCGACTAACTCGGACTTTTACCAAGAGATTAGTAGGAAAAAATCTTCCTCATCGTCCGATTCTCTGCAAGCCCGGATGCAAAGAGAACTCTACCAGCAAGCCAACTTGTACTACTACCAACGTGAGGCTGCTGCGGCTCAAAGCGTCCAGCCTCAAGACTCATCCAAAATCTACAAAACAAGCTCTAATGCATCCATTTTGAGTGAAACGTCAGCTCGAAGTGAGAACTCCCTGAAGCAACCACGCACCGGTAATATGTCCGACTCGTCCCTCGGAGACTCGTTGTTTTCCTACCCTGCCAATCGGCGCTACTTTGGCAGTTCCGAAAGTTGTCGCTTCGCTTCCGAGTGTCGTCGCTGCAGTCTCGACGTAGACAAATGTAGCTTCTCGGACACATGCCGGTACGACTGTCGAAACTGTGACTGCTCTTCCAGCTATTTCTCGTCTGATTTCGATGATACCGGGACAGGGAGGAAGAGTCACTCTCGCCAATCCGGCAACAATCCGGGGCAAGATAATTATAACGTCCCCGCTTATGCAGAGGACTTCATGAAACACGTAAGCAACGTTAAGCGGAACCAGTTGGGATCATCTTCCTATCCTCAACATTCGCAACAACCGAAACAGACACCCAGTGGCAAGATTTATGAAACCCCTACCACTTATGCTGGGATTTCGAAGAAGGCCCCCTTCCATCGCGAGCATACCTACGAAGCATTGAAATCCAATCCATATGGCAGCACCGGCATCAAGACAACTCACAAATACGACGAAAACACCAAACTGTCAATCAGTCACAGTCACGAGCTGTTGTTGTCCCCTTCCCGGAACAAGTTCCCCATCGAAGGCAACTATTCTCCACGTTTAGGTCCAAAATCCTCCAACACCCTTCCCGCCTCCATCCCATCGAAAGCCAAAAGCACCGAATTCGGTCAACTTCCCAGCGGTGTCCCGACTTCCACCTCCCGAGAAGTCGACACGCTCCCAAAATCTTTCACAACTACCGGCTCCCCTCGGGCAACTCTATCAAACTTGAATCACGACTACGCAGAAATCACCCAACTACCATCATCCAAACCGAAACCGAAAGAGCAGAAGCAAACACCACCCCCTCCTTTACCTCCCACCTCGACCCACCCCAAACGCTCCACCATCAAATATACAGCCCCACAACCCCCCAAATCAGCCACGACACAACCCAATGCCTCGACAACTTCCGCCCGTCGTCAAGCTCCCCCTATCCCTACAAACCCCCCACTTGACCCAACGCAACCACCCGCTTCCTGCACCGATGGCAGAGATAAATCCCTCCCGCGGCGAGACCGCGCCGAGTTCGAAAGAAGCAAGCGGGGTGCGGCCGCTGCCGTTGCTGCCACCATACAGGATGTGACACAGGTACCACCTGCTCTCACCCCGCAATCCAAGCGGAAACAGGAACTTAGCACCGGTCAGCAACAGCACCTAGCGCCGAAGAAAGAGTTGGTGAAGAAGAAGATGCAGCAACAGGCGTCGGAGAAAGAGGAGGATGATGGCAACTTCACTGACGACGAGGACGATGAGGTGTTTCTCAGTGATAAGGTGGTCTACGAGAAGCCCAAATACGGAAGCGGCAGGAAGCAGGTGAGTGTGATTTGTTTTCTGATTACGGTACGGTGTGTGTGGGTGGGCGAAGGAGTAATTTATCTGTGATCAATTTGGGAATTAATTTCCGATCAGAGAGCGAGGGGGATCGGAGGGTTGATTGCAAGAATTTAGAGTGCAGGATGGCAAATGAAAGAAGGGAGGATTTTTGGTACAGATTAGCTAATGAATGACCAAACCAGAACCAGGTGGTTATTTTCGGAACTTGGTTGATTGATGAAGAAAGATGAATTTTAGATTTTGGGCATGATAGTGTAAAATATAATTCAATTTGGCTTAATTCACCATGAAACTGAGTTGGAGTTTGATAAATTATGATAATTTGATTCAACAATTGATTTACTGAATATTTTCTTTTCATCGTCACCCGGAGTAACATTGACTCTTGTATTTATAATTCTTAAAATTGCGTTCGAAGATGCAAATGTTGCAAGTTTTATATTTTTATATCAAGTGCTTGCACCCATCGCCTGAGACTGTATACTGTGTTTTGTTTGGTTAGGGGTCGTCCATAAATGATGTAGCATTTGTTCATTGATTTTGTACACCCCTCCCTCCTCGTAGCATTTAGTCACAAATGTTGATACCCCTTGGAAAATACGTAGCATATTAAACACCTCCCTTTTTATTTATTTTTTTTTTTCTTTGAGATTGGGCTTAAACAAAACATAAAAACAAGGTTTGATATTTATTACTGACTGAAACGTCAATATAATCTGACAAACAACAGTTTGATGAACCGTTGCGCTTGAAAGTCATTTCGAAAACAGTTTAAAGAAACTTTTTTTTTTTAACGTTACACAATTTTAGTTTCTAGTTTATGTAAGTTAATTTAGATTTGTAGTATTTTTTGATATTGTAACAATTTAAATCTTAAAATGTTAAAAAAATCTTTATTTGAATTGAATAAAAACAAATAAAGAGTAAGGGGGTTCTCCGACATTACCCGGAATGCAATTTACCGGAAGACCATTACCCGGAAAACCATTACCCGGAAAACCATTTACCGGAATGAACCATTTACCGGAAAACCATTACCCGGAAGGACCATTTACCGGAAAATTATATCTCCATTTCTAGACTTTTTTAATTCACGTCCTTTAAACCGTTTTATGGTCATTCATGTCAGTATGTTGACTTAAACATATTTAAAATGACCACCAAGGATAAGGTTCTTAGCACCAGAGAGGAGTCTAAGATATCTTTATACTTGATCATGTCAATATGCACCATCTTCATATATCTGCATTTCATAAATGATTCACCCTTCTTTTAAAAATAAGCTGTTCTTTCAACTTATCTTTTCAGCTTGTCTTGGCTGAACTGGCTATATTTGGCTACAACTATGTAACTTTACGTTTAATATTCGACCGTCGATTCACCAAGTGTCTAAATGTTAATAAATAAGCAATGGTTAGAGTTTTTAATACTTTTGGCCGAGTGGCAATTCGCCGAATGTCGTTTCCGAAAACGTCAATCAACCGATTGTAAATCTCCAGTAGGGAAAGTGTACCAGTCATGGCCATAGTGGTTCCCTATTTGGCCATATGTGTAATTTTGATAACTTTCACATTTTAAATCTTTTTGAATGTTTTAACATCAAGATATATCTTAAATCTAACTACAACAACAAACAAAAATTATCAAAATTTGAAGACATTAAAGAAATTACGTATGGCGAATTGGGGAACCACTTTGTCCATAACTGGTACACCTACCCTATATCCCTTTTTCTAGAATGAACCATGTTGGGTCAACTGTTATTCACCCTTCTTTATTTGGTTGGCGGTTCTTTGGAGTTCCACCGATCTCGGCATTTTTGACAAAATGTGTTTAGTCGAAAATGACCAAATATCTTATTATTTTGATTGCTTAATGTTCTTTCTTGTTTATTACACTAGCATTAAATTCGGGGTACAGACATTCAGAGTTATAACATTTGGAGAAAAATAGCACAATCAATCAAATTCAAAGGAAAAGTAGATGTTCCAAAGATGGACGTTACAATGGCGAATAGTGTACCTACTCTCAATCACCAAGGCACTTTTAGTTTTCGTCTTGATTTTTTAAGCTTTCCCCAAACCATAAGGCTGACATGAAAATATAACTGTTGTATGTTGCTTCCTTCGCAAGATAAGTTTTTTTTAATATTTTCATACAATATTGAAATTGGATTCTGATCTGTTTTAACGTAAAGGAATAAGAAAATCATAATAACTTCACACATTTTTAAATGCTGTGATGTTCCATTTATTTAAATGCAATCTACCTTATTTGTTAGGCTTTTTTCGATTTTGATAATGATGATACCTTCCAAGTGGTCTTGGACGTAAAAGAAAATTAATTATTCTTTTCATTCTTTCTATCCTTGCCTGTAATATTTAGTTTTATAGCCTAAATTTGAAGACATAGTTTTCCGATCTGTATCAGGCGATTCTTTTCTAATTAGGTCGCCAAAAAAATTACATGTTCAATCAAATTTTGGTATCGTGATTTTCGTTCATAGCTTAAGGCTTACGTTGTGGCAAAGTGAATTTATTCAGAAAGATCAAGTTGAGCTCGGTTCAAAATTATTTCTGGATGACAAATTTGACAACGTTTCAGAGCTAGAGTACTTACATACTTGTCAAACTATGAACGAATGCAACAATGGTCGGTTGTAGAGTGTCCATCCCGGACATCCCGGGACGAAAAATCCCGGGATTTGACAAATTTCGGGATTTCCCGTTTCCCGGGATTTTATTTGTGACATCCCGGGAATCCCGGGATCCCCGAAATGTACGTAGAATTTGATGAAAACCACTAAATTTCAATGAAAAACAATGACATTTTTCCTCACTATCAACCTTATTTGATAAAGTAGAAAAGCATAATGAAAAAGAGAATAAACGAGTAGTTATTTTCACGAAAAGATCAATTTACCAAGTAAGAAACACCTATTTTTATTTGTCTAGTTGCAAAGTTCTAATGCATTCCATTTCAATTTTAGCCGTTTCTATAAGCCTATGCTGAGATAACAATTTTGAAAGTACCCCAAAACTGCCGCAAATTACAAGTCAGTAAAAAGTAGGCATTGAGAAAATTGAAGTTTTTTTTCTATCCTTATTAACAAGATTTTTAGCCCTGGGCTAGTTCATCTCGGGACCAACGGCTTTACTTCCCTTCCAAAGGAAGTCGTCACTGAATTTTTAGTGACTATCTTGGGGATGGGATTCGATCCCAGGTCCTTGGCGTGAGAGGCGTGTGTTCTAACCACTACACCAGGTCCGTCCCAAAAAAAAATTGAAGTTTCCAATCTCGTTTTTTTATACAAATATTAGAAAAAAAATGCTTTTTCTATCTGTCACCTTTCCAAAAAAAAAAAAATATAAAGATGACCAAATAATGATTCATGTTTGTGTTACACGATGCGAAAGTCTGTAGTGGAACTGGCATGCGTTTACTTTTCATTCTAGGACAATTCGACTTGGTGTTTTTCCTAATTTTTTTGAATAAAAAGTGATTTCTCGTTAGTGCAGTTGAAAGACAATTAGAACATATAATGAAAACTGATATCAACTCAATTTTGACCAAAATGCAGATGGGACTGACTTATGATTCACGGTAGTAAACTTCAGACAATAATTTTCAATAATTAACTTTTAGCATGATCTACATTACCTTCAATGATCTTTAATCGTTTCTATTGTTCTAAAGTTTTTATGACTTTTCAATAGTTTGAAGCAAATTGCTTTAAAATTATGGCTTAAGTTTTTATCATACCTCCACAGAGAATTTGAAAAATCTATAACAAACCCGTAATTAGTCAAGCTAAGTTTTGATTTTTGTTAGGGTACTTCATCAGAATAAGAAAGTCTTGTCTGAAATGTGATTGGCTATTATTAACTTATTATTTTAAAAAGTTATAAAAGGTATCTGTTTATTTTATTGAAAAATATTGTTAAATTTGTACTTCCATTTCAACCGAAATGCTAGTTTTATTGAAAATTTGATATTTCCCGGGACAAGCATAGATTTTTGTCCCGAATCCCGGGACGAGCAAAATGGCCGGGAAATGGACACTCTAGTCGGTTGATATAGGCTCTAAGCTATTAACTGTAGAAATGCTCCTAGAACAGCTGAGAAGCAGGTTTTGTCCCAGGAGTCGAGAATGTCCATGGTTAGCGTGACATAATTTGTGCTACGCATCAATGAAAGGTCGTCGAAAATGGAAGATTTGGCTTTCCGGGTAATGGTGCATTCCGGTAAATGGTTTTTCCGGGTAATGGTACATTCCGGTGAATGGTCTTCCGGTAAATTGCATTCCGAGTAATGGTATTCCGGGTAATGGTATAGAATTGAGTAAGGGTTAAAAATATGTTATATTCTGAGAGAGAAGAGACAGCTGGCTTTGACTGCGAGCTCCCAAAAGTCAAGGGAACCTGTCATCAACTGCCACTGGAAAACCCGTACATTTGCAGGGCAGAGCGTGAAAAACCGTCAAAATTCAAGTAAACATAAATAAAATTTCTCTGTGTTTTTCGATGATTTCACATTTTAAAAAGTTAAATACTTGAATATAGTTGCGTGATGGCAAACCGCTATTGATTTTTTATATTTTTATCCGTTTTCATATTGAACAACTAGAAGTGATGGTTTTGACCAAAATAAGTTCATCTGACCGTTGTGCACCACCGAAGAATTAAAGAAAGAAGTAAAAGAAGGCAAGAAAACAAGTCAACTGTCAGTGAGCTGTCTCTTCTCTATGAGGTTTTAATGTATTGAACAAAGAATTTATTTTATTTGTTGTGGTTAAGAAACAAATTTCAGTGAAAATCCAAAACAAAGTGCCTTAAGGTGGCATCCACAATTTACGTAACGCTCTAGGGGGAGGGGGGGGAGTAGGCTCAAGCGTTACGACTCATACAAAAAATTTTAATTTTTCATAGAAAAAGCGTTACGGAGGGGGTCAACAATTTCCAATTTTAGCGTTACGTAATAAATGGATGCTGCCTAATTGGGAATGCATCTTCGTCATTATTATCTAAATTCAATATCTAGCAAACAGTGTTCAGATGGAGAAATAATAACAATTGTAATATTTGGAATGTTTCTTAGCTATTTACATACAATTATCTTTATTAATATTTCAACTAAACTTCTTTAGCGTTTCCATATTGAAATATTCTCACACAACCACGGTGCTCCGACAGACCGTTATTATGCAAAAAAAAATGTCCATCAAATCTGAGTGCAGGGCTCGATTCCTGAGGTTATTCTGCAACTCTGCACAGTTTAAGAAAAAATCCCTAGGAGGAATCTCAAGAAATCTTGGTTTGAAGTTTAACCGACTAAAATTTTCAATATAAACCATATTACAATTACGCAAAAGCATTAAAACTACCAACAAAACCGCTAAAAAGTTGGCCAAACTGTTCTCAACAAGTATACAATTGTTACCAACGTTAAAATAAGAAACATTTACAACTGACTTAACATACCGGAGTGCCTCAAGTGTGTTTTTACATGGCTTAAACCAGTAAGCTTACTTTAAATTAATGAGATCTAAGACATACATTTAAATATGATATTGAAGTTATGTTAGATAAACGTGATTTATTCAATGCTGAATATTTTTATCTACAGCTTATTTTTCGACTTTCCCATTGAGTGATCAGCCCACTAAAGTTTGCCGTATTTATTTTGCCTAATAAAATTTGCTTTTTTGTACATCTGGTAGTACTGTTGCAAGTTTCCCGGAAGGAGTAGAGCAGTACTACCGAAGCGAACTACAAAGCAGACACTGAAAGGCTAAGACACCAACAAAATCACAAAACGCAAGATTCATTTCAACAAACTGTATTGCTTTACATTTTCTCCTCGTCCTAGTTTTCCTATTCTCTGATAGGCCTATCGATCTTAGTTTCTTAGGTGGTAATTTTGATCTTAAGTTCTAATTTAGAGGTACTCACGGTACCGGAACTACCACATCTTGGCCACATCGAATCTCGACATCTCCACTATCCAGCCCACCGGTTGCTTGCTTGCTGGTGCGACCATGTCGCGATCAGGCTAGCCGAATCCTATCGGCGCAGTTCGGAATCTGCCTTCGAAACTCGGTCTCGGCTGCGACGATCGGCCCCTTGTCGCTTGGGAACTCCTGTTCGTCCAACGGTTTGCTGAGTGGTAGCTGAAATTCCAAATGAGAACAAAAACCCTGTCGTGCTAATGCTCCGCACGACAGGGTTTTTGTTTGCGGACCCGTTTGCAGACATCTTACCCGTGAAAGGGGTTTTTGTTTCTCCACGAGGGTGGATTTGAGCGAGATGGACGATCTTGATGCTCTCGTCCTTATCGTCTTCAATCGCTTCGTTTCAGAGGTTCGCTTGGGTCACAGTCTACCTGGTAAAGATCAAAGCATTACGATCTTGCTCTTCGCGGCACTGTGGATCCTTACTCACCAATATTCGCAGCGAACAACGGCCGATTATGTTTTTTGACACCGAGGAACGTCGTCAGCGATTCCGTTTTGACTTCTCAAACGCCGCTTGCCTAATGATGAGTGTGAGGTTAATTTCCGGTTACTTTAACCTGGGCTTGGCTGTACTCACCGCTTGAGGTTGGTTAGCCTGACTCAATGGCATTCACCGGATGGAAATCCCCTTGACTGGTACAATTAGCGTTCCGATTGTGAGCGTTCCGATTGTGGGCGTTCTGCTGATGATTGGGTGATTTTCGGAATCCCGACAATGCAAATTGCCGTTTTTTCACGATGGCCAAATGCCTGACTCATATACTCTGGCAAGATTTTCATCTCCGAGCGTCGAACACGCGTGTGCCAGATGAGATAAGATCGCAAGCAAGGAATGACAGTTGTGGCGGTTGTCGGTTTCAATCGATTGTTGGCAATGTGCGAGGGGTGATTCGAATAGGCCGATACGGGCGAATTTACATGGAGCGAAAAATTACTTATGTTGGTGATTTTCACCTTTTGCTTACAATGTTTTTTTTTTCAAATATCAATTCTAACTATAATACAGTAACGAATCTAACTTAAACGTAACAGTACTCTTGATGTTTACGTTTAGTTTTCCACACCGAGTATTGCCCTCAGCACTTTGAGTAAAAAAGTTCTACATTTTCAACAACAAGATTTTAACTACCGTCAAGCTACCATTCACCGTGCATTTAGGAAAAATTTGCACTTCAAAATATTATACAACTTTTCCAAATAATTTGAAGCGCACTAGAATACCACTAGGTAGCGTGCAATTATATAATAATTCAGGGGAAAATCTGAAACTAGTGATCCATAACAAAAAATTACTCAAAAATTATGTTTGAAAATGTAATGTTAAGGTCGCCTCGTACCGTTCTATGTCACCATTCACCGTACGTATAGTTTTCGTCATGATTTAATTTTGTATCTCGAAGAAACGTTGTTGATGGTGCAACTATGTTGCTAGTAGTGTGCGCACTCATTTTTAAGAGTATTCAAATCATCATTAACAATAAAAACCATAAAAAAATAAAATTGTCTAAATCATTATTTTTTCATTAAAACCGTTATAGGAGGTTTGACTGTATTGTCCAAACCATTCCATATTCACTCAAAAACTAAATATGAAGTAGTTTAATGACAACATAACAATAAATCTAATATTACCGAATAGTTTCATGCCTTTTACACTAATGCACGGTAATAGGAACCGTATATATTGAAAAGGGTCCATTCACCGTGCATTTGGGTTTCGACTGAAACAAAATAAAAAATTCTAATTTGCATAGAATCTTATTGCTCATACGATGAAATACATCTTACTAATAGTATCCACAGTGAAAACTTGTTGAAATTTTAAAAAATTTCATACTCTATCGTTATAATGAAAAAATGTGATTTTTGGCGTTTCTACTAAGAGTGTTGGAAAATATCATTATCAAACAGAATTCACATGATGTTGACTACATAAACTAGGTTTTTCAAAATGCTTTGTGACAAAAACTACTTCATTTCATCAGTTTTATCTTATTTTGCTGACAAAAGAATAATTTGTGAAAATTGTATGAATATTCTGTAGGAATTTGTATATGTGCACGGTGAATGGAGGCCGCACGGTGACTGGTGACTTAACGGTACACGGAAAACATGATTGTCATATGTCACAAGTGTTCGAAGATTAACAAAATCTGTAGCAACTACAAAGAAATCCTCAGTAAGTACTAATTAACTATCAATATCACTAGGACTTCCATTATCTATATCTGCAACCATTTACTTCGTTTTAATAGAATTTATCTTCAATCTGTTAATTGCTTTTTAGGTCGCGTTCGACTCTGTTACGGAAATCTAGATGTGGCAGGTTACATCATAGACTTATAAAGAAGTTGGTAATATCTTAACATGAGCACGGAAAGCTGACTAGGCTAATAAATACAATCAAGTGTAAGAATTGTAGACGAGGTGTCACTTTTTTGTAGCATTACATGGTATGAAAAGGATATGAGCTTCCAAATTTACTGTCCAATATTGCGTTTTGTCGCATATACTCCATTATGACTTAATCGGATTCGATAGCAGTGCAGTAGAGCAGAGTTTCAATATTTCAAAGAGGGACAACTAGGATAAGCTTGTAAAACCTCTACCCAAACGTACTTATATGGTTGCATGTAGAGAAATAAGCAGGTCCAGTCGTGTTGGTGCTGAGACAGTGCTTGATGGGGATGTAGTTGAAGTTGTTTCCCGTGTAGTAAAAACACGTCTTCTAGCTGCGAATATCTCCATTTACGGGTTACATAGCCAGCTAGCTTAGGGAAACGACATTTCTACACTGTTGCGTGATAAAGGCTTATCTGGCTTCATAGATCCATTCTTTTGTTGATGCCTTCGCCAAAACAGCTCGCGATTTTTTATCGAACAACACTGAAAAGTGTTTTCAAAAATAATGCAAAGAGAGCAACAATAAATACAAGCATTCCCCAAATAAAACATCATTGTCAATTTGCCCTGTATAAAACGCTGATTCTTGGTTCTCTAGCCACATTTGGTCAAGAACAGGGGCGAAGACTATTACGCGATTGAAATACGGCAAACTACAGTTAGCTGGTCATGTAGTGCGAATGCCGTAATAAAAAGTTGCATAAATCAGGTGATGGTCAGGCTGCGTGGAAGATATCCGCGTAAGTTCATTCTGATATTAACGTGAGCGTACCAGAGCACAGGTGTACCACCCATAGGTCATAAACCAAAAAACAAAATGTCTTGTTTGTCACTCCTTCACCTTTTCAAGGATCAATTATGATCTCAATATTGTAAAAACATAAAAATTAATGGCGTTCCTGTATAATATTCATAGTAGGGCTATGAATGATGGAGTGTATTTTTCATGTTTTAAAAATGAGTTGAAAATTGAGCGATTTCAGCACTTGTTTATTGCCTTCGCAAACCAAAATCAATTGATTTTTCAATCAGTTTAGATTACAGAACCTTAGTACAGATGTTTATATATCCAATACATTTTAGAGTGTTATGTGACATCTAGGAGTCAGTATTGATGTGAGTAATGAGGATAGAAATATACTCACTTGGTAACTACATCACTTTTTTTTGAAGTACGTTATTGAATATGTTCTTAATCACATTTAATCAAACTCCTGGCATCACATAATCATGTTTTAGTAGGAAAATGAACCTGTGAAGGTTCTAGCTGCAAATATTTGCAAATAACTTAGCAGCGTCGCTTCAAAGTTGTTAGTTTTTACCAATAAAGGCAATGATAAAAATATTCATAGAATTTATTACATTCCAGTATAATTATAGCTAACTGGAACGAATGCACAAAATAATATTTTTTTACTATTAATACTTCAATTCACTATGAATACAATTGCAACATTCTTCTTCTTCTTGGCATTAACGTCCCCACTGGGCCTGCACCTCTGCTTATGAGCATTTCCATAGTTATTAACTGAGAGCTATATTTGCCAAAGTTGCCATTTTCGCATTCGTATATCGTGTGGCAGGTACGATGATACTCTATGCCCAGGGAAGTCAAGGAAATTTCCTTTACGAAAAGATCCTGGACCGACTGGGATTCGAACCCAGACACCTTCAGCATGGCTTTGCTTTCTAGCCACTCGGCTAAGGAAGGCCCCAACAACATTGCAACATTTTTAGTAATGACAAGTACAGAAGACTATGTGTGATAAAATTATACTCAATAAGAATAAGGGTTGATACCGACACTTGAAGTGACGAACCATCCATAGTTTATTTGAAATACAAAACGATATTGATAGAAGTTTGTAAAAATAAGTTCGAAACATTAACCAATTATTTTAATTTAATGCAGTTCGAAGTAAATAAGTGAACTAGTCATGAATATCTACTAAAAAAACTATAGAATATCTCTAAGAAAACGTACTCCCATAGTACGCCGACATTGATAATGTTGAGCTATTCAAAGGATGAAACGAACTCACCAGCTGATAATCCACCTCGATTGACCTCGAAACCCTCCATCGGACCACACACTACCCCACTGCCCAGCAAATCGCGCGCAAACAGGGCTTCGCAACGCCGACGACTCTAGAAAAAAAAAACAAACCCGACCACTTGGGCTTTCCCGAACCACTGCCCAAATTTACAGAATAAACATATTGTTTTACTGTAATAATTTCATTTGTTTCCTGAATGAGCATTTTGTATTCAGTTGAAGAATTAAAGCTTCATCAGAAAATATGAATAAACGAAGAATAAACGAAATCAATCTTAACACATAAAAAAAACAATGTTTTCCAATTCGATAAATTAAAATAATAAAAATCAATACTTAGCTTTCAGCTTGTTCAATTTAACTATTTGTTCAACAATCACATAGCTATTTTTAGGTGAAGATGAATCGAAGCTAAACCTCAAATTTTCAAGAGCACAAATCTGGAGAACCGAACACCCGTTTGAGCTGAAAACTTAATCGATTGGTCTCCACCAGCGAGTGACTAATCGATTAAGTTTTCAGCTCAGACGGATGTTTGGTTCTCCAGATTCGTGCTCTCGAAAATTTAAGGTTTGGCTTCGATTCACCTTCACCTTAAGTTATATAAAATCTATTTGATTATATTTATAATAAAAATTCGTCATTTCTTAGGAAATTTTAAATCTTATCATATCAGCGTTTTAATGCTGAATCATCATTTAATAACTAAAGTTCATTAAGTCAAGCAAATAAGTTTGATAAGTAACTCATTTTTTCCTAGTTGGTACCCATCCCTCCCCCTCGTCACACATCGTCACAAAAATCGTAAAGCCAACCCCCCCCCCCACACCCTAAAAAGCTACGTCATTTATGGACGAACCCTTAATGTTTAGAGTAAAGTGACCAGACATCCCGAAATTTGAACATTCGTTCCGCGTAGAAAAGTGTCTCGTGAAACGGCCCGCGTTTCAATCAAATCATGAAAATGTCCCTAATTTCTAGGGGTTTTGTTATTAATGAAAACTTTGCAGTTGTCCATTTCAAGATGTATGTTTTGCATTGCATTGCATTTAATTTAAAATAGTAATCAGTATTTGGAAACTTATCATGTTTGTGTATTCGATATCTGCTAACCAGTTGTTTTAACAGCAGAACTGAGTTAACAATTTCAGTGATAAAGGTTATGTTTTGGCAAATATAGTGAGCCACCGTCATAGAGTTCGCTAGGGCAGAACAAAAGAAAAGTCACTGAAAATGTTTTTTTTACGTTCAGAATTCAATTTTTCAACCCAGAAAATTAGCTGTTATTCAATAATTGATCAATTTTTCATCATTTTGAACCTTTATTCTAGCGATACGCGTGGTTTCATAACAAATTTGAAAACTAACAAAGAATCTCGTGTTTTTCACTGCTCTTTGATCGTCTACGAAATAACTAATCCAAGCAAAAGTGTAAATTGTTTGCTCCTTCCTATGCTGCATACAGTGCGTTCTCAACCACAACTTTTTTACGACGGTTCTTCTACTGGCCACCAGATGTTGAAGTGATCATTTAGCTTTGAGAATATTTGCCTGTAGAGCGTGTTAATTCAAAAATTGAAGTTCTAATGTCGATTTTTCGAGCGGTGCGTTATCATTAGAGGAGCGACGGATTTCAGAGGAGTTTCGAAAAAGGAATTTGGTGAGTTTGTTCTGATCAAAAGCGCATGATTACAATGCGTAAATATTAACCATTTGTCGGCCAGAACCTCTACCGAACGTATCTTATGGCACTACCCTTTCCATCAACAGCCCACAACATCCCGTAACACCTATGAGAGGTCGTAGAGTTCTCTGCATCTTTCTTAAGTAGGTGTTCAATCAATCATCCTTTTCCATTCCCCAGCTTTCGCAAGGACGTGGCCAGGGCAGCTCTCGATTATTGGAGGATGCGTCAATCTTGTCTAAGAAGTAGAGGTTAGTCCCAAATTTCTGACTTTGGTAACGGACGGGAAGGAGGCAACCCTCATACAATGGTCTAGGACTGTACTGCCCATAACTGCATAACAGTAACATTCGACATTTTTGACAAATTGGAGTTAATGCCATGGAGAGTTATCAAATGATAAATACTTTCGATCAACTTACTAAAATCTGTGAGATAGTTCTAGAAAATTGGAAAAAAATACCAAGTTGTTTTGTCACATTGGCAATTGTAACCGCATAACAGTCACATTGAGATTATACATGACCCTCATAAAGTAGTAGCAACGAAATTTCTATCAGAATTATTTTCTGACTATTCACCCAATCTGCGATATGAGTTATACAAAATTTCAGCATCTAATAAGCTCTTTTGAATTCCTAATTCCTAATTGATTTTTTTGAAATTTTAGCTTCCTCCCATACTGCAGTAAAATGCAAACTTGGTATCCCATTTACTCAATGCCTACTTTTGTCGAATGTTACAAATATGCAGTTATGGGCAGTGTACCACCTATGAATTTGTGCGAAATGCTTAATGCTTATACGCAACAGAAACAATCTTGTCGGGTGGTGATGATTGACAATTTTTGAAAATCTGAATATGGTCCTAAAACCCTCACACATTTTTTGTACCGAAAGCTTAAGCGTCAGAAAAACATGTTTACTCAATTTGCTTGAGTTTTGTATTGCTTTAAGTCCAAAAAAAAAACTAGTTGTTTTGGAATTTTTAATGTCTTATCGAGAGTTTAAAACTCGAATTTTGGGTGAGATATTTTCCGTGTTAATTTACAAGTGTCAAACAATAACGTTTTGTGTCAATTACAAAACACCAGAGGATTTTTTATTCGACGAATCGAATGTCAAAATCAATCAAAAGTGTCAGAGTTGAATCGACACTGTCTTCATAAGGGCTGTTTTATCTTCATCGATCCGCTCTTACTTTACCAAATGAAATGAATCTGTAATATTTCTTGTTCATAAAGTAATATATAGTGATTATTATTCTACAACTCGAACACATATTAATACGAAGAGTGAAGCATTTGGTAAACAAAGTCTAATCATGAATTGTGTGAATATTTCTGGTATTTCGAACAATTGTTCTATTGCGTTCAAACTATTTATACGTATTCGTTCATTTTACCTATTTCGACAAGTGTATAAAATTTTTAAGCTTTGAGACATTGAGGATCTGTCCATAAGCCACGTAGTTTATGGACGGCCGCTTAATAAGTATTAAAAATATATTAATATTTACTTCTTCCAAACTCAACAATGAGCAGTGTATAGAGAGTCTTCAAAATAACATTCGTTTGTCTCCATATCTTTTAAATCACATCTCTTCATATCTGGTATGCTTGTCTGTAACAAGATGAAGATGAACAAAGAAAGACCGTGTTAAACCCAGGATCATTGCAAGCCATAAGCCATTACTTTTCCACCATCCAATAAGCGAGAAACATTTCCTATCGATGAAATATTAATCAAGATTTGCGATTCAGTCAGTAACCGTTCGACGACAATATAATCACCACCAAGACCTTTCGCCATACTATTCCACAGTGGTACCGCTCATAGGACCAAAATTGAAAAATAACTAGTGTTTTTAATAATTCGCAAACCAATTCCAACGGCAGAAATTAATTTAATATTTTTTGATTCAATACTCTGATAGCCCTACTTGGTTTTCCTCTTCTAGAAACGCTTCCACCATTGGTTTTGTCTGCATCGACTCTTGTCACCTTTGTAGCCAACTGGTTACTCAAAATGATTTTGATTCCGATCATGTCACCTGAGAGGAAAACTTATTGCGAAAAATCTCAAAAACTTGCTATGCAGTTTGAAAGCGCAAAAAATTTCAATTTAAGACTCACTAGTCTAATTGAAAATCAAGTTAGGGGAAGTGGTGGCAAAATGAACAGGGGTGGTAAAACGAACACCGTGCCCACCAGGGAAGAACAAATTTCAATAAATTTTATCTTGCACGGACGATTTAGAGCATAAATCGAAGTGTTCGAGTTAATACGGAGGTCAATTGAAGTGAATATATCAACGAAAACAAAGAATTTAGAATATCACTTTTGAAAATACGAGCTGACGCAAGCTTTAGCTTGGAGGTCTTGAGGTTTTTTAGTGAGGTTTATATCGTTATGATATTACGTCAAAACAGATACCTTTAAATTTCTTTTTGAATGGGTTGCAATCATTTATGGATATACTTTCGGAAATGCAACAAAAATTTTCTACAATATTTGTTATGCTCATGTATTTCGCATGGTGTTCATTTTACCACCAACAGCTATTCATTTTACCCACAAAATGCAGATAAAATGAACAATTGCATAATTTTTTGCTAGCGATAAAAATATGTAAAAATTTAGCTATTTTCGTCTGAATTAGTGTCGCAGCTTTAGATAACATCCATGTTTTTTATGTTGTGCGATAGAATTATACAAATTACTCATTTTTCTACCTGAAATAAGATGATTTCCTTAAGGTGTTCATTTTACCAGCTCTTCCCCTACTCGAGGTTTCGAAAACATTCTCAATAAAAAAAACGAAAACGTTTTACCTGGGAGACTAATTTGGAGAAAGTGAGAGCTATTATTTAAAGAATCAAAAGTATGAAAAACCCTGGTGATGATGAAATTTTTTACTTCTTCATCAAGAAACATCCAGAGAGTAGCTTATCATTCTTGGTTGATATATTTAACAAATGTTTTCGGTCGATATATCTTCCTGACAAATGGAAAAATGCCAAGATTGCATATCGCCTGCACTTCTGTAGTAAAGGCCATTTTGCGACATCTTATACGCGAAACTTTGCACATATAAGCATTGTATAACACAAATGGTGACTCCGTTTAGCGTACATTTTGCTTGTTTAGGTATGTGAAGAAATATTTCTACAAATTTTTTAAAGTGATATTAATAACAACATCTTCGAAAGTGTTCTTGACAGTCAAAACATAAATAATTTGACAATTTCTGATGGTATTTTTCATCAGATATTGCACCGATTGATATATGACCGCATCGTAGAAAAAATGGGCCCACTATGCACTCTAGTGTGTGTCTCCCGGAACCAAACTTCCAAACGGACATGTCGCACCGCATATTCACTCGTTGTCCGTTTCAACCAACCGGAAGTGTTTGAGTTTCATATCTTCCATCCATATTTAATGACACCAATCTTGGGGAACGGTATGTTTTATTGGGAACGATTTGTAATTGTCCGTCTCTCGCTTTCGATATATTTTTCCTATTGACTTTTCCCGTTCCGAATCGGAAGGGTCTTTCCCGGAAAATGGAGTTATGATATTGGCGTTGTCGTTGGCTGATGTTGCCACCGTTGTTAGGAGGATGGAGATTACGGTGCCCCATTTTTATGTGAGAAGAGTAAAACTGTACAAAACTTTAGTTACATCCCACAAATTTCTTTCATTTCGGAACGCGTCAAATTAAAGAAAAGCCTTCCTTAGCCTAGTAGTTAGAGTCCGCGGTTACAAAACAAAGCCATGCTGAAGGTGTCTGGATTCGATTCCCGGTCGGTCCAGGATCTTCTCGTAATAGAATTTCTTTGACTCCCCTGGGCATAGAGTATCGTCGTACCTGCCACACGATATACGAGTGCGAAAATGGTAACTTTGGCAAAGAAAGCTCTCAGACAATAGCTGTGGAAGTGCTCATTGAACTCTAAGCTAAGAAGCAGGCTCTGTTCCATTGGGGACGTAATGCCAAGAAGAAGACGAAGAAGAAGAAGAACATATGAAAAAAAAAAAAACACTTAGTTGACCATAAAAGGTGCTGTAGTCGATGAATTTCCTTCCTAGTTGATTTGAAGATTCTGCCCCCATAGGTTGACAAATTCCACAAAAACTATCACGGTAGCTTCTGCAGATCTAAATGAACAAATTTGGGGAGTGCAACTTTCGGGTTTTATACTCTGTTCAATATGAGCCACCCTACTGGGGATAGATGCTGTTTTCGGATGTTGGCGTCGAAAGATTGACGTAAGCAAAATTCTGAGGAGTGATATGTTATTGAAACCTAAGACAACGTTCAATCAATTTGTGGCGCATCTGGGATTATTTGGTGGCGGTGAAATGGATGTATCGACCGAGAATATATTGGTCTCATTTGTGAAGCGGAAGTGTGGGCGGGACGCGCCTTATGCATGTACGCCTGCACGAAATGGATATTGTTTTCTGAGTTCATAGAATGAATTCGTTCTCATTTTTAACGACTGGTGGTTTTAAGTCCCATTAGGGCCATCCATATACTACATGGACGACTTTGTAGGAGGTAATTTGAATGAAATTTTAAATATGCTACAAATACAGTGAAAATGTCAAATGTCGAACAAATGTCCGTCCTATATTTGCTTACATAAAATACTCCCTTAATGCATTTGTGGAGATACCCTTGTTACTTCTGTTCTGTTCAAAGGTTTGAAGAATGAGTTTTCAATATGGGATGATAAGTTTTTATTTACATTACAGTTCTAGCGTGTTTGGAACATTCCTCAAAATTTCTCCATAGTAATTTCCATATAAACCTACATTCTCTTTGGGCCACCTTTAAATCACCACCTAGAGAGCTAACAATTCACAGAACACTATTTTTATGGTAAAGATGGTAGAAAGCATACGGGAGATTGGATTTTCAAACGTTTTTAAACTTTGAATCGCCCTAGTTCATTTCATTTATTTAGTTAACATCTAAACAGATAACACTGAATCCGCGATTTGTAGTTAGCCTCCAAAACAATTTTTTCTGTTGTAGGGTTCTTGGAGGCTAACTACAAAACATTGGAGGCTAAGGTTTTGGAGCATTTTGGGGACAAACTAATAACGCCAATGGAAAGATCAGACAATTTAAAATCGAAATAAGTGTAAAAACTTTGAGTTTTGGTTGAAAATTGCGGCAATATGACAAAAAACAAAATTCTCCTAACAACTTGTATGCAAGTTTGGAGGCTAACTACAGAAATCACGAAAACTGTGGAGGCTAAGGTTTTGGCAGAGTGAATTGATGAATCCAATACACGGAAAGTTAGCTGGGATCCAGACGAAGCGATTGAGGCTAAGAAATCGAAAATCCGTTGATATTTACTCAACTTTTTAGGAAATCTACGGATTTTTATAATTTTATTGGATTTTCAAGCATGGGTCCCACTAAAAGTTGGAGGCTAAGGTTTTGGTAGAGTGAATTGATAAATCCAGCACACTTGAAAATCCAATGAAATTATAAAAATCCGTAGATTTCCATAAAAGTTGAGTAAATATCAACGGATTTTCGATTTCTTAGCATCAATCGCTTCGTCTGGATCCCAGCTAACTTTCCGTGTATTGGATTCATCAATTCACTCTGCCAAAACCTTAGCCTCCACAGTTTTCGTGATTTCTGTAGTTAGCCTCCAAACTTGCATACAAGTTGTTAGGAGAATTTTTTTTTTCTATCTTTATTAACGAGATTTTTAGCCCTGGGCTAAAAGTACGCAAGCGTACTTAGGCATGTCGATGATATAATGATAATTGCCTGCGCTATTGTAAACCTATCTGCACCAATTCTTAAAGACGATAAGTTTTAACTGGTTGGATTTAATGGTAAGTATTATATCAAGCATGTGCTAGAATTAGGGCGAATGTAGCACGATCGATTTCTCTTCATCGATCCTCTCTTCTGTGAATAAAGGTGACAGGATGCATGTTTCTAAGCAACTTTTCCACTTCAGGATGCTATTCAGCGATGCAATCTTGCATCTTGCAACGTTTATTCACAGAAAAGAGAATCGATAAAAAATTCGCCATAATTCTAGCACACGCTTGATATGAGCTTTCTTTTAGACTAACTACTCTAACTAAAACTATTCAATATGATTTTATTTCTAGACATTCGATTACAGTTGATTAATGCAGCAGAATATGTGAAACGCGTTAGCCCATATTTCGGAGAATTCGAGAAAATAAGAGTCTGGGCTAAAAGGAATTGCCTTATCAATAAAATTTTCAAAAAACTTCCCGTGTAGTTTTTTTCTTGAATTGATACCCGATACGAATTTAAACCCAGTTGCACAGACAAACAGACGTCGATTTGAAACGGAGCCAATACAACCGGATTTCGCCTACCGTTAACTAGGAGGCGGTAGAGCAAAAATGTTTAACTCGAACAAAAACAACACGAACGCCACGAGTGAGTCGGTAGCCAACCAGCGAACATTAGAATGGAGCGCAGTTTTGATGTGCGATGAGAAGCATTCGAGTTTTACGTATGTTTGTCTTTGCCATTTGTATTTTTTTCTTGTTTCGATTAATTTTTGAACTCCTATCTAACGCTTCAATTTAGGTAGAATATGGTTGAAGTAGATCAATTTCAGTGCCTCCTGTATGTCCTTTATGAAGTGCTCATCATAGTCAACTTCAACAACCACGAAGTCGTCATCCTTTGAAGAATACCCGATGAAATCAGCTTTACTACACTTCATGATCCACATGTTAATTTGAACTTGGGCGTAATATGAATGTCTCTGGTTGAGCATGAATCTGGTGGTTCCATTACGTTCGTGTGCTTTCAAATAGCGTTTTGTCACGGGACAATTGTTGACAATCCAATCGATGCTGTTATCCTTCCCTGCAAAAGGGCACTTAATCTCCAAGATCAGACCATACAACGTATCAATGCCATCTGGGCTTCCCCCTATCCATGGCTCTTCGTAATTGATAACAAATCCAGTTTTTTTGGATGAGTGGGTTTCGTTTCTGAGAATAGCAGAGAAAAGCTTTATCTTCTGTCTGCTTCCCATAACGCATCTCTTTACTAAGAAACGTTTTTGCTCTAACAGCACTTATTCCAGACCGAAATTCCACCGGATTACGATAACGTCCACTTAAATGTTTTGCTATTGAAGAATTTGGAGCAGCTAAAAATTAACAATGGTATCATAAAACAATTTCATGGTTTTTATAGTATAGGGCTGGTAGTCGGTCTTTTTTAGAGACTTTGTCTCTGTTTTATTGTAAGTCTAAAAAGTATCTATATATTTTCAATGAAAGGTATTTATATTTTTTTAGGCAAGACATTTTCTTCATTTTTTTTCTAAAATAGAATGCTTTGCATAGCAGCATAGCATAGCATAGACTGACTGCACATAGTTTTTAGTTTTGTCTCAAAAAGTTTTTGGTATAAGATTTAAAATAAACGTCAACATCTATTATGTCGAACCATTCAAAAGAAGTTTTTATTAATGGTGAAAAGAGAAAAAATATATGCGTATATTTTAAATTATATAAAACAGGAATAATGCCGACACTTGTAGTGATGAAACATACATAGTTTGTTTGAAAATTACATAAAAGTATTATTGAACATTTATGCCTCAAGAAGAAAAGTCTTTGGTAGAAGTTTTAAAATAAATGTCGACGTTCAAATGTCAAATTATTCAAAAAATATTTTAAGTAATGTCAAAAATTTTATATGTGTATTAGAATTGTATAAAACAGGCATAATGCCGACACTTGTAGTGACGAACCATACAAAGTTTGATTGAATATTACAAAAAAGTAACGCTTTCATGAAAAAATGTGTTATCATAAGCATGAAACGAGCTCACCAGTTGGTAATCCATCGTCCAGTCGAGGATCGAATATCTTTTCGCATTCACGCAGCGCGAACAGCAAAACTTCTCAGCGCCCCGAAAACAAACCGTCTTGCTTGGGCTTTCCAAAACACTGCCCAGCCAAACGCGCGAACCGAAAACCAAACTCCCAGCGTCCCGAAGACGAAGCATCTTGTTTGGGCTTTCCAAAAAACACTCTATTTCTAAAATAAAATGCTTTGTGCGATTTATGAGAACTCCAACGATTTGGTAAATTAAAACCCCTTAGTCATTTTACCAAATTTCAAATCAAAATACAATTTTTAAAACTTTGCCATTCGTTGAAAAATATGTTTACAGTTGTGCCAAATTATTGTATTGTTACACTATGAGATAAGTCTCCCTCTTTATTTCTTACATAATGAACGAACACGTGCACAACGGTGCATTTTCTCGACAGGACAAGTTATTTGTATGGATCACTGGGTTGAAATAAAGCAATTTAATCGATTGATAGCGGTCCCATTAACAACAATCACCATTCTGGGTAATTGAAAAACCAAAATCAACTTGAGTTCGCCAAAGTATGCGACTGTTGGATTACATAAAGATATCACGTTTCTAGGCAATGTTTTTTATCCGAACAACTCTCAAAGAATATACAGTCAAACCTTCATGAGCCGAAATTCCATTACTCGCTATCGACTCATGGAACTATACTAAAACCAAAAAATCTTGTTTACTATGATTGTCCCCTCAAACAGCTTTCCAAAGAATATCTGTCCCATGACTCGATATTTTCATGAGTCGAAGGTCCTTCAATACCGACAAATTAACGAATTTAACTATATCTAAAGCTTCCATTCTTTCAATGTAGTTTTTCACACGGTTCCTTCAAGTTTGCTGCAAAAAGTCCTCCAGGAACTACTATAAGAATTTCCATTTTCTGCCTTAGATTTCGAAGAAATTGTCAAAGGATTACATTCGAAAAATTGTTGGATAACCTCATGAGTAATTAAGATATAATTTTTAAAAGAATTCATATGTGAATTCTTGCACTGAATCATGGAATACTTATAGAGTAAAGTGGGGCAAAAGTTCGAGTGGGGTAGGAGTTTCTTTTTAAGATTTTTAGCTCAATTCAAAACAAATCTTATAAATGTCATTGTGGTTCGAATTCTATTCAAGTAAGAGACTTTTACTCCAAATATCATAAAAATCGATTGAGATTTGGAAAAGCTATGGCTATTTGTTGTTTTTCGACGTGAATATTGTAATTTTTGGTCAAACTTTCGTTGCATGGAACCAATTGAAGATAAAATCTTTTTCAATATTTTATGTAAGGGCGTTTCTAGGCCTATCATAAGGTTGCTTTGACGTATATTAGATTTTGCATAAATGCTTGAAAACAATTTTTGGCCCATAGTGGGGCAAAAGTTCGAATCAGCGGGGCAAAAGTTCGACCCATGTATAAAATTGCGGAAAAGTTTTCAAATTGCCTAAAATCCACATATTTTCTTCAAATTTAGTTAAATTTGTCTGATCGTGTAAAAACTGTCACCAAAATTTTACATTTCCACTTAGTTTTGCGAAAAACTGCTATTTTTGAGTACCGTAAAACGGGGTAACTTTGATAATGCGGGTAACTTTGATAGTGCGAGACCCACCACATACTAAACGAAATATCATAATTTCTGTTAATCAGTTAAGCAAAACGAATGCAAAACTAAGGAATATTAGTATGACACTTCATGTAAGAGCGGTTTTCATTTGAATCAAGAACATATTAGGCTTTTTATACGAATTTAAAAAAATACACAATTTTAGCATTTTCGAAACGCTTACAAACAATCTGTTCTACGAACACTATTTGATGTAGTTTTGAATAGATGGCCGCTTATCTTTGATAGCCTAGTTATCATCGAACTTGAATACGGTCTCAAATCTCTTAGCGAAAAGCATTTTCACAAACTGGGACCATTTTTGTAATCTAAGTCACAAATTTCCATATAACGTTAAACGCCTAGAGGTATGCAATGCCCTACAAATGTTCGTTATTCATTCAATTTTGTTCGAATCATACTCCATTATCAAAGTTACCCCAGAACAGAAAACCTACTTTCGATTATATGAAAAATTATATATCCATTCATAATAAATCTTTTGCCAATCTATAGACTGTAATCGATAGCTAGGATGCCAGTACTTGTTTTAAAAATATAAATTGTACATCTTTGAAACGGCATGCATAAATATTGAAGTTTTCTTCGAAAAAACTATCAAAGTTACCCCGTTTTACGGTATATTACAATTAACCCGTTGGTAAATGGCTGGGCATGGCGTACCATTGGTACCTCGCGTACCTGAAGGAATAAAATAGACCCCTCTGTGCGGTCCTTAGCCTCTTGCCCAGCAACTCCTATCCCTACCTCCTCGCGGTACTGGCCGGGGTACGAGTAACCTTAGGGAAGATCGGGTAACCAACCCCCGGTGGGAACTTTGGTCGTATGCTGACAGGGAAGGGGGGGTTTGCTTTTGCTTTTGCTTCTGCAAACCTTGAGCGTCTGTACTCCATGTTAGGAGCGGCTCACAACAGCGTCTGTTCCCCATGTCAGGGGCGGCTGATCATCGTCCGAGTGCCAGAGAAGGACTCTAAGCTAAACTGCGCACTATGGCCCTCCGAACATTTAGGGGGAATGGTCCTCCGGAAATCTAGGGGGTTGGTGTCAGGCCCTGCAAGCCAGCCGTAAAAACACATCAGCACAGGAACGTCAACGAGAGAATACGGACCGGAACAATCGGCAAAGACCACAGCGACGGAAATGGACTAGCGATTGGAAACTCGGTACGTGGAACTGCAAATCTCTCAACTTCATCGGAAGCACACGCATACTCTCCGATGTACTGAAGATCCGCGGTTTCGACATCGTAGCGCTGCAGGAGGTGTGCTGGACAGGTTCGATGGTGCGAACGTTTAGAGGTAATCATACCATCTACCAGAGCTGCGGCAACACACGTGAGCTGGGAACAGCTTTTATAGTGATGGGTGATATGCAAAGGCGTGTGATCGGGTGGTGGCCGATCAACGAAAGAATGTGCAAGTTGAGGCTCAAAGGCCGGTTCTTCAACTTCAGCATCATAAACGTGCATAGCCCTCACTCCGGAAGCACTGATGATGACAAGGACGCATTTAACGCGCAGCTCGAACGCGAGTATGACCGCTGCCCAAGCCACGACGTCAAGATCATCATAGGAGACTTAAACGCTCAGGTTGGCCAGGAGGAGGAGTTCAGACCGACGATTGGAAAGTTCAGCGCCCACCGGCTGACGAACGAGAACGGCCTACGACTGATAGATTTTGCCGCCTCCAAGAACATGGCCATTCGCAGCACCTATTTCCAGCACAGCCTCCCGTATCGATACACCTGGAGATCACCACTGCAGACGGAATCACAAATCGACCACGTTTTGATCGATGGACGGCACTTCTCCGATATTACCGACGTCAGAACCTATCGTGGCGCTAACATTGACTCCGACCACTACCTGGTGATGGTGAAACTGCGCCAAAAACTATCCGTCATTAACAATGTACGGTATCGACGCCCGCCTCGGTATAACCTAGCGCGACTGGCCCAACCGAACGTCGCTGCCGCATACGCGCAGCATCTCGAGGTAGCGTTGCCGGAAGAGGGCGAGCTTGACGAAGCCCCTCTTGAGGACTGCTGGAGCAACATAAAAGCAGCCATCAACAACGCAGCCGAGAGCATCGTCGGGTACGTGGAAAGGAGGACATGTAACGTTTGGTTCGACGAAGAATGCAGGCAGGTTTTGAAGGAGAAGGATGCAGCGCGGGCTGCAATGCTGCAGCAAGGAACGCGACAAAACGTGGAGCGATATAAAAGAAAACGGAAGCAGCAAACCCGCCTATTCCGGGACAAAAAGCGCCGCCTGGAAGAAGCGGAATGTGAAGAAATGGAACAGCTGCATCGTTCTCAAGAAACGCGAAAGTTCTACGAGAAGCTCAACGCATCCCGAAAAGGCTTCGTGCCGCGAGCCGAAATGTGTAGGGATAAGGACGGAAGCATCTTGACGGACGGACGTGAGGTAATTGAAAGGTGGAAGCAGCACTACGATGAACACCTGAATGGCACGGAGAACACAGGCGACGAGGGTCACAACAGCGGAGGAAGTGACTACGTCAGCACGGCGGATGAAGGAAACCAACCTGCCCCCACATTGAGGGAAGTTAAGGATGCCATCAGCCAGCTCAAGAACAACAAGGCCGCTGGTAAAGATGGTATTGGAGCTGAACTCATCAAAATGGGCCCGGAGAGGTTGGCCGCCTGTCTGCACCGGCTGATTGTCAGAATCTGGGAAATCGAACAGCTGCCGGAGGAGTGGAAGCAAGGGGTCATATGCCCCATCTACAAAAAGGGCGACAAACTGGAATGTGAAAACTATCGTGCGATCACTATCCTGAATGCCGCCTACAAAGTGCTATCCCAGATTATCTTCCGTCGTCTATCACCAATAACAAATGAGTTTGTGGGAAGTTATCAAGCTGGTTTCATCAACGGCCGCTCGACAACGGACCAAATCTTCACTGTACGGCAAATCCTCCAGAAATGCCGTGAATACCAAGTCCCAACGCATCACCTGTTCATCGATTTCAAAGCGGCTTATGATAGCATCGACCGCGAAGAGCTATGGAAAATCATGGACGAGTACAGCTTTCCCGGGAAGCTCACAAGACTAATAAGAGCAACGATGGACGGTGTGCAGAATAGCGTGAAGATTTCGGGCGAACATTCCAGTTCGTTCGAATCCCGCCGGGGACTTCGACAGGGCGATGGACTTTCGTGCCTGCTGTTCAACATCGCGCTAGAAGGTGTCATGCGGAGAGCCGGGTTCAATAACCGAGGTACGATTTTCACAAGATCCAGCCAATTTGTTTGCTTCGCGGATGATATGGATATTGTCGGCCGAACATTTGAAAAGGTGGCAGACATGTACACCCGCCTGAAACGCGAGGCAGCAAAAATCGGCCTGGTGGTGAATGCGTCAAAAACAAAGTACATGCTGATAGGCGGAACCGAGCGCGACAGAGCCCGCCTGGGAAGCAGTGTTACGATAGACGGGGATACTTTTGAGGTGGTTGATGAGTTCGTCTACCTCGGATCCTTGTTAACGGCTGATAACAACGTTAGTCGTGAAATACGGAGACGCATCATCAGTGGAAGTCGCGCCTACTATGGGCTCCAGAAGAAGCTGCGGTCGAGAAAGATTCACCCCCGCACCAAATGTACCATGTACAAAACGCTTATAAGACCGGTGGTCCTCTATGGACATGAAGCATGGACCATGCTGGAAGAGGACCTGCAAGCACTTGGAGTGTTCGAACGAAGGGTGCTTAGGACGATCTTTGGCGGAGTGCAGGAGAACGGTGTGTGGCGGCGGAGAATGAACCACGAGCTCGCTAGGCTCTACGGCGAACCAAGTATCCAGAAAGTTGCGAAAGCCGGAAGGGTGCGCTGGGCAGGACATGTTGCAAGACTACCGGACAACAATCCTGCAAAGATGGTGTTCGCGTCGAATCCGGTTGGCACAAGAAGGCGGGGAGCACAGCGAGCGAGGTGGCTTGATCAGGTGCAACAAGATCTGGAGAACGTGGGCCAAAATCGAGGTTGGAGAGACACAGCCTTGGACCGAGTAAATTGGCGTAACATCGTTAACGAGGTTTTATCAAATTAATTGATGTAACACCAACTAAATAAATAATAACAATTAACCCGGTTTTGGGCAATTTTTTGATGAAAATTTAGTGTGTATTTTTCGGCAAACTTAAGTTTACGGCTGGTGTAAAGTATGCCTGTCATAATAGGATCGATATTTAGTGTTTTATCCAGCAAACTTTTGCCCCACACTAGATTTTAACTTTTGCCCCACAGGTGAGGCAAAAGTTCGAATAAGACAATAAATTTTGAAACTGTTGTAACTAAAAATGGGTAAATATTTGGACCCAAGTTTGTTCAGCAAAATTATGGCCAATATGTTGAAGGTTCACTGTATGGTATTGGTTTTGTTTTACCTGCTATTGTTTTCCTGGAAACTTTGATTATACCACTAAGGTCGAACTTTTGCCCCACCTTACTCTATCTGTTTTAACTACAACAGGTATTAATGCTTAATTTATCTAAGGGACTTTCTCACGATTTCCTCTGGAATTTCTTCCAGAATTTATCTATCGATTTCTCCATTTCGCTCAAAGATAACTACAAGAATACGATAATCCTTCTATAATTCCTCTAGGAGATCTTACGCCTATATTTCAAGTAAATTGTGAAGCTATTACTTGGAGCTGATGATATTGTTTAATAGTTTTTCCAATGATTGTTCCAGGAATGTTTTAAGACAATCATGCACGAGTTTCAACGTCTGGAGTTTCATCGGAGATCGTCTTACGAGTTCTCTTCTGCAAGAATATATCAGACATTTCTTAAGGGTTTTATAGAGATTAAGATTTGCTCATGATATTAATTCCGTTGTATTATTTTTTCTTGTAGTTTATAAAAAAATAATTTGCGAATTTTCTAAATAAATTTGAGAAGAAAATATTTGATGCAAGTCCATGAAGCTTTGGAAAATTTCCTGGTTGAAATCTTAAAAAAAACCCTAAACAAAATTCTTGGAAGAAATACCATTAAAAATCATGGAGAATAATGTATTAGTTTATACAGAAATCCCAGGAATTAAATTGGAAAATCATAGAACAGGAATCCTATGAAAAGCTGTTTTGAGGGACCCTCAAAGCAACCATAAAATTTTGGTTTTAAATATGGTTCCATGAGTTGATATCGAGTCACAAAACATCGACTCATTAAGGTTTCACTGTATTGGTTTAATTCTTGAAGAAGTCCTCAATGAAAATCTTGAGGGAAATCCTGATAAAAAAAAAAACGACGGGAGAATTACTGGATGAATACTCAGATAAATTCATTGGAGTTCTTGTAATTCATAAGCTTGAAAAATTCAAGATACCTCTCAAGTAATTTCTAGAGATATTCTTAGAACAATTCCAGGCTAGAAAATGGGAAATTTCTTAAAATAATCATTGAATACATTTCTAAAGATCTGACGACTTTCTTGAAAAATTTCAGGAATAATCTTTGCAGGAAACTAAAATAATTTCTGGATACATCCTTTGAACAAATGTTGGTTGTATTAGATACTTGTTAAGGTATGATACACGAAATAAGAAGGGATCCTTAAGAAAATCGGAGCATCAATTTATTAATGATGAAATTTCTGGAGAAAATCATGATCAAATGCCAAGAGTAATAACCGGCGAAATGTAATGAAGAATCAGCAAAATAAGTGCATGTTTGGATCCTTGAGGATTTTTTTAAATTTTTACATAATTATTGCTATAGTATTCCCTGTCTCTTAAATAGCCTTTTTTTTTGTTTCTGATTAGTTTTTTGGCAGGTATCTTTATGGTTTCTGCGTGGGCTCTTTTTTCAAGCATTTGGCCTCTAAGATCTTATTTTCTAAACAACCAGACGCTACCAGCCCTGATAGTGGTTTCAAAACAGAAAATTACCTGCCACCAACTTTGCGAATGCATCCGATAACAAGTTCATCCTAAATGGGTCATCTTTACAAACCAGAGGCTTCGCTTTGCGAATACAGCACATATCTTGCACTGGTCGTGCTCCCCAGAGAGAATTTTTTTCTTGCTTCGAATGATCCCAAGCTTGCGTAGCCTCTGTGCAAGAAAGGTACCGTAATCCGGGGTAACATTGATCAGCGGGGTAACATTGATCGGGATGACTCATCTTGTTAAACGTTCAAATAAAGATTCATTGATGAAGCATTTTCGAACCATGAATAGTGCCTCTCTTTCGTATATTCACAAGCTAATGATAATTAAGGTTTTTGACAAAATTGCGTTTAGTTCTTGCGCAAATTTGTCAACTTTTTGAAACAATGATTTCTATCATTTTCACTGACACTACCGAAAATTCATGTCTCACACGAGTTCTGCAGACGATGTGATCAAGGAAAATGCGGGTGTTACTAAAAATGGCATCGCCGAAAACGATTCCGTTGTCAAATCTTCCATAAGTTTATTCATTTAGGCAACATTAACAAAATACTATTACGAATGTAGAATTTCCTGAGGAAATTGCCTACTTTTAGGCGTATTACGCGGTTCAAGGTGTTTTTAATTTCGAAATAACTCAAAAATTATATGACTTGTAAGAGTTTGGTCTTCATATTTGGCTTCAGGGGCCCTGATTTTAGTAAGTGACGACATTTCCAATATTAGCGAACGTTGTTTACTTGGGTGATCAATGTTACCCCATATCAGCTGAATCAAAAAATCACTTAAAACATTTATTTAAACATGTTTAAATCTTTCGAAAAACAAAATAAAGTACATAGCTAGGAGCGGTGGGTGCCAGTACTTGTTTTAAAAATATGAAACTTGTAACATTTGTATTGTGAAATGAAAAATTTAAGAAAAACTAAAAAAAAAAGATCAATGTTACCCCGGATTACGGTACTCCAAACTTTTGAATCTGTAAATTGCAAATGAGTGATGCATTAGGTAACGAGTTTCATATACTGCTGAAATGAAGGATTATACTTACTGGCTTATTTGTAACAGACAAGCAACTATGTGCTTACACCTTTTTGTGCCGGCATTGCATGAGCAATTCAAATCCCACGACGCGTTATCGTGCGGTAATTCGAGATTAACTTCGTGGGGTCGCTCCCCAGGAAGGGAGCTTTGCAGCTCAAAACCCTTTGCCACAACACTTGCTGCTGACTTCGCAGTGTAACCGAGACACACTATGTGCTGAGCTTCCAATACTGCTAGTCCTTCACGGATAGGTCGAACCGAGTCACCTACGTAGTCTAAGATATCCACTAGACTGACGAGGACATCAACTTCCGATTGAGAATCTGAAATCAAAGGAAATCTAACCTTCAATATCTTTCCCTTATCTATATAAATAAAAATGGAGTGGTGTTTGTATGTCACGAAATGGCTTACGAACGCACAATGGTCCGAAGGCGCCCAAAACCTCAAAAATCAAAGTTGTTTTATCCGAACAGTTATATTTTTCCCGACTTTCTTAACAGTTCTGTGGTTCAAATCCAAAGTTTAAAGCAGATTCATTGGGTTTTGAATTTTTTACAGCTCCTTGAGTGGACCGTGGACATGATTTTTCAAGAAAATGAATATTTGCAATCCATGTTTCACAAGCTATTTATGAATTTAAAAAGAGCTCAAGCCGCAACGGTATCTTTAGAGAAGTTGTTTGTATATACATAAAGTACACCTGAGTTGAATAAAAATTTTCATAAAATTCATACAAAGTGAATTAAATTTAAAATTGTCCAAAAACCATATTATTTTTTAGAAAAGTACCCTAAGACATTAGTAGCCCGCGAATGCCCGCGATGAGAATAAGTTCATTCGAAAGCTAAAAACAAGAGCTTTCAAGTAGGGTACAAATTATTTTGCGAAAACTTGCGATAGACCACTTTCAACGCGTTTGAAGGTATACGGAGTGCAATTCTAATTAAATAATAATAATCCTGTGAAACGTAGTACTTGCATTGCAATCGCAGTAGCCTTGCATAACGAGAAGAAACGAAAAACTCGCTGCTATCTTCTTCTTCTTCTTTTTTTCTGGCGTTACGTCCCAACTGGGACAAAGCCTGTTTCTAAGCAGGCAGGTGTTCTTATGAGCGCTTCTGCAGTTATTAACTGAGGACTTTTTTTGCCGATTGACCATTATTGCATGTGTATATCGTGTGGCAGGTACGATGATATTTTATGCTCTGACAAGTCGAGAAAATTTACTTTACCAAAAGACCCTCGACTGGTGGGATTCGAACCCACGATTCGCAGGTTGGTCTAGCTGTACAGCTGCGCGTTTACCGCTAGGACTCTGGGACCCTACGTATACAATATTTTGGTATTATACTTTAATTAAATATTTTCCACACCTATATTTGATATTATTAGGGTATTGAAATACTTTGAATTCAAATTTAGTGACAGTAAATTTGAATTCAAATTTACTGGCACTAAATAATGAAACACAAATGTGGGCTTCGTAGTCGTGGCATTTGGCCGCATCGTGCTGAGGAGTGTGGGTTCGATTCCCGCTGCAGGCCGGAAAACTTTTCGTGAGGAATGTTCTCCGACTGTACCATTGGGCGTTGCTTGCTAGTCCGTTGTCTAGTGTGGTGCTTTCTTCAAAGGGCAAAATGCCCACTGGAAGCATTCATGTGTCGGTGTCTTGTAAAAAAAATTATCTCGGCTCATTGAAATGGTTGAACGAAACTATTTCCTTCGACGTGCAGTCCCCAGATAAAATGAAACAAATTGGAAAAATCATTCCCTACGTGGACTTGCTTTTGCTTATAAAACAAGTATGATAACAGACTGAAGCTATAGACATGACAATCATTCTGAAACTGATTGAATAGATGATACTTGCATCAAGGCAAGGTTAGATCTGAGATATTTATGGACAAATGTGCATGAAATTTTCACATTTTTTTTCAGACAACAGATGAATTTCAACATATATTTTTGAGTGACTTTTTCACTCACAAGTTCATCGTAGTGATTTAGTTTATAAATCTGAAAAATTGGCGTAATAAAGAAATAAGGTGGACATTTAGACGATCATATTTACTTATGATGGTTTTTGGGTAGAGTTTCCATATCTTTGGATGAATAGTTTATATTTTTTTGTCAAAAAATTCTCTTCAGTCTAGTTGTTTTTACTATTGGAGTTGTGCCCGGGAAAATTACTCAAAAATATATGTTGAAATTCAAGTAATGCCTGGCATGCTGTGAAAAATTCATTCCAATCCGTCAATAAATAACTGAGAACTAGCCTGTCCAAGTTGACCATTTTGTATAAAAGATTGAAAAAGATGAAAATGTACTGTCCAAACCTGAATATTCTAATTATCAGTCCACAACAAGAAAAAAAATTGAAAACAAAAGTCCGTAATAGTTAAATATGGCATAAAATATCTCAAATATATGATTTCAGCTATTTTAAAGAGAGTTTGAGGTTTTGTCCGACATTTGTTCTAGATCGAACCACTGTGGAACGGGTCAACGCATTTGAATGATTCTTTCTCCGTTTTGTTCGTCAAGGGTTCTGACGTGTTCGTGTGTATTAAAATCCCAGGATATTCACCGGGAAAGTTTAAAAAACGAGAGTGCACGGAACTGTCATTTTGTATGGGACGATCCTTAGCGTGTTTCAACAGCCTACTTGATGGCAAGACAAAGTTTGCCGGGACCTCTAGTATTGAATATTTTCATCGATTCGGAGCTGTATTCCGCTAAACTTTGCACGACATTACATTAATTGAATAAATTCCTACCTGTTTCATCCATTATATCAGTTGTAGCTGTTAAACTTTTCACTTTATTCAACAAATTAAACCGATGCGCTTCGAACTATTATTATTATTGTCTTTATTAACGAGGCTTTCAGCCCGTGGCTGGTTCACCTCGACAAAAGTATAAAAAGGAGGAGGAACCTTAAGGATTCAACCTCACGACTAATATGTATATACAGAGTTTTTTGAATTAAAAAACATATTATCTAATGGTACAAATAGAGATAAGAAGATCAGAAAGACCTTCGCGTAGAAAGAGACAGTCATTACTCGATTTGTCTGGCATTAAACTAAATTGAATCTTCATCTGTGTCGTGAATATTTTTGGTTCCTTATTGCTGTCCATTTTCATGCCTTTGGTCAGTTTTCGCTGTTTCGTCGTTGGTTCGTTTCGTGGCTGCCAGATGTAGGTTCCAAATGGAACCCACATCCGGTGAGGTGTGTTGCTGTTTGTTTTGGGATTAAATTTGTGAAAATAAGCCTGCATCTTTTAAAAAACATATTAAGTTGGTCTCACCTGCCTTATCGTTGTTGAGAGCATTTCGGATGCTACCTAATTGGTAGCGCGTTCTGAGTTGTTCCAGGGTGGGACATTCGCAGATTATATGTTCCACCGTGTTATGAACTGCGCATGTCTCGCAGGTGCGCCGAAAGGGATGGCCTCCAGTGTGGTCGTGTGATAACCTAGTATGCCCTGTGCGGAGTCGCGATAGCACAACCTGTTCCCTTCTGTCCGATCTGTCGTCCCAGATTCTGGTTGTTCCCTTAACTTTTCGGATGAAAAGAAGGCGATTCGTTCTCCACTCTCTTTCCCATGCGTCTTGAACGGTGTCTTTGCGTCTGATCCGGGAACTTTGCGTGTGTGATGACGGCTCGATCTCCCCATATTTGCTAGTTTGTCCGCATCTTCGTTACCGGGTATGCCGATGTGACTCGGAACCCAAGTAAAAGTTACATTCTTAGTTTCGTCATCGATAAGTACTGGGGTTGCCTGAATCCATGGGTGTTTGTTTCTGGGAGATTCCAGTGCAAGCAGAGTATTAGCCGAGTCAGTGGCAATCAGAACTGGTCTATCACTCGGTTTGGACGCTGCTACAAATAAAGCTGCAGCTTCAGCTGAGAAAACGGAACATTGATCGGCCAGACTGCGGTGTTCGCGCAGTCCCTTGCCAAACACCCCAATTCCTACTTTACCCACTGCCTTAGAGCCATCAGAATATCTGATTTCATCATTTGAGTATCGGCTCCTCAGTTGTTCAGAAAACAGCGCTCGTGCCTCGATTGGGTTATTGCCCTTGCGAAAAGGATTCTTCAATCTTTTGTCTATTTTAGGAAGACTGGCCTGCCAACTCCTTGGTCCGTTGCGGTGGAGTCCTACCCCCGGGGGGAGTGTGACACCGGCCACAGAATCCAGGATTCGGTCGGCCTCACTGGCAATGACAACCACCGATCCGTCATCTTTGGTGTGTTCCAGAAAACTAACTGCCCTATTACAGATGGTAATGGTTATTTTATATCTGAAGGGAAGAACACCGGATTCAAGAACGGCCGCATCAGCCGGCGTTGATGGCAGCAACCCCGCTATAGTTCTTATGGCATTGTTATACACTGGCGCTAGTTGTTGGATGAGACGGTCCGAAGCCCGGCAGGTTATTTCTATGCCGTAGGTGAGCCGACTGCATATAATCGCGTCCGCAACTCTTATTCGGGTCATTCTGTCGTTTTTGGTGCATCTGTTGGTAATAACCTTCAGAAGATTTAGTCGATTTTTGCATTTTTTCTTGGTTGTTTCGAAATGTTCTTTGAATCAGAAGTTACGATCTAGTGTTACTCCAAGGATTTTCAATGTTTTCTTCGTGGGGATTGGTTTCCCGTGGATCGTGATTGGTTTTCGAGGAGGGGTGTGGTTGCTGGAGCAAATATGGAGTCTGGCGCATTTTTCAGATGCGATATCAAAACCAGAGAGGTCAGCCCATTTACCGATTGCGTTTGTTGCGGATTGAAGTTTTCTCCTTGTAGATTTTGGGTATTTTCCACAAACTACCAGAAGAATATCGTCTGCATAGACGAATATATAAATACTTTTGGGGAGAACTTTGAAAACCCCATTTATTGCCACAAGACGGAGCCCTGTGGTACACCGGTTTCCTCTGTTACTAATTTTGATTTACTATTGCCAACCATTACCTGGAAGGTACGTTCATTGTTGTTTTCGGTCAAGCTTACGATTGGTTTCTAAGTATTCAACGAGTCGCCTGTTAACCATTCGTTCCATAACTTTTGCAGTGCAGCTCGTGAGCACAATTGGTCGGTAACTGTTGACGTCATTTGCTGGACCACAGTTTTTGGGTATAGGCACCACAAAACCATGCCTCCAGCCTTCGGGAAGGGTACCGTCTATCCACTCTTTATTTATTGCATTCAGTAACACTATTTTTCCTTCTGATGGAAGATGTTTAAGCATCGGGTAACCTATTTCATCGGGAACCGCTGACTTCCCTGATGCCTTTTGGAGGGCAAAATCCAATTCCGTCATTTTGAAAGGGAGATTAAAACATTGACCCATTCCAGATGGGACCACAAAATGCTTTATCGCCTTATCAGGTGAAGGATGTTTTTTCAAAAATGTTTCAGGATATCTTTTAAGGGAAGAAAGTTCGTAAAAATGGTCAGCAAGCGCGTCTACAATCAATGCCGGATCCCTGGTCATTATTCCATTTGTTTTTAGAGCCATGCCCTTCACCCGTTTTTTACCATGGATCCTATTCACGCGACTCCACAGTTCTGTGGTGGATTGATGTTCGTTTATACCGTTCAAGAACTCGGACCAAGATTTTTCCTTTGATTCCCTGATTGTTTGTCGACATTGATTTCTGGTTTCACGGTATCGCTGACTTGCTGCTTCTTTTTCAGGGTGACTAGAAGGAAGCCTCTTAAAAGCTCGAAGAGCTTTTCTACGAGCTTTCACCACCGCCTTCACATCGTCCGACCACCAAGGAAGGGCTCGGCGACCAGGAGTACTACTCGTCTTAGGAATTGTAGCTGTTGCGACTTCAATAATCAAATCAGTAAGCTCATTTACCGAATTTGGCTTGGAATTTTCGATCGCAGCTTCAAAAGAAGATTGAAATTCATCCCAATTGGCCTTTTCATATAACCATCTAGGTCGACGAGAAGTTTCTGGAGTTGTTGTGTCTAGATACAAGGTTATGGGTACATGGTCACTTCCCAAAGGGTCAGTGCCTGCCGCCCAATGAATTCGGTTTAGTATTCCAGTCGAAATGAGAGAGATATCTATAGCAGTCTCAGCTTGACCTCTGATAAAGGTGGGTGAACCGTCATTTAGAATCGAAAGTTCGCATGAACTGGCTAGTTCAGCCACAAGTGAGCCACGAGCATTGGAAACATGACTTCCCCATGCTTGATGATGCCCATTGCAGTCACCTAGCGTAATGATCGGTGTAGGGATTGATTGTATTACATTTCTTAGCTGGTTTTCTAGATTTGGAACATTTCCATTCGGTAAGTAAAAAGATACTACCGACGCCGAAAAGGGCCAATCTAGTCTTGCTGCAACTATAGGAAGATCGGTGTCCAAGTGGATTTCAGTAAATTTGAGTTCGGACGAAATACCCAACGCAACCGAATGGTATATATTGTTACCGGATTTTGCTATTCAATTATATCCCTTTTTTAGCGTATTATTCATTGAAGATACAGACGCTTTGTGTATTTCTTGTAGAGCTAGGACAACAGGCTTCATGTTATTAACCAGCAGTTCTAAGTCAGGCAAGTTATTGAAGAACCCGTTAATATTCCATTGTATTGCTAAGACTGTTCGTCTATGCGAACTTGAGCCGGATGAGATTCTACTACGGTTTGTGTTGGTAATTGACCCTAACGGTGTTCCATCCAACGCATCCCTTGAACAGCGGTCTGATACTTGCGAAGGCGCATGTTCTGTAATCTGGGTATAGCATACAGTCTCATCAGGAAAAAGATTCCATCCGGGATCTGCAGCTGGCAAAAGCGATTGGGCATTAGTTTTTTTGTGAGTGAGTCTAGACGTACCTGGTATAATAGAGGCAGATGGTCCATAACGGGTTTTATGTAGTACATCATACTGCTGGGCATTGGAAACTTCTTCACCAAGGGGGGGAAAATATTCAGGAATTTTTGTTTCACGGATGGGGTATCTGAGACGCAGGGGCTTACGGCGAGTACGCAGTGGGTATCGTCTTGGCATAGTTTCACCAGTGCTGTTGTTCGTTTGGCCGGGAAGTAGCTGATTGTTCGTATTGGTATTCCTGTCGTGGTGTCTTTCTTTTTCAAGAGTTGCAACGTTTTTGTCAAGTCGTGTCTCGTATTGCTCAGTACATTCTTTGCTTGTTGAGCATTCGTCTTCTTCGTCGAAGGTGAAGATTTTATGAGGAGTATCAAGAGGCTGTTTATGGTTGGGCTGTTCATAGAGTGACTGAGCGTTTCGAAGGATCGGATTACTTTTGTTTTCCCTTCATCTTGCTAGCTCTAATACTTCGCTTGATGTCTGGGGCTTTGGTGGATAATGAGTCTCCACTAGATTCCTCTTCGCGATTTCTTTTTGGGAGGTTTAAGGCGTGTGGTGTATTCAAATTCCGTGTTCCATGCAAGTCCGTCAACGAATTCACAACGAGGCTTTTGTCTTTATTTTTCGAGGATTGTTGACTGTGTTTTCTGGCTGTTTTCTATGGTTACTTTTGACCCATTCAGAAATTTGTTCGGTTGTTTCTTGTTCTACGGTAGCTGGAATACTCGATTCTGTCTCCGTTGACGACTGTGTTTCAGGAACAGTGACATTAGAGCACTCAGACCTAGTTTCCACGGCTCGGAAGAGCGCTATTTCTTTCTCCTGCCTTTTTATGGTCTCGTCCTTTTTAACTAATGCTTCCTCTAGTTTCTGCACAGTGGCCGTAAGAGCTGACACTTTCCGGATCAAATCTTTAATTGTTCTGTTTTGCTGCACTGTCTCCATTCTATCTCCGACACCTCTGTTTTGGAGTTGGCGTTCCATCTCTTCTATTCGTTGCTCTTTCATCTTTGTGTCGGACTGCAGTTTCTGGACCTTCGCTGTTAAATCGGCAATTTCCTTGTCTTTACTGGCATTAACTACTCCGGTATACGCGGTACTGCAACTACTAGCAGATTGACGAGATTCATATTCACGGCGGGCCTGGGGATATGATATACCCATGTCCACACGAATGTGCTGAATTTCGCATTCTCTGACGTACGCGGGGCATTTTCTACTCGACACTGAATGATCGTCGCTCTGGCAGACCTTGCACAAAGCGGCTTCAAGACATGGCGTTCGACTGCGTTCAATACCGGATGGCGGGTTACTAATGCCAGCTGAGGTCGTTGGTTCTTCAGTTAGATCCGGAGCTGTGGTTACGATCCTGTCCTCCGGGTGCACCTTGCTGCATTTCCCACATATGCGATACGGCTCTCGACATCGCTTGCCCGTATGTCCGTACTCCCAGCAACGGAAACAAAGCATGGGAGCAGGGTAAAAATTGCGTGTTTTACATCGATTCCAACCGAAGTCGATGTGCGGAGGGATTACCGTACCACATATCGTGAGAATCACCGTTGGTTTATTTTCCAGCTCTCCAATTGCATTTTTGCGTTTGATCCTGCGGACTTCCTTAACTCCTTGCGCAGATAATTGGCTTTGCAAGTACTCCTCCGTAAGACCAATGGTGTCATAGTTAGACACCACGCATTTTCGCTGGTTCAAGGTATCGTGTTCGTTGATTCGAATCGATGTTCCGTCGGCTAACTTCGTCATACGACGCAAGCTGTCAGCCTGCGCCTTGCTCCGGACCTTGAGGACATATGTTACTCCTTGGTTCTCCTTGTACGCGCCGTCGATTGGTCCATTGACAAATTTCTCCACAGATACACGCAAAAGAAACGGATCCTGTGGGAGGGAGCCGGAAACCGCCTCCATCTTCACGAACCGTAACTCTCCCGACGTTCCTGCATGGTCCATAAAGCTTGGTAGTAAACGTCCAGTGTACTCACCATTGATTTTATTTGATGGACCAGTACCTCCTCCTCCAGGTCCCCCTGGATCTCCCAAAAGGGGTGGGAAACCGTTCGCTAGCGCCATGCTAGCGAACGGGATGACTTTTTTATGTGGTGTATCTTATTTGCACACTTCGGATGATCGTTGGTGTTAATATGACTTGCACTTCCACAGCACGTAGTTACGCTTTGGGCCCCGCTAGTCCCGACACACTTTTCGCAACAATGAAATAGATTGGTCCCGTAGTTTGGGGAGCACCAAGTCACAAAAGGCTACCTACAGGCACTGAAACAATAGACTCGCACTCTATTCAGGCAGGTTGAAAAGCACAACCGTACGCTATGAACGATAGCTGTCGACTGGCTTCGAACTAGTATCAGCTGTCAAACATTCATCACCATCGTTTAGTGTTTACTCCCGCCACCAGTGGCGCATACGTTTCACTTGGATTTGACTATAACGTCAGTCATTTTATTTTGCAGTGAAAGCAGTTGCAGATAGGACACACCGTTCTTGGCTCATTTTAATGCGTGACAAGTACCTAGAAAATGTATTTCAATTTCGGTGGTACTGTCAAGCAAAGTTCTGATAACAAGCTTCTTTCTCCTTGTCATCGAACCATGGAAATCCGAAAATACTTGAGACGCATCAAACATAAAAACATATTCTTAAAAGTTAACTTCTAGACGTCATCAATCAGCCTTACATTCTCAGTTTGGTAAAGTTGTGAATTTTCCTTGCAAGGCGCATCCTTATTTCGGCACCTCTTTCAGCGTGCCATGAATTGTAAGTGCGTGAAGCAAGCAGCTTTCAAGCATGAAGGATTCATGATTGAAATACCCAAAATTGAACCGCCATGCCATTTGAAGAAACGTGTTCTCAATGTGCCAGAGTAATTCCCCGAAGCGCCGCCTGGCTTCTTTTTCAGACGAGCTTTCACGATGCCCATCAACATCAACACCTTGTCGGAATGAATTATTCTAGAGGCGCCGAAAGGGCATCGCTGGGATTCGGCGTAAACTTTGCTCGGAAATGTTTGCACCTGATTTAATTCTAAAACTTTTTTCGAAAGAAACTTTGTGTCATCCTTGAAATGAGACGTTGATGAATAATGGCGCGGTGGGACAAAGAACTGGTCTTTTAAGATGAAATTCATTCAAGTGTGACGTAATTGAGGGGTGTTACCCAAGCTTCGCTAAAAATTGACACAAATCGTAAGACTGGCCAGATTGTCTCACAGCAGAAGCGGTCAAATGTAAACACAATGCGAACAAAACGATAACGACTGTGATGATGGTAGCCGTCACTCAAATGTCCAACTTAAATTAGTTCATTCGCGTGTTGGCAGAGTACTGATCCTGACCGAGCAGGACATCGGTATTTTCACGACTCCGTATCTAATGAGGGGGAACCTGGGCGGATTGCACCACTTAAGAAAGATGTGTCCAAATGAGGGCTAAACATCCTTTCGGACATCGTTTTGAAAAAAAAATCTCTGAATTCACAACTTCCTTCCAAAAAAGTGGGGTTCAATACTGTCACTAAACGTGGCAACAATGGAAGCAAGGACGTTTCTCCGTAATTAGCGCTTTCTTCCAAGGGTGAAATGGATAATGTTGATAATTGCATCGAAATGAGCGATCAGTTCGATGCTTTATACTAATTTTACGAACATAAAACTGAAGCAGCTTCTTGCCCGGGATTCAAGTGAGGAAAAAACAGTTCCGCATATTGTGGGCAGTTGTTTGGAATTTAAAGGATTCAGGCAGGAGATCTTGAACTCCATTAGGAGAACAAAGTTGTTTTTCCAAATCGCAAAGAAAGGAGACTGTCGCGTTTTGCTGGAAACTCTTAAACTTCTTCTCAAACATCTTAAACAGAAGAAGCACAATTTTTTTACTTATGGCGACAAAACTGAAATGCAAGCAACTCCCCAAGCAGAATCTCCAACAATGCTTAATTTTGCAGTTAGTCGCTTACTTTGAAATTGTCAAGATGCTTTTTGCCCCGACAGCGCATATTGCCCCAGACACCCCTATCACTGCTGAGTGCTGGACGTCATCTCCCGTGGTATTGAAATTCCGTCTTTTAATTAGCGCTCATAATTGGATGGTTAGATTCTTCGGTGGACGTCTAAACATAGTACCGCGGCCACGGTACAGGGTTTGATCCTAATCCGGTCACTACTGAAACAGGTAAACGTGATTGTAAAAGTTTTGGATGCTGGGTACCACCAGCATTAGGGTGCCTCAGAAAAACGACAATTTTCATCACAAGTAACCGCAAAAAAAAGAAAATAGATTAATTCTACAAAAATTGTTATAAATAAGCAAATCTTATATTCTAGGGCTTAGCATCTTGACTATTTGAATTTTTTTTTTTCTGAACCACCCTTACCAGGAGTAATGTTGATGTAAATTCCGTTTCCTATTCATTCCGATTCATTGCCAGAAAAAGTTAACTGGGAGTTTGGTGTGCTCAAATGTCGGGCGTCAACCAAGTTTTTTTTTCTGTGAAACATTAAAATACCTGGTTACGTTTGCATGCAGTACTCGAATGAAGTATGTATGGTACCGAAGTGGATGTTTTACAGAGCGAGTAATAAAAGTTTCCGGCGGTGATGCAGTGCAGTATAATAGGAAAATTAATTAAAAGTTTCAGCAAACTTCCGATGCAGATCGCATGGTGCTGTAATTAACTTCCAAACTGAACAGCACAAATTTATGCTTATTTATTTAACACTTGCAGCATCGAGTTCGATTTTCGCATCTGATTGGAACATTTTGTGCGATGTAGAATATAAAATTCTGGAGCATTCGGTACGATACGGACTTGACGGTAGGAATTTATTTACATACATTGTACTATCTCCTGTGCCTAGAATAATGTGCTGTTGAGCAGGGTATTCAATTTCTGATATAGTACCACGATTCACAATACTGGATGGTACATAATTTTACGATTCGCATGAGGATCCCTATCGGTTTGTTTTATTTCGACTCGGGCATAAAGTATAGGGTGACCCGTAAATATCAAGCTTGAGCTTGAGCTCGATTTGCCGCTCGTGATTGCTACTCCAGTATCGCCAGATCAGCTGCACTTACACAAGGAACCATCCAGATGACTGCTTGGGATGCAGACCAATGAGGGGAAAGGGGAGGAATTGATAATGCATTAAAAACTGGCCCACTGTAGATTGGATATACCCCTGCATCTACGTCAGTTCAGGCGAAAAGATTTAGGGGTAATGTAATGTTATGGCATAGAGGCCTACTTTTGATTAGTAGACTGTCTATGTATCAAGCGTAAGGCAAGACGTGCTATAATAATAGAAGAATGAAAGCGTAGAGAAAGGGTATTTTGTTCATCTCTGGTTCTAGCGATTGCTATGTACGAATAAGTTTCCAGTGCAGAAGCGGTAGCCATTATACCACCAACCCCGTCGTATGGGTTAACCATAAACATCAAGTTGCAACAATTTTAAGATACACTTCATATATTTGAAAGGCACGATAAATGGCTGGGCTAGTGTGGGACAAAATTTAGATTCTCGCTCCAGTCCACTTTTTGGATTGCATTTAGGTCCCATAACAACTATGCAATATTTCAGCTCAATCGGAGAAACTAAATTTTTGCGCCAGCCGTTCAAAGTTTGTATGGGATTTACTATGGAAAAACTTACTTTTACAAAGAAAAATCGCCAGAGGTCGCCTATTGACCTCTATAAAAATTCTGAACGCAGACCTCGATAGGTATTTTACGCTGAAGAATATTGCCGAAGACCGCGAAACAATCCGACACTTGTGAAAAAAGTTATTCAATGAAAACCTATTGGCAAGGCGACGTTGATTAATACGTAAAGGAATAACAATAATAACAAAATCGGGCTAATTTTCCGAATAGTCTAAGCTTAAAAACTTTTTTGACAAGCATCGGATTGCTTTGCAGTCTTCGACAATGTTGTTCATCGTAAAAATCGTATCGAGATCTGTGTTCAGAATTTTTATAGAGGTCAATGGGCGACCTCTGGCGATTTTTTTTGCAAAAATAAGTTTTCCCATAGTAAATCCCATACAAACTTTAAACGGCTGGCGCTGAAATATAGTTTCTCCGAACGAGCTGAAATTTTGCACAGTTGTTATGGGACCTGAATGCAATCCAAAAAGTGGACTGGAGCGAGAATATAAATTTATATTTATTTTTGTCCCAGGCTACTGGGCATGCCGTACCATTGGTGCCGATATTGGTGGTAATGGTGAACAGTGTAGTTTGTTTCTGCAGTGCAGTGATAAATAAATTCAATTACGTGTGAAATAGTGGACTTGCCGCGGAACAACGATTTCTATCGCGAGCAACATTGTATTTTGAAACAGGATAAGTAGGAGGCAAATTGTCTCTAACGCTTGTCCTCGTTTAATTTTGCATTTAATTTTGCCCCAGCAGCTGCTGGAGGCTGGTAACTTTTTTGTACACTGTATTGTTTCATCTGTGTTAAGTGTTGCATGCATGTTTCGTTTGGTGGAAGTGTATAGGTGCTAAGCAAAATGACTGAGTGCAAGCAATGTGGGGCCCCGGTATTAATTTCTGAAATACCGACCTCATGTACAGGTTGTTTGAGTGTGTACCATTACAAGTGCACACCACTGACGAAAGCTGTTGCTAAGCTTGTCAGTGAGAACGAAAATCTGCTATTTAAATGTAGTGATTGTTTATCAAGCCAGTGTTGTGGCGAGCAGAATTTAACGCTCCCGACCGTACGAATGTTCGAAGAAGAGATGAAGAAGATTTCTTCTATTTCGGATTCGTTCAGTGGCGTTCGGGAGCAAATTGCTGCTCAGATAAACGACGCGTTAAAAACCGGGATGGAGGAATTGGTGAGAAGTCTAAATAGTACCATGGATAAAGCAATTTTTGAAATGTCAAAATCTGTGAGCAAAGAGTTGGAAAGTATGAAATGTTCATTTTTTGAATTTAACTCGAATAATAATTTAGTTGCAATGAATGATAAGCACGGTACATCAAGTACGGCATCGGAGCCGAGCCTGCTTCCCAGAGGCAAGAAACGTAAGGTTCAGGAAGACGTTTGCGCTATGTCGGATGATGTTTTTGTTCAAAGTATTAGTTTCGCGGATGTTGTCAAGAGTAATGCTGGGATTAAAATTAGGAATAAGAGTACAAAAAAGAAAAGCACTGCGAATGATGTAATGCAAGTGACTCGTAAGGCTCGTCCGGTCATTGTGATCAAGCCAAAAGAGTCCAACCAGAGTAGCGAGGATACTCGCAAAATTTTGATTAACAAATTGGATCCGAAAAAACACAAAATAAGTAACTTGAGACACGGGAAAGATGGCTCTATTATTGCTGAGTGTGCAACAGGATACAATGTTAATGTTGTGAAAGATGGCATTCAAAGCGATTTGGGTGAAAACTACAACGCTGTTGTTCCCTCATCGGTGCCAAGACTTTTAGTGAAGGGCATGAGCGATCAGTTTTCCTCCGATGAATTCATTCGGATTTTAAAAGATCAGAATGAAGACATCGCGATAAATGAAGTCAAAGTAATAAGGATGTATGAAAATCCACATTTCAATTACATAAAGTACAATGTTGTTATTGAAGTTGACAAAGAGACGCATAGTTGTTTGTTAACGGCGCAACAAGTGTATGTTAAATTTGATCGGTGTCGTGTTGTTCCAGAGATTAGTGTTTTGAGATGTTTCAAATATGGAGAATTCGGGCACATGAGCATGAATTGTAAAAATTGCGATGTATGCTGTAGGTGCAGTGGAAGTCACAAGACATCCGAATGTACGTCAACTGTTTTGAAATGTATCAATTGTATAAAAATGAATAAAGAACGTAAAATGAACTTGGACGTCAACCACGGAGCATTCAGTGAAGTCTTTAAGAATTTGTATCAAAGAAAAAAGAGCAGCCTACATTTCAATGAATAGCAACCAAGTTACAGTAGTAATGTGAATCAGTTCGATATCTTGTATTTAAATATAGCCGGTTTATCTACAAACTACGTTGAATTACGTCAGATTGTAGAAGAAAAACGTCCATATCTAGTATTTTTATCAGAAACGCATATTGTTGACATAGATGCATTTGATCAATATAGTATGCCGAGTTATAATGTGGCTGCATGTTTATCACATTCGAGACACACTGGCGGAGTTGCTATTTATGTCAAAGAATCAGTTCAGTACAGGCTTCAATTGAACGAAATTTGTGAAGGTAATTGGTTCTTGGGCATCGCAGTTGATCGTGGCATGAAGATGGGTAATTACGGTGTATTGTATCACTCCCAGTTCAAGTGACCAGCGTTTTATTGAAATTTTGGAAAACTGGCTTGAGACGTTTGTAGATTGTAGTAAATTAAATGTTCTTGCTGGTGACTTTAATATTAATTGGTGTGACAATTCGAATTCGAATCATTTGAAACGATTAGCTGACTTTATGAATTTAAAACAAAAGGTAAATGTTTATACACGTATTTCCAGACATAGTCAAACTTTGATTGATCACGTTTATACTAATTTGGATTCCGTTAGTGTTATTAAAAATTCTGATTTAAAAGTAACAGACCATGAAACATTAGTTATTAATATTGATGACAATAGTAGAAATGAAAGTGACTTTGTAAAATTAAAGTGTTGGAAAAAGTATTCAAAACATGCCGTTTCAAGTTTTGTCGAAAGAAATGTTGATTTTCATACAAACGACGGTTCGTTAGATCAAAAGTCAGCTGTTCTAACTGATGTTTTAAAAACCTGTACCAATAAATTAGTCGAACATAAATTTGTTTCGTTGAAAAATTCGAACAGCTGGTACAATTTGGATTTGTTGCGTTGTAAACGCAATAGGGACAAACTGTACAAAAAATGGCGTAGAAATAATAATAATACAAATTGGAATAGGTACAAGGTCGCGCGTAATAAATACTCGCAAATGGTTAAACAAACTCGTTGCGAGTATATTCAGAGGAAAATTGATCAGCATCAAAACAACAGCAAAGAGTTATGGAAAATTTTGAAATCCTTGTTAAAACCTAGTAATTGTAAACCGCGGTCCATAACTTTCAATGGCACATTAGAAAAATCAGAACAAGTAATAGCATGTAAATTTAATGAGAATTTTGTGGACAGTGTTTCATCGATTAACCAATCCATTGAGTTAGTAGATGAACCTGACGAAATAAAACAGCCGATTAACAATAATTGCACATTTGAATGTTTTCACCCAATAACGTTGGAAGACCTACGAAATATTTGCTTTTCTATGGGAAAAACGGCTGGCGTAGGTAACGTTAATGCGAGAGTAATACAAGATTGCTTTGATGTCATCGGCCACAATCTGCTGGACCTGATTAATGAATCGTTACAAACTGGGCACGTGCCACAAGTTTGGAAGGAATCACTTGTGATTCCTATTCAAAAAGTTGCTGGGACGATTAAAGCCGAAGAGTTTCGTCCCATCAACATGTTGCACACATTAGAGAAAATTTTAGAACTTGTTGTAAAAGGCCAGCTGTTAGCATATTTAAATAGTAATAATTTGCTAATACCAGAGCAATCGGGATATCGGGAAGGTCATTCTTGTGAAACCGCATTGAACCTGGTGTTGGCAAAGTGGAAAGAAAACGTAGAGCGTAAAGATACGATTGTTGCTGTTTTTTTGGATCTCAAACGCGCTTTTGAAACGATTTCTCGGCCCTTGTTGTTAAGAACAATCAAGCGCTTTGGATTTTCGGGTTCTGCATATAGATGGTTTGAGAGCTATTTAACTGATAGAACCCAACGGACTGCTTTCAATGATTCTGTTTCGAGCCCCGTGGTGAACAGCCTTGGCGTACCACAGGGGAGTGTATTAGGGCCCGTTTTATTCATTATGTATATAAATGACATGCGACGAGTTTTACGTTTTTGTGACATAAATCTTTTTGCAGATGATACCGTGATATTCATTGCGGCTAAAAATCTTGATGATGCCGTTGCACATATGAATGCAGATTTACGTTCTCTGAGTAGATGGTTGAAGTACAAACAGTTGAAATTGAATATAAGTAAAACTAAATTTATGTTGATATCGCGGAATCGAACAAATATAGACGTCTCAATACAAATTGATGATGAGACAATTGATCGCGTGCGCGAAATTAAATATCTTGGCGTGATTATTGATGACAGATTAAAGTTCGACGCTCACATCGACAATGTTATCAAGAAAATAGCCAAGAAGTATGGAATACTCTGCCGATTAAAAAACGATTTAACGATTGCTAGTAAAATACATTTGTAGAAATCAATCATCTCTCCACATCTGGAGTTTTGCGCTTCCATTTTGTTTTTAGCAAATGGAACACAAATATCGAGAATGCAGCGTTTGCAAAATAAAATAATGCGTTTGATTTTGAGATGCAACAGATTCACTTCCTCGTCTTTCTTATTAGATGCTCTTCAGTGGTTATCGGTGAAGCAAAGAATTGTATTCTTGACGATGGTGTTCATTTTTAAAGTAATTAACGGTTTGTTGCCTCGATATTTGTGTGATCGAATTGAAAGAGGAAGTGACATTCATAGATATAATACTAGAAACGCGACTGAATTAAGAACACCACAGTTTTTGTACGGTGCTTCACAAAACTCTTTGTTTTTTAAAGGAATAAATGTTTTCAATTCGATGCCTATACACATCAAACGTGCTGCAACTCTATCACAGTTTAAGAGACTATGTATTTCACACGTCAAAGCTGCCTTCTGAACAGCTACATGTTAACTTTTTTGTACTTGACTAATATTGTATCTTGACGAAGTTTTGACTAACGGATATTTTGTATTGACTATATTGTAAAATATGTTTAATAATTATTGGGGCACTAATAAACTACGATGTTCGCCTCGATGATGATGATGGATTTTTTATATATTGACGTAGTTATAGTTTATTCCTTTTTATGTGTAGTCTACGGAGGTTTGAGTCCCACGCGCGGTACACAGGTATAAACGACTGTTTGATGACTTATCATTTGCATTGAGAATTTATGCTGTTGGTGGATGCCATGCATTAGTAGTAAGTTTTCTGGTTGAATGTCGGAAATTTCTTGAAAATGCAAATGTTTCCGATAGTTTTGACATCATCGGCGGGGTTATCAATTCTGGCAATGTTTTGGATTTTGTTGAACTTTCTTGATCACTATTAAAACTTATGAAAAGTGTGGTTGAGACCAACAGATTTTTACCATTTTTTTTTTGCTGTATAGTATGGGAACTTGTAATGTTGTTTATATCTGTTGAAATAATCAGACCGTTTATTGTTTGCAAATCTGGTTAACATTGATCATAATTAATTATCTTAAAGATATATCGTCTCGCTCAAACCTTTGTAGGGGTATGTGGTGGGACCATCATCATCATCATCATCACCATTGGTACCTCGCGTATCTGCAGGAATAAAATAGACCCCTTTGTGCGGTCCTTAGCCTCTTGCCCAGCAACTCCTATCCCTACCTCCTCGCGGTACTGGCCGGGGTACAAGTAACCTAGGGGTCCAAGTCTGTACTCCATGTCAGGGGCGGCTGATCATCGTCCGAGTGCCAGAGAAGGACTCAAAGCTAAACTGTGCACTATGGTCCTCCGAATATTTAGGGGAATGGTCCTCCGGAAATCTAGGGGGTTTGTGTCAGGCCCTGCAAGCCAACCGTAAAAACACATAAGCACAGGAACGTCAACGAGAGAATACGGACCGGAACAATCGGCAAAGACCACAGCGACGGAAATGGACTAGCGATTGGAAACTCGGTACGTGGAACTGCAAATCTCTCAACTTCATCGGAAGCACACGCATACTCTCCGATGTACTGAAGATCCGCTGTTTCGGCATCGTAGCATTGCAGAAGGTGTGCTGGACAGGTTTGATGGTGCGAACAATTAGAGGTAATCATACCATCTACCAGAGCTGCGGAAACAGACGTGAGCTGGGAACAGCTTTTATAGTGATGGTTGATATGCAAAGGCGCATGATCGGGTGATGGCCGATTAACGAAAGAATGTGCAAGTTAAGAATCAAAGGCCGATTCTTTAACTTCAGCATAATCAACGTGCATAGCCCACACTCCGGAAGCACTGATGATGACCGCTGCCCAAGCCACAACGTCAAGATCATCATAAGAGATTTGAACGCTCAGGTTGGCCAGGAGGAGGAGTTCTGACCGACGATTGGAAAGTTCAGCGCCCACCGGCTGACGAACGAGAACGGCCTACGACTGATAGATTTTGCCACCTCCAAGAACATGGTTATTCGTAGCACCTATTTCCAGCACAGCCTCCCGTATTAGTACACCTGGAGATCACCTCAGCAGACAGAATCGCAAATCGACCACGTTTTGATCGATGGACGGCACTTCTCCGACACAACTGACGTCAGAACCTATCGTAGTGCTATCATTGATTCCGACCACTATCTGGTGATGGTAAAACTGCGCCCAAAACTATCCGTCATCAATGATTTACGGTACCGACGCCCGTCCCGGTACAATCTCGAGCGGCTGAAACAACCGGATGTCGCCAATGCGTACGCGCAGCATCTTGAGGCAGCGTTGCCGGATGAGAACGAGCTCGATAGGGCCCCTCTTGAGGATTGCTGGAGGACAGTCAAAGCAGCCATTAACGACGCTGCCGAAAGCATTGCCGGATATGTGGAACGGAGCTCAAGAAACGATTAGTTCGACGAGGAGTGCCAGGAGGTTTTAGAGGAGAAGAATGCAGCGCGGGCTGCAATGCTGCAGCATGGTACGCGGCAAAACGTGGAACGATACAGACTGAAACGGAAACAGCAAACCCGCCAATTCCGGGACAAAAAGCTCCGCCTGGAAGAGGTGAAATGTCAAGAGATGTAGTTGCTGTACCGTTCTCAAGAAACGCGGAAGTTCTATCAGAAGCTCAAAACATCGCGCAAAGGCTTCATGCCGCGAGCTGAAATGTGCCGAGATAAGGATGGGAGCATCTTGACGGACGGACGCGAGGTTATCGAAAGGTGGAAGCAGTACTACGATGAACACCTGAATGACGCAGAGAACACAGGCACAGAAGGTCAGGGCAGCGAAGGCGATGGCAACGGACAGTGGAAACCAACCAGCTCCCACGATGCGGGAAGTTAAGGATGCCATTTAACAGTTCAAGAACAACAAGGCCGCTGGCAAGGATGGTATCGGAGCCGAACTCATCAAGATGGGCCCGGACAGGTTGGCCGCTTGTCTGCATCGGCTGATGGTCAGAATCTGGGAACCGGGACAGCTACCGGAGAAGTGGAAGCAAGGCGTTATATGCCCTATCTACAAAAAGGGCGAAAAACTGGAGTGCCCTACAAAGTGCTATCCTAGATTCTCTTCCGTCGTCTATCACCTATAGCAAACGAGTTCGTGAGAAGTTATCAAGCAAGTTTCATCGACGGCCGCTCAACAACGGACCAGATCTGGTTGGTTGGTTTGACTTTATTAACGAGATTTTTAGCCCTGGGCTAGTTCATCTCGGGACCAACGGCTTTACTTCCCTTCCGAAGGAAGTCGTCACTATAACTTTTTACGTCATAAGTGACTATGTCGGGGATGGGATTCGATCCCAGGTCCTCGGCGTGAGAGGCGAGTGTTCTAACCACTACACCAGGTCCGTCCGGACCAGATCTTTTCCGCGCGGCAAATCCTCCAGAAATGCCGTGAGTACCAGGTCCCTACGCATCATCTGTTCATCGAGTTCACGGTGGCATACGACAGTATCAACCGCGTAGAGCTATGGAAAATCATGGGCGAGAACAGCATTCCCGGAAAGCTCACAAGATTGATTAAAGCAACGATGGACGGTGTACAAAACTGCGTGAAGATCTCGGGCGAACACTCCAGTTCATTCGAATCTCGGCGGGGACTACGACAGGGCGATGGACTTTCGTGCCTGTTGTTCAATATTGCGCTAGAAGGTGTCATGCGGACTTATCAGTCGAGGCACGATTTTCACGAGATCCGGCCTATTTGTTTGCTTCGCGGACGACATGGACATTATTGGGAGAAAATTCGAAACGGTGTCAGATTTGTTCACCCGCCTTAAACGCAAAGCAACAAGAGTCGGGCTAATGGTGAATGCGTCGAAAACAAAGTACATGCTGGTTGGCGGAACTGAACGCGACAGGGCCCGCCTAGGAAGCAGTGTCACGATAGACGGGGATACCTTCGAGGTGGTGGACGTTTACCTCGGATCGTTTAGTCGGGAAATACGAAGGCGCATCATCAGCGGAAGTCGTGCCTACTATGGACTCCAGAAGAAACTGCGGTCAAGAAAGATTCACCCCCGCACCAAATGCACGATGTACAAAACGCTCATGAGACCGGTAGTTCCCTATGGGCAACTATAACTACACGGGTAGAAATCACAATCAAGAAAACAAGATTATGACTCATGATATCATGATTCCAGTGTGTTTTCATATTATGAAAATACACCATGATTTGGAGTCATGATGTCATGAGTCAGATTGTCGTTACGCAACACACGTGTTAGGTTTTTGTTGCTGATTGCTCGGAATCATAATTAAAATGCCAAAAATGCTGAGTCGCGCATCCTTTTATAATCGACAAAATAAAAAAAATAAAAAAGTAACATACACTGAGATTCGAGCCAAGAACCTTCCGAATGATAGCCACTTGCCCTACATCTCAACCACTTCGTATTCTTGAAATAAGAGTGATCGATACGAATGAGCTGAAGCAAAGTGCACCGCTTAGTGTTTTCACACTGGATGTTACGCTTATCAAGAATCATGATTATGACTCCAGGAGCCATGATTTGTGATCCTGATATTATGACCTTACCAATTTATGAACTTCATGATTTGTAAATCATGATTTGGGAATCAGATTTTCATCCGTGTAGTATTACTCTATGGAGTATGCTCGAGGAGGACTTGCAAGCTCTTGGGGTTTTCGAACGCTGAGTGCTAAGGACGATTTTCGGTGGCGTACAGGAGAATGGCGTGTGGCGGCGAAGGATGAACCACGAGCTCACTCTGCTCTACGGCGAATCCAGTATCGTGAAGGTAGCTACAGCTGGAAGGAAACGCTGGGCAGGGCATGTTGCAAGAATGCCGGACAACAATGCTGTAAAGATGGTGTTCGCTACGAATCCGGTTGGAACAAGAAGACGTGGGGCGCAGCGATCTAGGTGGATTGACCAGGTGCACCAGGACCTGGAGAGCGTGGGTCGCAGTCGAGGCGGGTCGAGTGAATTGGCGAAATATTGTTGGCGAGGTTTTATCAAGATAATTGATGTAAAGCCAAATAAATGAAAATAAAATAAACCATGCTGGCCAAATAAAGATCTTAAAAACTACAAAAACATCATATCATAATTTTCAGATATCTTCTAGAATACTTTTGTATGATTTGTTTGATTTTTCAGAGTAGCTCCTTGTCACCTAGCTTTGTGTAGCCCACATTTTTTTTTCATAAATTGACGTAAAACAAAATGGCCTCCAAAGAAGTTTTATATAGAGAATGTCTGTCCCCCAAGGAACATCGAACTATCTTTAAAACCAGATCACCAATGTCAGATGTTGACATAGATTTTTAAACTAGAAGAGTTTTTTGAGAACTTGTGAAAACATGGTGCAAAAATATCGAGAAACAATAAAGTTATCAACGTTTGAATTTTTTTAAACCGGTAAAAAATGAAGCTACCGGTAGAGGGGTTAAACCTAACAAACTTAAAATCGCACATAGCTGAAACAAAAATTTGAATGAAATGAAATCGTGTGGAATAATGATTTGTTCACCCGATTATATGAAATGTCAAAACATACACCAGGAATAGAGTATGCAATGTAACAGTTCACTACTAAAATAGACTTCGTTCCAGGAAAACCAATTTTGTCAGTCACCATGTGTTACTCATCCAATGCCCGAGGGCACTAAACTTTGACACCTTATGAAGCCTTAATCTTCATACGTCTGCATAATTTAATTCCTTTCGGTATAGTGATCATGGAATACAATTTTGTTTACCTAAAAAGCATGGGAGGGTAATTCATCCAATAGTTGATTGTATTCCTAATACTGAAAAATATTGTTGATGCACGCATGGATATTTATCATGATCATATTATCTACAGTTGAAGGAATAAAGTCAACATTTATTTTCTTGACATTTAATTATTGAAAACTAAAGCGAAATGTTCAATTAAACTGAATTACGAAATTAAATTCACAGCTGCAGGAATGCAATTAGCAATGCAATCATATGAATAAAAAGTTTTCCATTTAAGTCATCATTAATTTACACTGATTACATGTTTTGTTTTGCGGCAATAGGGTTTTGATGGGTAATAAGATTATAACATTTTTAACTTGTTTGTTTGAAATTTACCCTAATACCAATGATAAATCTTCGAGCTGTTTAGTGAAATGCCTATAAATAAATAAATGAAATTTTAATTCAGACAACATGGCATAGACAACCTTAGAGACATCCTAACATTATAGCACAGACAAACAGACGTAACACTTAGAGCAAATCTCAATCAAAATCATAGTCACGAGGACATGTACGCCCAATGCTAAAATAAGCGTGTTTGGCCGATGGGCCAACAGATGGCGGTAGTGTGTAAACGTCAAATTCAAACAAAACGATGCGAGCGCTGCGGGTGGCGGATAGGCCAACTACCATATTTTTGAATCGACCGTTAAAACGGTGGTCGATGGACAATGATGAGAGTGTGACGTCTGTTTGTCTGTGATTATAGCCTCATTTGCAGTGGAATACGGTGTACTATATTGCAATTAAAGAGATAACTTTCCGTTCTACGGTTGAACAGAAAGCTACCGCAGCAGTCATACTACTGATTTGCACAAAGCATCATCGATCGGCTGCGATGATACCTTGGAAACCACGCTAATGACTGTTGTTTTCTGCTTTTTTCAAAGCTTTGCACTCTACTAGCACACTTCGATTAGATGGCTCCGTTCAGGCCGCACGGGACGTCATCATAATCACCCTATCCATTTGAAGAAGCAAATCCCAAGAACCACTCCATATATCGTTGCGAAAAATGTATCACTATGATTCTATATATGTACTGCACAACCTAATACATTTTCAGCTTCATCGGTTCACTAAAACTCGAGATTTGCTTCCACAAAGTTTTGATGATAATTGTTAGAGTGAGACAAAAGATAGAGAAAATAACACGGTCTCCCGTGTCACCTTCAATGATACAATGATTTTCAAGCCTGCGGTAGAACTTTGACAGCTGCGGTGGAACTTGGCGGCTACCGCAGAACGGAAAGTTTTTGAAAGAACCGTAATATTGAGAAGGTGATATATTCCGAAAACTTACAGCTACTTGACGACGTCATTCCTATCCACCTCGAACAAATTTTCGAAAAAAAATGATCTAGTGGTCCGGATGGTACGATACGAGTGACTTCACATGTTTAAAATCAAACTCGATGTTTACATCAGTTAAGAGCCTGCCTTGTTATTTTTTATGCCGTGCAGTAGAACAATCCAATTGCCTGTGTAGTAGTGCAATGTTGACAAAATTCTCTTTGTTTGCTATGAGAACTGTCACAACATAAACATACACAGAATTGCTGCCGAGCATTCCCTTCCTTGTTGGACTGATGTTGACCGAAAGCTCAAATGAAATCAAACTGTACTGTTGTACTGTTGTGTTCATAAAACGTTAAGGTACCATGTGGAATCAAAATTTGACAACTTTTGCATGAATTTCAAAAGCCCAGTACACGAAGTTGACAAATTTTAAGCACCATTATGTTTGAAGCGTCTACTCTACCCGCGTTTTCTAGATTATCAACTAACCTGCAGAAAAGGAGTGCTCTGTTCAACAGCCATCCGGCCGCACATCATCCGCCTCACAACAGACAGGCACACCACACCAACACAGCCGCCCCCATCAGACTCGGAATGAAGCTTTTAATTAATAAACCCCCTGGAGCAGCTTTCCTGATACGGCCCGGTGTGACCTGTGATGGAAATGGGTGACAGAGCAGGTTCATCTTCCTGCAGCATAAGAAGATTAAGCTCTGCGAAAGGTTAATCATTTTACCGAGACGAAACGTGTATTTTAACCGTAGACGTATTTGGCTTGAGTAGTATCCGCAGAAGATTTTGCGGACGGGCAACTTCATACAGATCGGGTTCAATGTGACCTCTTGATATTTCACTCATATTTTCAATGGCAACCTGCTTTATTTATGCTTCATGATGGTGGTTTACAGGGTGATTACTAATTTCTGTTACTAAATTATATGAACGCAGGAAAGAGAAACATCAATAAAATTCATTTCCCAGTGTGCTTTCAGTTTAGATTAAAAAATATCGTCCTCTACCCAAATTTAGAGTTTCATGTCTCTTTCAAAATTCGATGTTAGTTTAATCGTTTTTGTGATATGTTGATTCCCTTTTTTGTGTAAACTGTCCAATTTTTTGTGGTAGTTTTTTTTATTGATAGGGTGATTTACGGCTTCGGCAACCGACTATTATTGGCAACCGAAGGTCTTTGTTCTGTCAGCTTCCCGCTGGCAAAATTTCCGAGTTTGAAGCGATGTAAAAACGTTTCCAAAAAGCTTTTAACAAGTCTTTCGGTGTGAATCAACACGTAATTTGTCTTCTGATGTCCAAGAAAATTATAAAAGAAGCGCGGCATCGGCTTACACTGACGATAATACGTGAATTCCCCTAATTACATAAACATATGATTGCAAAACTTATTGGAGTCAGAAGCCTAAACATCAAGTGCGGTTTAATTTTGTTGCATATCAAATCAACCGCAACTATGTAATTTTGTCTCTCATTTTACGCCACGATTAATCGCTAATGCTAACCTCACATTGAAGCCGCATGGGAACGAGCGCAGTGGACACCGAATAGTATGCTGGTAATATGTATCTTTTCTGCTTGATGTTAATACAACTCCAGCACATCTGCTAACCATATCAATTAGCAACTGCTGTTTATCTACCTAGTTCAACAGGAACCGACATCACGTTTGACATCCGAAAACCGCATCACGCAGAGTCCCATAAAATTGCATTGACGAATGTGAATCTGAGTGTGGGCACCAAATTTGTTAATTTGTTTTATCTTATAAAGGGCCGAACTGTGTTGATTAGGACGTTACGATGTATCAGAATGTTCGATATATTTGTATCGATATCAATTTTAAATGAAATCTGTGATATTATTTCTATTGATATCTATGTACATCATAATTCAATTAAATTGTAGTAAACGGAATTTAAAAAGTAGAATTGAATATTGCATTATTTTTTGGCAGAAACGTGTACCCACGAACAACTGACACAGAAGAAGGTTACAAGTGGTAGCCGAAATACGTGTATCTATTAGGGGTATTCACTAAACTGCGTAAAGCGCTGAGTAAGTCATGCTAAATTGATTATCTTAAATGTTTCACGACATTTCGTAAATTGCCAGTGAAACATTTCAGAATGATGACATTTAACGGTTTTTCAATCCAAGAAAGCTAAGAACTCTTTGAAAATATGACAAACGTCAATATTGTAAATCCAAATGAAAGTTTTCGAAATAACTACACATTCGTGTTGCTGGGAGCAAAAGAATCAACAAATACCTACTGGAATGAAAAATATTCGATCAGCGCATACATCCCATTACCGTTACTACAGATTTTTTTTAATAACATGGTTGAAAAGGATATTCTCAGCCTATAGTTGGTTTTAGAATGTGTCCTTGTAAGTTTGGTGTATTGGAAAATGCTATCGTCATGTAATGACTTTTTAGATGTTTACAAATTGTGATCTCTAGCTACTTTTTTGGATTTATGGATGGGCTGTGCTGGGGGAGGGAAGTTGGTTGTTGGTGACGCACAACCGATGATTGACTAAAACCAGTACTACAGAAGCTTGACATCGGTTTCGGGCTAAACTTGAAATGTATTGTATCTATTGTAAGCGACCCACTTAATTTATTATTCTACACAAATCATACTCCTCATCATTATTTGGGTAATTTTATTTTTATCGCCAATGGATGAACCAGCTGACCAGCTCCAGATGTTCCCACGGAAATGCTAGAAACAAATATTGTTTTTTTAGATGGATGTAAGGATGGACTAATAATTTGCCTTAGTTTGAATGGAAACGGCTGAATCGTACCTAAAACCCTCTAAAAACTCATAAAAAATGATTAAAGTTTGAACTGTTTTGGATATTGATAGCTGACTTTTTTCGTGGGTTCGAATCCCACCGGTCGAGGATCTTTTCGGATTGGAAATTTTCTCGACTTCCCAGGGCATAGAGTATCTTCGTACTTGCCACACGATATACACATGCAAAAATGGTCATTGGCATAGTAAGCTCTCAGTTAATAACTGTGGAAGTGCTCATAAGAACACTAAGCTGAGAAGCAGGCTCTGTCCCAGTGGGGACGTAACGCCAGAAAGAAGAAGAAGAAGAAGCTGACTTTTTCAGTGGGTGACTAGATTATAAATCTCTCATTTGACATCCAAAAGAATCAGAAGGGGAATATTTCATGTGAAATATTTCTCTGCAAAAGTTACGCAGAATCTCACTTTACGCAGCTTTAAGTGAATACCCCTAATGTAATTAGGGCCGAAAGAAAAGGAGTAATATCAAATCTACTATTGAGACTTGTCGCGAAGTAGAAACGGATTTTAGTTTGTTATTTGTTGCAGTTTTGGAATTTTTTTTGAGTTTTATTAGAAATACTAGAATACCCAACGTGGCTAGCCACGTTCCAACGAAATTTGGAAGCGAAAAAGTGTTTGACCTTCCATCGATTGATGAGTGCTTGGTCAAGTAAATGCATCTCTTAACAACTGTGTTAATACTCAAACTAAACAAAGCTGAGAAAAAGTCTCCGGTCTGATGGAGATGTGATGTCAAGGAAGTGGTTATAATTTAGTTAACATCACCCGATATCGACACACGTATTGTACATATGCCACAAAAATCGCCTAAATTTATGCTAAGAGGTCTCCACTATGCTAAGAGGAGTCAGTTTCCTGATTGCTATTGTAATGTTTTAATCTCAAATAATCACAACATCAAATGCTGTTGTAGGGTTTCTTCAACTGTGAAATTTTTCTAAAGTTTCAGAACTTTCTACGAATGGAAGAGTCACGCAAAGTTCTCGAATATTCTGATGAATATTTGCTGTAGCGTTTGTAAACATAATGTCGATTTAAAAAAAACTATATGAATGGTCTCACATGTCAATACACTATTGTATTGCTCTCTTTCGGTAAATAATTTCGAAGTGGTACAGACAGACATACAACTGTTAGATTATAAAAATTTTCTCTCGATGTTTTGTCTCATATTTGGTAATAAGAAATGGAAGTGTATTATTAAAGAAATTTCTGAAATCTTTAAGCAAAGTATGCATTTCAACAGAAAAGTAATCGCCTATCTCGATGCGTGGGAAATTTCTTGCAAGAAATGCTCAAGAAAAGCATTTTTTTGGCGCAGCACGCAGTTGAAAAGTAATGTCAATTCAAATGGAGCTCACTGTAGGAAATTTGTTGTCCATTTCTTGGGCAGTAATTTTTATTTTTCTTGAGCGAAACAGCATACTTAGCTTTACTTAGAAAAATCGAAATGGAAAAAAGAATCCTGATATTTACAATATTTGGCGCACATTCATCTTATACATATTTATCTTTTTCTTTACAAATAATAAGTTCGGGAACATTCCATGAATTGGGAACAACAATGTTCCAGAATATTCTCGAATCATGTTGTAGTGTTCTTAAATGACTGTTGTAGCGCTCAATGAAACATATCGGTCAAACATTTCAAAGCGTTACTGACAGACAGACAACTCTGGGATTTTATATATATGATAAGAAAATGCAAAAGGTCCTTATATCTCAGAAGAAGTTCTAAATAAAATTAAATTTTTTCGGTAAAGGTTTGCATATCAGATAGGATTAATATAGTACAGAATGGTTAGTTGGCAATTTCGCCGCATGAAGCTTGGAAAATGTTTCTATATGGAGCTCATTCATTTATTTAGTTAACATCTAGACAGATAACACTGAATCAACAATTTCACACAACAATACTCGGCTCGTGGCTGCATCTCTCCATCCTCGGTTCTGCCCCACGCTCGCCAAATCGATACGCACTTGATCCGCCCACCTAGCATGCTGCGCTCTACGCAGTGGCGTAGCTAGGGTTTTTAGGTGCGGAGTTATATTCGGGGGCCCTTCCAAATAAGGGTATGTGCCAGTTGAATAGTCAATTAATCGAAACAATGATATACTTTCAATCAGTATCAATATATAGGATTGAAAATAATGGATCTTGTATTCATTTTTTTTTTGAAGTTGCTTTTGATTTTTGTTTAGTAACCAAAAGGTCAATTAATGAAGAGTAATATACCGATACGACCACTTCAGGTGGTGGCTTAGTATTTAAAAAAAGGAACATTAGAGGTCTCATGCCTGAAAAATGAAACTAATGAGAGACTGAAAAAACTCATTTCGATATAGATTCCTCAAGTAATTCAGTGATATTCTTCAGAAATTTCATCCGAATGTAATTGAAGTATTTGTTATAAGTTTGCTTCAATTATTAATTCGAAGATTTTTTCAGGATTACATTGAACGATTCCTTCGCAGACTTTTCAAATAATTCCTCCAGAATTTTCATTCGAGGCAAATTGATAAACTCAACAACAACTTTTCCAATGATACCCACAGAATTTTTTTTTTTCAAAGATTCCAAATTTTCCAACAGAATCCTCATTGAATTGTTACAAGACTTCTCTATGATTTTGCCCAAGAAGATGCTAAGGACATTTTTCAGATGTTATTAAAGGGGATTCCTAAAAAAATGGATATACTTTCATACGAAATCGATAACAATGATGAAATACGTGGTAAATTCCTACAAGAGAAAAGTCTTTCAAAGATTCCCGGATCTCTTCTGGACTCTTAAGAAAGACTTGGATAAGTATTGAGGAAAAATATTGATGCAAAAATTCATAAATTACCCAACTAAAATTTTCAAGAGGAATCATTTGAAATATCTCGACTGGAACTCTTCGAACAGCTACAGCAATAATAGCTGTAGCATTTTGTGGATTTTGTATTTAAACTAAATACATTTTTACATTGAAGAACCCAAGTGGAAATTACTTTTTTAATAACTCTTTAAAGCAATCCTTATTTATGGATTAATATATGAGGAATACTTGGTTGGATTTATTGTGAAATTATCTGAAAAATGCCTTAAAGATTTTGTGAAATAATCCCAGGAAGAATTTATGGAGCAATTCCTGGGATAATCAGTGAGGTAATTATTGAAGGATTGGCTCGGAAAATGGCTGGAAGTATTTCTGAAAAATCGCCATGAGAATTTTTCGAAGAACTCTTCTATGATTAGAGGTGTATGTAAAAATGCGAATTCCGCCAATTGTATAATAAACCTTTGTTTTTTTTTCCTGCAAAAATTTTTGTTGGAAGATTTGTAGATATTTCAGTGTAATACCTGGAAAAATCGTTAAAACAATTTCTGATAGGATTTTCGCTGTAATTACATTCTTGGACTACTGAAGGATATTCAGGAACAAATTTTGAAGGATTTCCTATCTATGGAAATTTCAAGGCAAATTGCTAGAGGAATCTTCAAAAGAATTCTTGTGAGTATCCCTGGATATGTCTATGTACGTATACCTGAAGAAAACTTTTAATGAATGTCTAGAAAATTTCCTGTAGATGAAAATCTATGAACGTATAGAGTAGTGGCGTAGTAATATCTGGAGCCTCAAGAATTTATATCAAAAATCATTCCAATGCGAAAAAAGGAAAGCATAATTTACATAGATTAGATCTTTTACATAAAAAATAGACTTTACAGACCTTTGTTTGCATTATCGAAATATGCTTTGGTACTTTTCAAAAGTGTATTAAATATTGTTCACAAATACTCATTTTGGTTTAATTCAGCATATGGCTCATAATAAAATGTTTCTAAACCTGTTTATGGCTTCCTAAGACTCAAGCTATACAGGCTATGATATTCGATAATTAATAGAACAATGTATTTTTGAATCCAAAACCATGATGTTCAGTTTAAAAGTACTGTTCTAAAATGTTGAAATAAACGCTACCTTTACCAATATACTAGCTGATATAGGGGCCTCTACTCATAACCCATTCAGGGCCCCTCCAAACCTGATTTTCCTTGCTCCGATACATTTCAGTTTGTCAAAAACTCAATTTCTAATGCTATGAGATATCTCCACCATAATTTCGGGACCCCTAAGAATCCGGGGCCCGGTGCGGACCGCACCCACCGCATCCCCCTAGCTACGCTACTGGCTCAACGCCTTCTTGTACCAACCGGATCCGAAGCGAACACCATCTTTGCAGCGTTGCTGTCCAGCATTCTTGCAACATGCCCTGCCCATTGTATCCTTCCAGCTTTGGCCACCTTCTGGATACTGGGTTCGCCGTTGAGTTGGGCGAGCTCGTGGTTCATCCTTCGCCGCCACACACCGTTTTCCTGCACACCGCCGAACATCGTCCTAAGCACCTGATGTTCTAAGACTCCAAGTGGTTGCAGGTCCTCCTCGAGCATCGTCCACGTTTCATGCCCGTAGAGGACTACCGGCCTTATGAGCGTTTTGTACATGGTACATTTGGTGCGAGTGTACGAGAGTGGACTGTATTTCTTAAAAAACTTCAACATAGGCGGACCGACGAATCTCCGAGACGACCACTTAACCAGGGAACCGATACCGGATGAAAACACTTGCTTAACAGTTCAAACTTATATTTACAAACTATTTACATAACCTTAGTTAAAACGGAATTCACTTTGAATCTTAAAGTTGCAACGACACGTCTTAACACGTTGGAAGCACGGCGAACAAAGATGTCTTCCTATCGCGGGTAGAAAACATCCTCAAAATTTACGCGCTCATTTTTTGCGCGCTCGTTTCGTGCGGCTGCGGCTGGTTGCATCACACGATGTGCTTTCGTGCATCACGCAACTCAGCAGGCTGCGGCTGGGCGATGCACTGACAAAAAATTCATTCGGGGCGAACGGCTCGAACATCCTCCCCCGCGGGAACCTTGTTCTCGTTGACAGCCTGATTGTCCAATATAGGTAGAGGAGCCAGCTTATGGATTGGACGCTTGAGCACTCCTGACTTGGTACGCACATCTACCACGCGGACCAGTCCATCTGATCCTGTGTAGGTTGACTCGACCTTCCCCAACTTCCATTGTTGAGGCGGTAAGTTGTCATCCTTGATTACCACCACTGTTCCAGGTAGAATGTTCTCCTTCTTCTTGCTCCACTTCTGTCGTACCTGCAACTCCAACAGGTATTCTTCGGACCAGCGCTTCCAGAACTCTTGACGCAGGCGCTGGACGTATTGCCATCCGGAGAGCCGGTTAGCTGGGATTCCATCATAGCTAGGCTCCGGAATGGCAGTCAGTGGACGATCAATAATGAAATGGCCTGGGGTTAACGGCTCGAGCTCCGAAGGGTCTTCAGAGGGAGCGTATAAAGGCCGAGAGTTGAGTTGAGCTTCGATCTGGCAGAGCAAAGTCGAAAACTCGGACATCGTTAGGAGGCTTGATTGGCATTTCTTCTTGAGAATGGTCTTGACGCTCTTTACTCCTGCCTCCCAGATTCCGCCCATGTGTGGCGCATTTGGGGGAATCATCTTCCATTCGATCTGCCGGGGTTGGCAGAACTCATTGATCTTGAACTCGGTTACTTGTCCCTTGAAGAGACGGTACAGCTCGTTCAATTCGTTGCGTGCACCGACAAAATTTGTCCCATTGTCGGAAAATATCTGTTCTGGCACACCATGACGAGAAACGAATCGCTGCAGAGCAGCAATAAACGCATCGGCCGATAGATCTTCTACCACCTCCAGATGAATGGCCTTGGTTACCATACAGACGAACACGCTCACGTATCCTTTAACGGGGGCCACCTTCCTTCCAGTCTGCTTGATAAGTATGGGGCCCGCAAAGTCAACACCAACCTTCACAAAAGCGGGAGCCTTGTCGCACCTTGCGACGGGAAGATCTCCCATGAATTGGCTGGCGCACGGGGGGTTGAGCCTGAAACACCGCACGCAGTTTCGTGTTACCTTGCGTACAGCAGAACGGGCTCCCAGAATCCAAAATTGCCGACGAAGCTGGGCCAGCAGCGCCGACGGTCCAATATGTAGGTTCTCACGATGTATCGCTTGAATCAACCGCTGGATGGTTTCATCATTCTTAGGTAAGACCCACTGATGCTTGACGCCGTATGGTAAATTTGAATGTCGCAGTCGTCCGCCGACGCGAATCATTCCATCGTCCAAAAAGGGATTTAACGCAGAAAATCTTTTGCAGTACTCACCGGACTCGATCATGGCTACCTCCTTACCAAAATGTTGCAACTGAACCACCCTGGTGATGGCTTTCAACGAGTGGCGCATTTCAAGCACGGTTGGAAACCGCGCGACGATTCGCTTCATGGCCACCTTCTCCTTTGCATTCCGGCAAAAACGCAAAACGTATGCCAGAACTCGTTGCAGCTTCCTGAAGGACTCGTACTTGGTGAATACTGGCAACCTCTCCAAAGTTACCACCGCAGATGTTGCAGCGACCTGCCGCAACTCCGGAACATCTTCATCAGACAGTGGTTCTGGTGCCACCACTTGATACTCTTCACTACGCAAGAACAATGGTCCGTTCCACCAAAGATCGTTCTTGCCTAGAACTTCGGCAGACTGACCACGTGACACTACGTCGGCTGGATTTTCCAGTGTATTCACATACTTCCACTTGAACTGATGTCCGGTAGAGTTAATCTCACAAACCCGGTTTCGCACGAACACTTCTAAACGCTCCGGGTTCTTCGCTAGCCATGCTAGCACCACTTGATTGTCCGACCACAACGAAATGTCTTGAAAGGGTAGCGCTATTGCTGCCAAAACTTTCTTCACCAATCTATGCAGCAAAAGCGCTGCTAAAAGTTCCTTTCTTGGAATGGTCAAAACTGTTTTCGGAACGATCTTCGATTTGGCACACAATAACTGCACCACAGGAGCTTGGCCAGGTACAATTGACCTGATGTACACACAGGCACCATAGGCTTCCAAAGTTGCGTCACCAAAACCGTGCAACTCAAATGCAACGGCCCCAGTAACAACCACGTGACGAGGGATTCGAAGATTGGTAACACTTCTTAATGCACTCAGGAATTCATCACACCTCTTCTTCAGATTACCAGTAAGCTCTTCATCCCATTCCAACTCTTCTTTCCAGATACTCTTCATTAAAAGTTTGCCGATAACGATAACCGGCGCCACTAGACCCAACGGGTCGAACATTCTTGATATTAGCGACAGCACTTGCCGCTTTGTTGCACTATTTTCACTCATAGTTGGAAGGGATACAAACTGCAAAGCGTCCATTTTCGGGTTCCACATTAGTCCCAACGTTTTTATCACTTCACTAGAACCACTGTCTTCGATGCTGACAAGCTCGTCCCGATCGCCTTCCGGAATTCGCTCCAGCAACACAGGATTGTTGGAAGCCCACTTGTGCAAATGAAATCCACCAGCCTTGAGTAGTTGGATCAACTGCACTTGAGCCTCTTTTGCTTCGTTCAAACTATCGAACCCGAACAAAGCGTTGTCCACATAGAAGCTATTCTTCACAATGTCAGCAGCAACAGGATACTTGGAGCCTTCATCGAGAGCCAACTGCAAGAGTGCCCGCGTTGCCAAAAACGGGGCGGAAGCTGTGCCGTAGGTGACCGTTGTCAGCTCTAGGACACGTAGCGGATCCGATGAACTCTTCCTCCAAAATATTCGACACAACGGCGTATGCCGCTGATTGACCAGAACCTGCCTGTACATCTTGGCCACGTCAGTAGCCATCACATGTAATGGAAGGCGAAACCGAAGACAGATAGATTGCAGGTCGCATTGTATGTTGGCTCCAATCTTCATAACGTCGTTGAGCGACCGGCCAGATACCTTCGCAGAGGCATCAAACACCACACGGCACTTAGTAGTGGTATTCGATGGCCGCAGCACAGCATGATGAGGTAAGTACCACTTGATGATACCTGCTGGATCCTTACTTATGTCCACTTCCTTACAGTGACCAAGACTCTCATACTCGTCCATGAAGTCCTGATACTGCTTCTTCAAATCTGGATGTTGCGAAAGCTTACGCTCCAGCGCATGGAACCTTCGCAATGCGAGTGATCGGGAATCACCCAATTCGCTAACGGACTCCTTCAAAGGCAGCTCGACGATGTACCGACCGGAAGCATCTCTACGATGAGTCGCATTGAAGTGCTCTTCACACTCCTCCTCTTCACTACCATGCTTGTCGGCACCAACTACATCTTCTACTTCCCAAAAACGTTCAATGGACTGGCTTAATTCGTCCATCGTGACTGTGTGCGAGTAAACTGCTTCATCAGCTAACGCACCTTCTTCAAACACTCCACCAATAACCCAACCAAATTGGGTTTCACGCAAAACGGGAAGATTATCAGCCAACGTAATTTCTCCGGGCATCATCAACTTCAGGAACCATTCATTGCCCAGGAGCATGTCCACTTTACTCGGTTGGAAAAACTTCGGATCGGCTAGCTGCACGCCAGCGGGAAGGTCCAATGCGCTGATATTGATAACCGATGAAGGAAGATCTGATGTCACCTTATCAGTTACCAAACACTTGACCTTGGCGTGGAAATCCTTGAACCTCGACGAAAGATGTACGACACCACAATTAGACGATCGAGTCTGTGTGCTATTCACCCCGAACATCGTGACGTTCGAGGAGTTCAACTTCAAGCCCAACATGTTTGCCATCGCTCGTGAAATCAAATTCACTTGAGAACCACTGTCCAACAATATTCTGCATGGATGTGGCTGGTAGTTTTTGTCCATGACGTCCACTACGGCTGTAAGCAGCACCACTTGCTGCGAGCGGGGAGCCAGACTGGAACATGTGGCTGTCGTCGAAGTTGATGGTGTTGGTTCTTGCTCTACAGCCGGCTTTGGGAGCGGCTGGCTTGATGGTTCTGGAACTTGCTTGGGCTTCTCTTCGGCGTGAAGGAGACTATGATGCCGACGTTTGCACTTCAGACAGGATTTGTCCGAAGAACAGTCGACTCCACGATGACCTCTTTTCAAACAATTGAAACATACGTTTCGCTCCCTCACCTTAATCAATCTTTGCGGAACAGGAATGGCCTTGAATTCAGCGCAATTATGATTGGCATGTGCTTTTCCGCAAAAATCACACTTAATTTCCATCTCGCTTGAAGAAATGGCTGCATGAATTTTCTGCATCGACGGCTTGCTGGCTACAGACACAGACTTAACAGGAACTGATGATGATTTCTGATTACTGGCTTCGACCCTCTCCAAGATGAAAGTCTGCTCCTTCAAGAACGCCAGCATCTCGTCGTAATCGGGAAGCTCACCGTGCTTAATGGTTGACTCCCACATGTGGCGCACATCGTTGTGCAACGCTGCAGCCAACAGATGGATTACGAAATCCTCTCCTACACCGTCGAAATCTCGCTCCAAAAACTTGAGACCCTCCACATGCTTGTTGCACTCGTCCACCAGACTACGAAGCTCCAAATGACTCTTCTTCGTCATGCGCTTGAGATTCAACAGACCATGAATGTGAGAGTCGATAGCGTGACGCTTATTCTCGAACCTCTCTTCCTAAATTGCCACGCGTGGGCGTAATTGCCTTCGTTGATAGTCTTGGCATCAATGAGACCTGCTGCACTACCAACTAGAGCTTTGTCCAGATGGTACAACTTTACTGCCGGTGGATCTGGACCCTTGTCCACGAGATCCTTGAACATGGCCTTGAACTTGGGCCAACTCTCATAACGGCCATCGAAAGTGGGAACCGGCATGCGAAGTGGTTGATGTATTACAACCGGTACCTGCTGATTCCTCGCGTTTGCATTGGCAGCAGCTGCTGCGTTAATCCTGTTGAGCTGATCCTCCAACAAAATTGCAACGGAATCGTGAAGGATATCGAACTCTTCGTACTGCTGCTCATGCTGCTCGTAGTCATCATTCGAAACCACGTTAGTGATTTGATCGTGTGCATCGTTGTAGTCCTTATGGGCAGCTTCCAACTTCCTCATGTACACTTTGATCTCAGCCTCCGTGAGTTGGACCACTTCCTCTTCATTTGGGCGAATAGTATTAAGGATACGAGAAACCTTACCTTTGGCTGCGCCACGACGGCGGACGAGTCTCTGCATGTTCTCCATGGTGGCCAACTTTTCAGTCAACCTGAGCTTCTTCTTCTGCTTCTTACTTGAGGGAGTGGAGGAATCCAGAGTAGACTGTCCAAGTACAGAACTAGCTCCGGATTTTCCGATTTGCTGCTGCTTCGATTCACTATTTTCCGGCATGCCACCGTGGATACCGCATCAAGTCAAGCCCTATGCGCGACGATGGTTGGGAACACAGCCAAGTCTATGCTCACGCAACCGGACACTAATCGGCACAAGTGAGCAAACCGAAGCACGGATTTCGAAACAACCCACTTCACTCAACGCTATTTTCCGGAATGCCACCGCGGACACCACTTCAAGCCAAGCCCACTGCTCGACGTTGGTTGGGAACACAGCCAAGTCTATGCTCACGCAACCGATTCCACTAATTAATGGACACAGTGGCCAATCCGGAACACCAAGGCTTCACAATTTGTTTCTTCGCTTAGCGGGGTGTATTCCCCAGGAGTTGAGCACTTAATTGCTCGTAACACCACTTTTCTTCGATGGCTTAAACCATCAGCACCTTTTCCAAAATGGCGACAACACACCACACTTCTCTTCAACAAAATGGCGGTGTCGCTCTACTACTTCACTTCTTCAATGCTCACACCATCATAGTTTGAATTTTTCCGACTTTTTCGGAATCCCACTTCACTTTTCTACTTCCTGGTTCTGCATCCGGTTCCGGAACAGTCGGAGAGCCACTTTACCACGCGCGATCCGGCTCGACTGGACCAAAATTATGTACGAGAGTGGACTGTATTTCTTAAAAAACTTCAACATAGGCGGACCGACGAATCTCCGAGACGACCACTTAACCAGGGAACCGATACCGGATGAAAACACTTGCTTAACAGTTCAAACTTATATTTACAAACTATTTACATAACCTTAGTTAAAACGGAATTCACTTTGAATCTTAAAGTTGCAACGACACGTCTTAACACGTTGGAAGCACGGCGAACAAAGATGTCTTCCAATCGCGGGTAGAAAACATCCTCAAAATTTACGCGCTCATTTTTTGCGCGCTCGTTTCGTGCGGCTGCGGCTGGTTGCATCACACGATGTGCTTTCGTGCATCACGCAACTCAGCAGGCTGCGGCTGGGCGATGCACTGACAAAAAATTCATTCGGGGCGAACGGCTCGAACAGCGAGTGTGAATCTTTTTTAACCGGAGCTGCTTGTGGAGGCTATAGTAGGCTCGACTTCCACTGAAGATGCGCTTCCGTATTTCACGGCTAACGTTATTGTCAGCCGTTAGCAAAAATCCAAGGTAGACTAGCTCGGCGACCACCTCGAAGGTATCCCCGACTATCGTAACTCTGCTACCTAGACGAGCCCTGTCGCGCTCGGCTCCACCAGCTAGCATTTGCTTTGTCTTGGTCGCATTCACCATCAGTCCAGCTTTTGCTGCCTCGCATTTCAGGCGGGTGTACAGGTCTGCCACTTTTTCAAATGTTCGGCCGACGATGTCCATATCATCCGCGAAGCAAACAAATTGACTGGATCTCGTAAAAATCGTACCCCGGCTGTTAAACCCGGCTCTCCGCATAACTCCTTCTAGCTTAATATTGAACAACAGGCACGAAAGTCCATCACCTTGTCGTAGTCCCCGGTGGGATCCAAACGAACTGGAGTTCGCCTGAAACCATCACACAATTTTGCACACCTATCATCGTCGCTCTTATCAGTTTTCATACGTTTTTTACGATTTTCTTGAGAAAAACACATAAAAATATATTGAGAGAAACATTTCTATCCATTTTCTATTACCTAGGGTGGAAAAATGTATTCTAAAACACACCGTTCGTCCAAATCGGGGGTGGCGCGATTTGCCCCCTATGGGCATATTACCCCCAGTTCCCCTATCCCTTACTCATCGCTATGATCCGCTGCATAGCATGAGAGTCTGTTTATGATATTCTGCTACAACAACTCTGAAATTTTATCGGGGGGATAACAGTGCATGATAAAAACCATCTATCTATCATCTATACCACTATTGCTATATGATTTCCAGGGATTGTTTATCAAACCAGTAAAGTAAAACATCTGTACCCGATGGCAGCTACCTACAACGATTTGGCTTCGGAAATGTATTGTGCGGGAATACTTCAAGAGGGAACCTTATCACAACTCTTGTGGAATCTCGTAGCGATTTTTTTTTTAGTAAACTCGAAGAACATGAATGTAGCTTATTGCACTTCAGGATCATCGGTAGGACCGAAAATCTAAACTGTTATCTCCAAGGAATGCTTTTTTAACTTCTTATGCTTCTTGGCATTTTGTTTTCATTGTGACAAACCCTGCCTCTCAGCTAAGTTTTCGAAGAGCACTTTCATAAATTCTTACTGAGAGTTCTTCATACCACATTTCTCAAATCCAAGGATTTTTTGTCCCACGTTTAAAACTCTAGTAGCATAGTAATGAGCAGATTGAGGTCTAACACTGCTAAATTAAACTCTTCTGAATATGCTTCAAACTTGAACGCAGAAGAAAAGTCCCCTTAAGCTTGCCATGACATCGTGCATGTGCAAACAGCCCATCGTTAAACCCCAAATGAGATAAGCACTGTTGCCTACTAGCTTACAACCGCTGGAATTCGGGTTAGCATTAAGCTTGAAAAATATACTAAGCTCTCGTTCATTGATTGCCCTCGGTGACACGATACCGCAACGTCAGATAAATCAACCGATATTGCAGCGGCCTGGAGATATGTGCGAGCTTGTTCAATGTGCAGAAATCAATCAATTTTGTGCCATCAACCGATCCGAATGATTGAATAGACACTCCATGGTGGCCCAACCGCACGGAATTCAATTCATCGGGTAATATGACAGATGATTCCAGCACACAAATAGGATCCTAGAGGCAGCAAAAGCTGGGACTATGTTGGACGCAGCTTTGTTAAATTGGGCAACCAGATGAGCCCATAGCCGAACCTTTTTAACGAACGGCTATAATAATCATTCTTCCTTCCATTGCGCCCATATTATCGCATGATTGTCGGTTATCAAACTGAATCCCTAATGCGTATCAAGTAATAAAGCTCCAGATGAGCTCGCAATAAATCGACTAATGGATTTGTTTATTTCTTCAGTTTACAACCATCTCAGATGGTGGTTCAAAATGGGTGGAGAGAAAATTTAGACACTTTGGCGTGCATACCTTTAATCATGATGTAATAGAATGAATAGGCACTTAGACAGACATAAGTACATTACATTCTCTCTCTTGGCATTACGTCCTTACTGGGACAGAGCCTGCTGCTCCGCTTAGTGTTCTTATGTGCACTTCCACAGTTATTAACTGAGAGCTTTCTTTGCCAAAGCTGCCATTTTCGCATTTGTATATCGTGCAGCAGGTAAGATGATACTCTATGTCAAGGAAATTTCCATTATGAAAAGAACCCAGGCACCTTGAGCATGGTTTTGCTTTGTAGTCGCGGACTCTAACCACTCGGCTAAGGAAGGCCCATAAGTACGTTACATGCTAAATAATTTTCATCCCTTTTTGTGCGATGGCCAAGTAGCACTTGTTTGCAAAAGTTAGTCAGAGGAATACTCTTGGCATAATGGACGTTTTACATAAAACAGTTTCATTCAAGAGCACTGTCCTTTTATCTATCCAAAGTCTCCTTTGCAAAGGCATACGTTGGATAACGAGTAAATTTTAACAACTTTTTGTCTGAGCACAAAGTGTCTCATATTTTCAATACCAAATTGTCACGATCTCAAGTACCTATCATTTTATGACCCCATTTGATGCATTTTGCTATAAATTCCTGCAAATCATACTTCTCAATCGAGGTCTTTAAAAATGTGACGTGGATAATAAACTATCGATCGGAACGATAAAGTTTATGATTGTTTTGGTACAGCCAGCGGCCCACTCATGATGCCGGAATACGACGGTACAACGTCGATGGACGAAGAAAAGGCGAAAATACTGTGTTGTTATTAGAAGTTTAACTTTTCTGCCGAAGTCAGGGAGGGGGTTTCGTTATTTAATAGCCACTCTGTAAGTTTAAAATTAAAATGTCTTCGTTGGTTTGTTGTTTCTTTCACAGATTACGTACAGTATATATAGAGAGACATAGGCTCTTGGAATGTTGTTAACAGATACCTGAACTTAATAAAGCGAAAAAAAACAAAGATCTCTTACACTCTCAAAACTGACAATCAGTCATAGTTAGAAATGGAAAATTTGTTGAAATAAAATGTGATCCATTGGGTTGTTAAAAGGTAATCAGTTTCACACACGAAATCTACGTTAAAAAAAAAAAACAAAACTCCTTATAAAGTTTTGCCAAATTAAGATGCTTATGTTTTCTAACACTGAACAATAAGAAATTAATGTTATGTTTGGAATAATACTAATAAAGAAATTTACAAATATAAAATTAATAAACTGAGAAGCAGGTTCTGTCTCAGTTGGGACGTAACGCTAGAAAAAAAAAGAAGAAGTGCTGTGCAGATGTTTTTGGTTGTGTAATTAAATGCGTTCTACTAAGAAACATGAAATCATCATGAAATCTTTCACTTTTTCGTTCAACCAGGCACTTAATACAGCCACATTTTGTGAAATCCGTAATTTTCTGGCAATAGGCCATATTTTAGGTGTAAAATACATCACTTTATTGGTCGCAGGCGTTTCTCACTTTCCGAGCGTGGCAATCCGAAAAACCGAAATGTTGCTGGTAAAGTTGGTGCCTGTTCTCCACCTGCTCCACAAAAAGTTGGTTCCATATCGATTCCGAGGGTGGTTGAAATGCTGAGTGCTTCGTTATAAAACGTTTATCGAAGCGGTTTTTCGGGTACCCTCCGAGCGGGGAACTTTTGCTTGATTTTGTTCACGTGTCAAGCGAGGAGGATGGGAGCAGGAGAAATCTTGACGATACCAAAAAATGCGCTTTAATTTTTCTTCATTCATACTCTGCCGGGAAAGTTGGCTGTTTACCAGAGCTTTTTAGGGGCAAAGTTTTTTCGTAAAGGTTAATAAATTGTTTTGCAAATTGGACTGTGATTTCTTGGAATAATTTATAACTTCTCGTGCATTGATTCGAAAAAAGTTGTTTTGCAATTACTTCTCGGTTCTATTATTGGTAACGAATGTTAATTACTTTCAGATCCCGAGCGCGAATTCCCCGAACCAGACAACCAGTAGTCAAATAACAATTTACCGTAAAACGGGGCATCTTTGATAATGCGGGTAACTTTGATAGTGCGTTACCCATCACATACTAAACCAATAATTATTTATGTTAATCGGTCAAGTAAACCGAATGCAAAACTGAAGAATATCAGTATGACACTTCATGTCAGAACTGTTTTCATTTAAAATGAGAACATTTGAGGCTTTATATACGAATTTTAAAAATTGAAACAATTTTAGCATTTTTGAAACGTTTACCATCGATGGGGATGACAATGGGTCTAAAGGGTGAGATTGGGTCAAAACGGAAAAAATATGATTTATGAAATATTTCAGCTAATAACGCTGATATTACTAAAATTAATAATTCACATGTTAAGGAACATGTTATTACACGTAATTCATTACAATATACGTTTTTAGAAATAAAAGTTTTTATTTACTATATCAATAAACTTGTATATTGAAACTAGATAAAATTTCCAAAATTAAATATCTCCTGTGCAAAGTATCACGCATGTTATATTAGTAGAAGGTTGAAAGTCTTTTCATTGCACTTTACACGTATTTTCCGGAATCTATTTGATGTTTCATTTTTTTCGGTACGGCGTCTAAAACATCAAATATGGGGGTGAGATTGGGTCAAGCAAGAACGATAGTAAATGAAATTGCAAATCCACTATTTGACATATTACGGTGCCGGGTGTTCTCTTTTTTTCACTAAGATGTGTTTATTCTTTCTAAATACAGCATCTCTGAAACATCAAACAAGTCTACTTGAGTATTCCGTGCATTGAAAAACAATGCAACGCATTTTGACAACTTCTCAAAACAGCAACTGTGTTTCATGTGCAGCAACATCGTTAAATTTTATCAAATGGATTTTTTTATTTCAAATTTAATAATTTATTAGTGTTTACATATTATAGAAACATCTCACGGAAGTACAAATGAGTTGGATCGCTGGAATACTGGGATTATGACGTCAACATCTGCCTGAAATGTATTGATCGTGGAATGTCGCACCGAAATTTAACTATTTGTGAAGGTTTAAAATAATCACTGTTTCAGTACACCTTTGGGGAAACTGAATAGGCTTTGTGTTAATGGAGATAAGACTTTGAAGACAATTTGAGGGAAAAAACAAGAAAATTTATGTAAACTTGACGATAAACGTTGGGTTTACATTTTTTTTTTCATAGCTCTTCATTTTTTTGGTATAATCGTTCTTTTGAGAGGGTTTATCATACCTGTGAAACATCTTTTCGTCTTGTTTGCATCGTATTTCATCAATATTTTTCAGAAATGGTATTGCAATCATATTCTCAAAAACTAGTTATTTCAATCACAGTGACCCAATGTCACCCCCTCTATGGGGTGAGATTGGTTCATTTTTCATTCTCTTGTGGTGCCGCTGTGAATAAATATTTTTCTTAAATTTTTGAACAGTTGTTAATGTACCATCAAAGTACATCCACACCAAATTTGAAGTTTATTGGAGTTTAATTGCGATAGCTATTCAATAAATAATTCGTACATATCCCTTTTCGACCCATTCTCACCCCAACGACGGTACAAGCAATCTATTCGACGATCACTATTCGATGTAGTTTTGAATAGTTGGTCACTTATCTTTGACAGCCTAGTTATCATAGAACTTAAATATGGTTTAAATCTCTTAGCGAATATCATTTTAACAAACTGGGACTATTTTTGTAATCTAAGTCTGAAATTTCCATATAAGGTACAGTGGGGGAAGTGTATCAGTGGGGTAAGTGGATCATTCGTCAATATGAAGCATAAATACTTGAATATGTTGAATGTTTTTGCACCATTGCTTCGTTTTAGGTTATATTCTTACGCTCACACTGATACTATTGCAAAACTGGTACTACACGTACACTAACACAAGCAAACTTGTTAGCTGCAAAAAGTAATTAATTTGAAAATTGTTTTTCATCAATAAAAAATCCATTGTATCGCTGTCTAAAATCGAATTCTATTATATTTTTCGACACATGGTGAGCATTTCAGTTCTAATTGAATGAATCACAATGAAAAATAGGTGATTTTTATAAATAAATACAGATATATTGTACATGGTACACTTACCCCTACTTTTTAATAGGGTGGGGTAAGTGGATCAAGAATTATTATCATTTATTGGCAGACTGCTTACGAGAATTTTAATATGCTTCAATATCCGCAATTATTGTTTTCCCTTATTTTGTTCCATTACCAGCTTGAATTTGTCAAATTGACCATAGAAAATTTGAATTAATCCACCTAAAAGTTTTTTTTTAACCTTTCTAATATAAAAAAAAAACATAAAAGAATAATAATTTCAAAATTCACACGAAACTTTTCGTGGTATATCTAAGCTGAGTTGTAAGAGAGCAATATATACTAATTTTCCAATTGAAAGCATAGTATCGTACCTTATTTGACTTTATAAATTGTTCTAGACGGATGATACAAATATATTCACAAATAAAATAGAAGAATTTCAGTTTGTTATTCAAAGTAAATGTAATCAATATTTTAAAACTAAGAGTGTTATTCGAAAATATCGTTAGGAATAATCCTACAATACTTTTGTATTACTTATGCGTATAAATGGATGAATTTTCTCCATTTTTTTTCTATTTACAATGTTTTTTTTTTGCTTGAATTAGTATAAACTAATATATACATACTTTTTATTATATTTTGATTAAATAATGATACTTTTTTAATTTCAAAGTATTTAAATGTAACATTACTAGTGCTAGTATTAACTTTATTAGCTCACTATTAACAAGAACGAGAGTAATATCATTCTTATTATACATAATCACACCACATTCGTTTCGAGAACAGATTTTTTTTAATGGTGATCCACTTACCCCACCATGGTGGGGCAAGTTGATCATTTGGCGCAAATTTTTAAGTCTTTCATACTCAATACATAACAATCAGAAAAATCGAAATAAATGACGATTTGCAGTAGCTTTTATGCAAAAATTATACACCTCAAAGTGTCCTTATAAAAGGTCTAGAAACATAAAAAATGAAAAAGACTATTTGAAAAATCGACCAAAAGTTACAACTTTTACGTCCAGGAAGCTGAAAAATTCCTCCAGAACATTCTCCAGAAATTGTTTCAGAAATTTTCTTAGGAATTTCAACAAGCACTTTCTACAGGAATCAGGAATTCATCAAGACATTTCCAGAAAATGAAGAGTGATTTTTTCTATTGACGAAGTTGCAGGAGTATTAAAAAATGAAGATCTTTAAGTGATCTCTGAAGGCACAGCTCGAGGCATGCATGATGCCCGAACGAAGATCTGGTATGTGAAGATTCTCTGGGTAAATTGTTGAAGCAACTAACTGAATTTATTTCATGGAAAATTTACTTGAAAAATAAATAGAACATTAATTAATATATGATGTCACGGACGTCTCTAGAAAATTACATGGCTTAAATTCCTGAAGAAAATTCATGAAGAAACCTAGAATTATTGAGAAGCCGTGGGTAAACATTCGCATGAGATTTGTTTGTGTCATTTTTTAAGGAATCTGTGGAAAATTTCTAGAAGAGTTTCCGACCTATTATATAAAACAATTCTAAGAGGAATGTCTGATGGAATTCTTAGGAGAATCCATCTTTGTTAAAATGTCTTTAACAGTTACTGGCAAAGCAGAGTAACATTTTTGTTTTTTGAAATTCTGGTACGAACTGGAGGAACTTAAAAATCCTCTAAACGTTCTATAGAAAATTCTTACGGGTTTCACTTAAAATCGGAGAAATAGTTGAAATAAATTTTGGAAGATACTTTAGTCAAAATCCTAGAGGAGATATTGTTAGAATCCCTAAATCAATTTCCGGAACAATTACAGTGAAAATTACTATATGAACCAGCCTTGGATTGCTGGTATATATTCTTGAGTGAAATTTTGGAGAAATCATTTGAAGCATTCTTTTAGAAATTATTGCAAAAATCTCTGGAAGAATCCCTGAGAGAACTGCTGAAGGAATCCGGATACAACCGTACCATTCAGTGAATGTAATAAACCGGTTATGTACAATTTAACGTTTTGGATACAATATAGCGGATTGTAATTGAATGTCGAAGTAAAATTATTCTAGTGTGTAGATACAATTCAAAAGCAATTTGATTAAATGTTACAGAACGCTGTATTGTTTTGTATTATTTTTATATGTTCAAATTTTGGTGATATTTATTTTCATGTAACAAACTGTTGCTTTCATCTTTGTAGCTTGACTGGCAAAAATAAGTAAAACAAGTTAGAAAATTTAAAAAAAATATTGGATGAATAATATTTTAAAAGTAAAAAATAAAAAATAAGTTCTTTAAGCTGTGATTTTTCAAAAGATGAATGCGACAATTTTAAAGATCTTTACTTGTATATCAGTTGAAACTCTTTTGTTACTGTTATCGCCAATATCGAGAAAGTTGGGAGACAATTCATACAAAATATAAATTTTATTCGTTTCATCACAAATCAATTTGTTTTTTTTTTTTTTATTGTTTGTTAATTGGAGAACAATACACATACTGCTATTGAAAACAATACACAAACAAAATATATTACAGTAATCTGCTAAATTTTAATACCAAAAAAAAAAACAATATATATTATCGTTTTTTTCAAAGCTGTGTATGAGATAATATCAATATTTGTATTGTTACGATACCGCCGATAGGCTCTAGGGGGTGACTTTGACCGCCCTTTTCGAAGCATCTCATGGTTAGTGCTAAGGGAGTCAAAAAACTAATCCATGACTATTCTAGTTTTAGTTTGCTGTAAAAATCTTGGGTCAAAAACTACCCTTATAGTCCAATTTCACCCCGCACGACAGTGCTTAAGAACCCTTACATTATATTGTAAAAAACCTATACCATACAATTAATAGTTCAAAACAGTACAGGGGATAGGCAAAATGATTGAGATAGGCAAAATTTTGCCTAAATTCAAATGCTTATAACTTTATGAAAAATTGATGAAATTGGGTGCATCTGGAAGCAGTCGACGGCAAATTGGGTCTAGTTTCAGGAACTTGCCATGCATATAGGCCACCGGACACCGGAGATATTCCGGATTTTCTGAGGTCATGTCCAAATGGCATTTTTTCTGTGGCTTATATTTTTGTGCGGTGTGAAGTTGTATAGATGTTAACAATTTTCATAGAAACTAGAACTAATAGGAAGTTGAATGCCGGTGGACGCATTAAGATTCGTTGAAAATCTTCAGAAATATGACCATTTCCGGAAAATATGGTCAGTCATGTTGGTATTACCAATTATGTAAATAATATTCAGAGCTATATCCAAGTGGCATCAATCTTCAAACTAATGCTTCCAGCAGCATATTCAGAACCATTAGATGCACCGGCCACTCCATAGTAGATTCCAGGTGCCCTAGGGGAAATGGCCAATTAGGAACATATCTGGAGCCATATCAATATGGGCATTAAACTTCAATATTTTCGAAGGTGCTTCTGGAAACATTTTCAGCACCACCGGCTGCCATGACCACTCTAAAATAGGTTCCAGGTGCCCCGGGGGATGTGTCCAATTCAAATATTTGCCAGAAACACATCAGAATGGGTATAAAAGATCCAGATTTTTTAAGGTGATGCTTCCGAATTGGTCACATGCTCCTGGGAGCATCACGTTCGAAAATTTGGTATTACCAAACAGCAACATACGAAAACGGAATGAACATACATCCTTTTTACTTAAAACACCAGTTTTAACATTGTAAAAATGGTAATTTTGTGGTAGACGATTTTATATTGCCAATGATAGTCCAAAAGTGCGATGATAAATGCAATCCTAATTATCGATGATTCATTTTTTCTGTTGAACCTTTGATCACGATCATGATAGCTATCCAAAAACTCGGGAAATTTGTATTGAATCCAATTTATACAGTCCAATATGAATGTTGTCATGTATTTACAGAAAAAAAGATCTTGGACCGACCGAGAATCGAACCCAGGCACTTTCAGTATGGCTTTGCTTTGTAGCCGTCCACTTTAACCACTCGGCTAAGGAAGGCCCCATTCTTAATATTTATTCACGTTAGATACATCGATGAGTGTCTGATAGAGAATTAACTGTTAAGACAACTTGCAGACGATTGTGTCAAAGGACCGATAGCAGCCGAACTGCAAGTACCCTTACAGGATACGCTGGACAATTTATGCACTAGGGCCTTGAAGTTGGGTAATTGAGAAATACAAACATGTAAAAATGGTCCATTGACAAAAAACATTTTAATCAATAACTGTGGAAGCAAATTAAGCTGAGAAACAGGATCTGTCTCAGTTGGGGAGTGACACCTGAAAAAAAATGTAATAAATAACATCTTAACTGACATTTTAAATTTTTCACTCATACTGCAAGCTGAAGCTACCAGCATATCTATATAAATAAAAATGGAATGGTGTTTGTATGTCACGAAATGGCTTACGAACGGGTTAACGGATTTGAATGATTATTTCTCCGTTTTGTTCGTCAAGGGTTCCGACGTGTTCGTGCGTAGGAAAAGTTTAGAAAAGTTATCGGAATAGTTGTGAAAACGGTAGAAAACTATTGTGTCATTTTGTATGGGAGATTACATGCCATTTTTCAACAGCCTACTTGATGGCAAGACGAAGTTTGCCGGGACCACTAATCTTCAATATAATTTCTAAACTTATTGGGATAAAGTTTGAAAAAGCTTTGATAAAACTCCGTTAAGCCCGAACGAGCCACATAACTGCAAGTTGTTTAGATTATACCTTAAAACCGTTTCACAACTTCTTAATTTTGTAGCGTATGAATACAAGTACCTTTGTAGTGAAGTATAAAAACAAACATAGGAGCTATTATATTGAATCTCTTGCCTAAAACACAGGATAAAACCAGTGGTAAGAGCTTATGATCTAACAAACATCAGCCAATAAGTTGTTTCCCAGGTTACAATGTTAGTTTTACGAATTACTTGTAGGGTGCTATTAATAAACGCCCATAAAACCACGGTCATGGTATTTTTGCCTTCATCAAAACCTCTTGTATACTATAACGTGACTTTTGGCCCACTCTAAAAGCGGCTAAGAAGTGTTTCGTTATGTCACACAAATAAAGCAAAATAGCATTAATTGTAGACATCATTTTGAAAATAATTTTATCATAATGTTTTAGAATTTATGAAAATAAATCGATCTTGCCGGATTTATACCAACGTGAACAAAACAAAATAGGTTTGAAATAACGCCCTAGACTATTTGTTTCATAGTGGTTGTTATTTAAAGTGATTTATTTTGATATATTGCCGAATGAGATTTACTGTGAAATGTGATAAAAAGAAGTAAAATTGCGTTTGCCCCCTCTGAGAGTGGTATATTTTCAGTTAAAAGACACTACACGTTAATGCTTCCAGTGGGCTATTTGCCCTTTGAAGGAAGCACTACACTAGACAACGGACTAGCATGCAACGCCCAGTGGCACAGTCGGAAGACATTCCTGTCGAAAAGTTTTCCGGCCTGAGGCGGGAATCGAACCCACACTCCTTAGCACGATGCGGCTAAATGCCTCGGTGACACTAACCGCACGGCTATGAAGCCCACGTTATTTATCATTTGCTAAAATAAACCACCATGTGAAAAATAAAACATATTCAACATTCCTTGGTTTAACAACTACCGAAAAGCTAAACATTATATACTTTGCATTTGGATTAAATGGACAAAATGATGTGAAGTTTCACGAAAAAGTTCTCAGTGAGAGTCGAACTCACGACTCCCTGATCTCTAGTTAGAACGCGTTACCCCTACGCCATGAGAGGACTCATGGACGCAGAAGTTAACCTGAATTCGATTTCAGCTCAATAATCACGTGGTCCTTTTTCACAAAACTTGCAAAGTATATGTAATTTCTAGCTTTATCGGTAGTTGTTAAACATTCACTCGGCTGGTTAGCCGTAAACTACGATTCATAATTATAAACCAGTATCTTTTGGTTTGTTTGGGCAGTAATTGTGCTTTAAATAATATATATATTAAGTTTAATTATTATACCATAAGGAGTGCTTCGTGAAGCCCAAGCAGGACAGTTCAGTTTTGCGTCGTCCTATAGATTTTGCTCACGGTTTCGCGCGTGTTTTCGTCGCCGCAGAATTTTTTTCTGTTTTGGAGCGTCTTGCTAGGTAGGCATTTGGGAAGGCCCAAGCCAGACGGTTTGTTTTCGGGACGTCAAGAAGTTTTGCTGTCAGTGTCAGTTTTGTGTCCAGTCGAGAATGGATTACCAACCGGTGAGTTCGTTTTATGCTTACGATAACACATTTTTTCTTGGAAGCGTTACTTTTATGTATGGTTCGTCACTATAAGTGTTGGCATTATGCTTTTTTCTTATACAATTTGAATGTACATATATTTTTCTCTTTTTAGTATTATTAAAACTTATCTTTTGAATTGTTCGACATTGTGAATGTTGACGTATTTTCTAAAACTTCTACCATATCGAGACAAAATGCACAGTAATACTCGTATGTAATTTTCAAACAAACTATGTATGGTTCGTCACTACAAGTATCGGCATTATTCCTGTTTTACATACTTAAAAATATATACATGTAATTTTCAGTTTTCGTCATTAATAAAAACGTCTTTTGAATTGTTCGACATTATAGATGTTGACGTATTTTTTAAAGCTTCTACCAAAAACTTCTCCAGACAAAAATACAAAACAAGCTTTAAATATAAGTCGTTCCCCCTTGTTCATCGATTTCCCCCTTGTTCATCGATCGCATCAACGACCAGAGGTGACTCCCAGATCTTTTCCTCCCTCACTAATAAACATCCTTCCCGTGGTGATTGTGGAGATGCAGAGGTATTCTCGGTCTCTAGAAGCAACAATCATTACACCCTAACATTCCTTCCCCATCCCAACTGACTGTAAGGACTTGGCCGGCGCTGTTATTGATCAATAATATTAGATCTGCTAAAATTGCACTTCGAGAGTAAGCGGAAACTCCCATCCCTTATTCATTTGGATCGTAGTGCAATTCTTCCCAAGTAACACATTTTGTCATATACGTGGTCAAAATACACCTTTCATACATCGCCGCTGTTTTATTTCGAATGTGCAATACTAAATATCATACACCTTTATAACCGAAAAAGCGCAGACGGTGAATGATTTAAAACATCTTTCATAGTCCAATTAGATGTTTTAATCTACCTACTTTATACTTCTCATAGCATTCTGATGTGTTATATAAAAGTTATATCATACATCATTATAGCCAATAAGTTGTTACCGTAATCCGGGGTATCATTGATCAGCGGGGTAACATTGATCGGAATGACTCATCTCGTAAAAAGTTCGCATTATCATTTATTGATGGAACATTTCCAAACCATGAAAGGTGCTTCCCTTTCTAATATTCATGAGCTAATAAAAGTGAAGATTTTTGCGAAAATTGCGTTTATCTTATACGTAAATTTGGGGCCCAGATAGCCGTAGCGGTAAACGCGCAGCTATTCAGCAAGACCAAGCTGAGGGTCGTGGGTTCGAATCCCACCAGTCGAGAATCTTTTCGGGTTGGAAATTTTCTCGACCTCATAGGGCATAAAGTATAATCGTACCTGCCACACGATATACACATGCAAAAATGGTCATTGGCATAGTAAGCTCTCAGTTAATAACTGTGGAAGTGCTCATAAGAACACTAAGCTGAGAAGCAGGCTCTGTCCCAGTGAGGACGTAACGCCAGAAAGAAGAAGAAGTTATACGTAAATTTGGCAACTTTTCGAAACAATTATTTTAATGGTTAAGGAGGACACTACCAAACATTCATGTCTCACATAAGTTCTGTTAACGATATGACCAAGGAAAATACGGTTCTTACTAAAAACGGCATCGCCGAAAACGATTTTATTGTCAAAACTTTCATAAGTATGTTCAATTACCGAATTACTGTTAAGAATGTGAATTTCCCTTAGGAAATTGACTACTTTTAGGCGTATTCCGAGGTTCGAGGTGTTTTTAATTTTAAAATAACTCAAAAAGTAAATGACTTGCAAGCGTTTGGCCTTTATATTCGGCTTCAGGGGCCATGATTTAAGTAAGTAACGACATTTTCAATATTACCGAACGTTGTTTACATAAGTGATCAATGTTACCCCATACCAGCTAAATCTAAAAATTGCTAATAACATTTTTTTAAACATTCTTAAATCGTTCAAAAAATAAAAAAGAGTATATAGTCACGAGCTATAGGTGGCAGTACTTGTTTAAAAAATATAAAATTGGCAACATTTGCATTTTCAAACGAAGTATTTAAGAAATATTCAAAAAAATGATCAATGTTACCCCGGATTACGGTATCAAGTTATCAAGACGTGATTTTCCGTATTACAATACAAGTGCATTTTGTGTATTAGGTGTTTGAAATATTTTGACAGCTCAAAAAACAAAAACAAAAAAAATCATCCATTGAATTCAAATGGTGCAAATATCGTGATGAAAAACAAGCGTCTTGCTGCATGAGATTTACTTGGGATATTTGTTGTTGCAAGTTACGAGTTTTAAAATATAAAGTAATATTTGTGCATTATGGTGTATGTTTTTTCAGGTACCGTATTAGATTTTAGGTCAAACCGAGTGTTGTACTCCTTGTTTATTGATGCGCCATTAAAAACATGCGCAATTGCAACTCAAGTTCAGTGAAATATATCCGATTGTGTGATTTTTTTTTCTTTGAGGGAACAAACGAGAAACATGGTGGATTCAATTAGACGCCTACAGGGTAGGTTAAAACTTTTTGGAATGATTATCGGATTAGGTACCTACTAAAAATACAAGTTGTTTTTTTTTTTCAATAGAACGTAATATTAAAAAAATCAAATTTTTTAGATGGGTCGAACCTATTCCTGGTGTTTCGTGCTGAAAACCTTAATTCAGCTAAATGTCAATTGCTTGCAATGAAAGCTTTACAGTTATTAATTTTTCTGATCGGTGCTGTAACATGGCATTGCTTTGGAAAAATAGAAGACATGAGTGCTGGAAGCAATTTTGTGTTTGAATGAAGTTATAACTACGTATTCAGTACGTGTTCAAAATAACAAATATAATGCTGCTCAATTCATTGAAAATGTCAAATTTCGTCGTTGAGATGACATGCTCGTTGTCATTGGAAAAAATCACATCTGAAGAACTTCCATTTGCGCACTATTTTCGTGTATATGTTCAGTCATTTTTCTTCTTCGCTTGCATTAACTACCATTTTACTTATTTGTTCGCTACAGATTTAGTTTTGCTACAAGTTTCTGCATCCATCTTTGGGGAGAAACTGAGATGTCATAGAGACACATGCTAAAAATGTTTTTCATTTGACAGAAAAAAACATAACTATAACATCTCTTTCAAAGCAATCAAACAAATATGTACGAAAGATGTATTCAAGAGCAACTTTATAACTAAATTTGCATAAACTGAAGTTTGGTTATGGGGAGTGCTTTAATTAAGTAATATATACGTTTGTCAATCAGGAATATAACATAAACATTGGATCTGAATTTGTAGAATGGATATGTTCTTCTAAAAATATTGAGAACGGTTTTAGAACAGAAGATGTATTGGATTTCATCTTTAACATCTGATTACAACATCATTTTCGGATAGCTCACCGAGAAGATGTTTTCTGTGTTACTTGGGTTACCAGTTCCAATCAATCACGGAGTAGCAACCATTGACATGTACAGTCAGTCTATGCTATGCTATGCTTAAGTTTAATCACTATACCATAGCTTCTTATGAGCGAATTCATGGAGGTAATATGATTTGATAAAAGTGAAATTGTCGCAACCGGAGTGAATTCAATATGGCGGAACCATAATTGATAGATTGTCATCGACAAATGCTGTTTTGTCATTATAAATACACAAATAAGGGCACACTGTTATGACTCGGCATTTGTGGATGTAAAGTTGCCTTTCTAAATGCTGATCGAAGATGATTCTGCTTTTTTTTCGCTTTTTATGGTAGCTAACCGAGCAAAGTCGGATAACTGGATGATATCAACATGATAACAACTTCTATTATCGCTGTTATCATTTTGATATTATGTTACCAATGATAAACGAAAGATAACAACATTTGTTATCATTGTATCCGTGACAGACATTTTTGATAACAGGTTGATAACAAAATATGTTATCACACATTTTTACTATAACATTTTTATAAAGCGTGTGTTATTAAACAAAGTTGACTTTTCGTCATCATAATTTTGTAAAACTAATTGAAGCGTAAGTTTAAACTAAAACACTCATCTCTCAAAATTTTTCCTTGATTTAAGGCAAAGTAGGCCGTCATTGAAATTTGTACGCGTCGTTGATTGTTGCTAATTCATCTCAAGATTTCGAATCAAAGAAAATCAGTTGGTTTTGCATTAACACAGCTGAGAAAGTATCAGCATACTTTATGTATGTTAGCGCGTACAGTGATGCATTTCCAAGTCAATATAAACTATCCAGACTGAGTTTTATCACTTTGAAATGAAGGCTGAAAAGTCACCCTTGTTGCCAAAATGAATGACGGGCTACTTAGCCTTAAGACCATAAAATTCAAAAATATATGATGATGCAAATTGAGTTATCAACTTGAACTCAATGATAACAGAATTTACTATTGCTTTGTTATTGGACAAACAAATTTGAGTTCTCATTTTTGTTATGTTGACTGATAATTCAGCCAAGGTGATAACAAAATCATGGGCCTTCCATAGCCGAGTGGTTAAAGTCCGCGGCTACAAAGCAAAGTCATGATGAAGGTGTCTGAGTTTGATTCCCGGTCAGTCCAGGATCTTTTCGTAATGAAAATTTCCTTGACTTCCCTGGGCATAGAGTATCATCGTACCTGCCACACGATATACGAATGCAAAAATGGCAACTATGGCAAAGAAAGCTCTCAGTTAATATCTGATGAAGTGCTCATAAGAACACTAAGCTGAGAAGCAGGCTCTGTCCCAAAGAGGACGTTAATGCCAATAAGAAGAAGAAGATAACAAAATCAGTTATCATATTATGATAACCAGGTAACAAGTTTGTTATGTTGATGCAAAGTTTCATTATCGCCAACAACAGGGAGTAGAATACGCTCGTTTTCAAAATCAGGAATGAAATCGGCATTACGTTGATTGAAATCTTCATAAATATGCACCTTGTTTTCGGGAGGAAGTTGAGTTATGATTTCTTCCGCTATCGGGAAAAAACTCTCGTATGTTGACTTACAAGCCTGATCTGGGGGAAAGTAAACTGATACAAAAATATGAGTTTCTTTACCAATATTTGATTTAACCCACACATGCTCAAATTCTTTAAATTTAGGTGAAGCAAGGATTTCAGAACTGGAATTTGATGATATTGCAACGACTCCTCCGCCCGATCTTTTTTGTGTCAAAAGTAAGTCACGATCATTGCGAAATACGTTGTAATTGCTACCAAAAATTTCTTCACTTTTCACATCATCATTAAAGTTCTGACAATAGATTAAAATTTCAGTTGGCTGTGTTTCAGAAGAAATTATTGGTAGTTCTTTATTTAAGTCTGTTAAACCATATGGTGAATTGTCATTATTATTTGTTACCAAGTGCTGATTAGCTTCACCGGGTTGCATTGAATTATTTTCTGCCTCTGAGGGGTCCGTCAATTCCGTAGAAAACACGAATGCTGGCATGCACCGCATGTTTCACAAGATCCACCAGTTGCAGATCCTTCCGTCGTCCAGTTCGGGGGTGGTACTGCAATGGACTGCCGGGGTGCCTCCCTCGCCGGATATGGGTTTAAAACTTCTCCTTTTTTAAACTGCATGGTTGGTCGATAATTTGTTGGCGGTCTAGAGAATTGACGTTTCGCTGCCGCAAGAAGCTCTCTATCAGGAGGAAGTTGAAGACTCCTTTCCCGGCTATTGTTGAAGGCGAAATTTCCGTGATTGTAATTCTGTTGTTTGCTTACTTTGTGATGAATTTTGGATGGGACATTATTATGGCATTGGTGATTAATGTTCACGTTGTTGTTGTTGTTGTTGTTGTTGTTGTTGATGTTGTTCTTATTACCGTTTTGTCTCAAATTCCGAACAGACTCATATTCCGAACACTCGGTTTTTGTATGGCGATTTGGTTGAAATGTTTCGCTGAAATATGTCACCAAATTATCAGAAAACGACAGCCATTTGCAACTCAATTTTAACGTCTTCAAATCTATTTTATACCTCGGGAGTAGCGATGACTCTCTAGTTCAAGGTAAGTAGAACTAGCTCAAACCAATTTATTTCCGAAATTATTCATTTGAATACGTTTTATTCATGCTGTTCGGAATTTGAATCAAGGTGTTCGGAATATGAGACAGAATCAACACAGTGTTCAGCATTTGAATCAAAAAGTTGTTCCAAACTTTTATGTAAAAACAATACTAAACAAGTTCAAACAAACAATTTAAATGGCACACTCAACAGCTAACAGTTAGACGTTGCGAAGAAATTAAAATTTACACGAATATCACCTAATTTATGCCTATCAGATGCATTTGATGTCACTGTTGGCCTTAAGTGTTCGGAATATGAGTCAAAACGGTACAATTTTTGTTAGCGTTCCTGATTCTCCGCTTTCTACGCTTTTTTGCTTTAACGGCCATATTTTGCTGCCTTTTGTGAAAGCTTTTGCGCATGTCATATTGCGTCCAATCGGCTTTCCAAACTTTTCTGTTTCCAAGTAGGCGCCATCCTGACACTTCAGCAATTTCATTATTCAATTCGGCTTCCAAACTTGGATATTCTATTGATGGTGGAGCCGACGTATTTTTATTTGTCAATATATTTGCGGACAAAGACTTTAATTCATCGAGGATGTCCAGCCCCAGCATTGGATTTGCATTCATCGTGCAACTTGCCGCTGTGTCAATTGATAATTGATTTAAATGGCTAATTTCGTCGTTCATGTTGCGCAGGTCAGTAGATACATCGGATGTCACCGTTTTTAGCGTGGAGTACATTTTTTCAGTAGTTGCCGTTATTGCGGTATCAAGAAGGCCGGTAATATGGTTCTTGATGGCAACGACACTCCCAGCCAAGGGGCGATCCATTAATTACGTAAGGGTTTATGGGGGGAGGGGGGGTCTGAGATCTCTTACTTGCCATACAATTTATTTTTCATTTTCACACAAAAAATCTTACCATGGGGAAGGGGGGGTTGAAAAACCCCGAAAATTGTCTTACGTAATTAATGGACAGCCCCCAAGCTACTGTTTTTATTTATTGCTGCCAGTTAATTTCTCACGATATTAAGCAAAATCTCCATACCTTCAATAGCTTCGTGGACAACATCTGATTTTTCTTGATGATGCGAGATTCATCACTTCCGTATTGGCATTCAGCTGTTTTTCGAGAACTTTTTGTTGCCCCGTTAAAATACAATTTCGCCAGAATTAGCTCTTGACAGGATTCACAGCATGGTAGTACGTAAGAGTTAACGTCCACTACCTTCCTGTCTCTTCTCCGCAGTGAACCTCTCTGCACGGTGACACCAATGCAGTTTGCATGGAACTTCCGCGGGCAGCCTACACATGACCACAAGACCGAGTCGACAGAAGTGTCGCAAGCACAAATTTCGCAACTCATTACGCGTGACAAAAAAAAAACTGATTCAATTATAAACAATATCGCGCACGGCACCTGTAGTTACTTAGAGCTGATGTAATAAAAATTTAATGACAAATGAAAACGCGCACAGGTGGGCTGGAGCAATTAACAAACGCGTCCGAACTGGTTGACGACTTAAACAGAAGTGAAAAAGGAATGAAAATATTAAATTTGACGGGAGTGGAAAAACATCGCATCCGACATGAAGCACGGCACACTGCGTTGAAATACGCGTATATGTTAATTCTCTATATCGATATCGAGTTAGAGAGTCATAGTAAAAGATGGTTTTCATGGCTGACTCGATGGTCCCTTAGATCTCAGTTGTACTGGTTTTGTGTTCTGTAACTAGATGCATCCCTAACTCGAAAGTCCCTTCAATATCGAGTTATGAAGAGTTGACTATAATGTTAAATTTGGTTTGTACTTAGAGTTATTCCACTAAACAGCTTGAAAAGTTATTATCAGTTCTCTGGTGATTCCAAATTTATAAATGTCATGTTATTGAATTTATGGGAGACAATTTCAATTTATGTATAGCGGGAAACGGACAACATATTTTTATCTCATTTCATAGAGCGAGCAAAGGCGCTTAAACCAAGGCTCTAGAACCAGGACACGAGGAAGAAATTCCTTTGTCCCAGCCCAGAATAACAAAAATGGATTGTGCATTAATTTTCTTATCAACGCCACTTCCAACGATTTTACCTATAACCCTGAATCGAAACGGTTGGTACGGTTGTCCCCGTTTCTTCATTTCTTGAATTGAAAATGTTTTGTCTATCAGTTTATTTATGCGTGAATAGCCTGATCGTCATGATTTTTACAATTATCTCCAACCCAAAAGTCTGCACAATGGGCCTGGCCATTTTAATATTTGTATCATATTACGGATATTCTGCAAATATCAATGCTGACAAGAAAATATCTAAATAAATTTAGTTATTTCCAGGATGCTTTCCAATATTGGCTGTGTAAGCGTTTAAATTAGATTAGATTAAACAGCTTGAAATGTAATATTTAATAATTAATTTTCTGTCAAATGTCATATTATACATACAATAAAATTTAACTCCTGCCCCATTCACCTACTGCCACAAAATAGATTGTGCTGTGCACCAACACCCACTATAGAGTTAAACGCCCGAGCTCTGATTTTAAAGTGCCCTCTTGAACGATGATGCTCGAGCAACCGTTCACCTCCAGCCCACCCCACCCAGTGACAGACACAATCCGTTCAATTTTCTTTTTCCTACTTCTGGAATCAGCTGCAACAAAAAAGGCAAAACAAAAAGCTTTCCAAAGTTTTTCTCTCACGTGACTAAAAACGACCAAAGCACATGCGTGTGTTTGTGTGTGTGCATCCCGAAAAGCCCCCCATACTAAAACCTCTTCTCTCTCTCTGTTATCTGCTCCATTTCAGAATCCACCTCCAAAAGAGCAAATCACAACAAACAAAGCCCCCCTCGTCGCCTCGGCCCCAACTGCTTCGGCATCAGGTCAAGCGGTAACCGGTTCCAATTTCTCCTCACAACCACCAACAACTACATCATCATCACTATCGTCATCGTCATCATCGGCAGCCCCAGCTTCGGCCCCCCAAACGACCACCACCACAACTACAGCCAGCGTGCCAGCATCCCAAAAGGCCGCTCCACAGATGATGGCCAGATCAAAACACAGAGAGCATCAACCCGAAGCCCCAACGACGACGTTGGACGGTGGCGTCGCCGGTAGTGGTCCAGCGTCGAAGCAGCACTCAAACGAAAGCGAGAGTTTGCGCAGTTCCCAAGCAACGTTAGAAGACGACGACGCCGCCGAGAGCGCGAGTGATTTGGTGAGAAAGAGTGACGAACCCACCGACGTCGACGTCTTTGGGGGTGGTTATGACGCCGGCTCCACGATTGCGGCCACTATGCAGCTCCACCAGCAGAGGATGATCAAAACAAAATCGTCACCCGAAGCACTCAGTACCGATCTTGCCGTCTCGGGTGAAGCGTCGGAACAGCAGCAGCCGCCAGTTTTGTCGTCGGGTCGCCTGGCAGCTTCAGCAGCAGGTTGTTCGAACAGGTACGCGCGGTTCGCTTTTTTAACTTGCCCTGTAGATTTTTTTTCTGTGTTCATACATATTCTGTTGGCAAGGACCTTTTTTCACATGTTGGTAGATTTTGTGTTGTTGCAAACCCATTGTCGAAAAGTTTCCCGGTGGAATCCGGCTGGGTCCTGGCGCGGCGCGATTCGTGTTTGTGTAAGTGCACTGTATAGTGGGGAGCATTGGATGGGTCGAGCCTCCGGAAATTGAATAGCCATGCGAGAAGTGAAAAGGGGAATCCCGTCCACATTCTAGGAGCTGATCCCCGGATTGGCGTTTGGCAGTGTTTTAATGCATATTGCATCACTTGAAGTGTGTTTCGAGTGGAAGGTGAATGCGGAACAAAGTTGACGGTATTCTGGATTAATTTGGGGCGGTGGGATTTTGTAGCGTCGTGACAGTGATCGTCCAAATCTGCGTGGGTGGAACGCTGAAGTCACTGGAAGTGATTTGCATGATTTTCGGTTGAAAATGTTTGGAATAGTGTGGTTTTGAATGATGTCAAGCGTTTAAGGAATGTGAATTTCTGTGAAAATCATTACGATGCAGCGACGTGACAGGTGTTTCTGTGGAGTGGAAAATTGTGGGCAATTCTATGTAGTGTCACGGAATTACTGATTATCTTCTTGAAAAGCGGTGGATTAAAATAGTGCCTGATTGGATTGGACATCGGTTCTGTTCATAGAGAGTGTGTTCAGGCGAAATGCAATCATCCATGCACAAGTGAGAGGAGTTTTTGGACAAAAGGTGAAGCTTTCATTGATCTGGAGTATTCGAATAACTAATCAGGATGGATGTGGAGCAGTTCATTTCGCTTATACCTAGTGTTATGTATACAAGTTATTTGATCATAACTTAATTTTGAGTGTTCAAAAGATGAGCGCCTTCCATACCAGCTTCCTTTCGTGATTGCAGCATCTCAGGTTTTGAGATAGTATCGGGTATTAGAAGTCCGGTTCCAGAGCCACGTTTCCCGACATTTGGGATGCCTTTAGGGGTTGTCCATAAACCACGTAGTCATTTATGGGCGGCACGGGAGGAGTTTGACCAATGACCACGATTCACACAAATTTCAATGGTTCTGTATGGATAAATGACTACGAGAGGAAGGGGGGTTGGACATTCCAGAAAAAATGACCAAGTAGCCAATGGATAACCTCTTATTATCTAGCCTGATGAGATAGGAAATGGAAAGGAAAGATGGGAGAAGAATAGGTGCCTGGAAAAGAGCATATCAATCTATACCACTAGGGGTTATAACAGCGCCCTTATTGTGAAACATATCATATTCCAAAGATGGCCGTCACAATGGCCGGCCTATGCACCTACTCAAGTTTTCAAAGGCTATGAACTGTAGAAATAGTCAGTAAACGTTCTTGAACTTTTTTATTTTAAACTTTCTGCTAGTGCCCAAACTAAAAATAAAAAGTGAACTGTTGTTGTATGCTTTTTATGCGAGAATAGTGTCTTCGAAGGTTTAGTACAATTTTGGAAGTTGAATTCCAAGCTGTTTCACCTCAAGGCTAGGTAGTCCGTCAAAAGTTCTGGCATCAATGTGGACTTTGCTGCTCGCCATTTCAAAGTTATAAAATTTAGTCTTCATAGCAAATATTAATTCAGCAAAGTACCGTTTTGATTCATATTACGGACACTTAAGGCCTCAGTGAAGTATAACCCAGCATAAAGCATACAAAATAAATAAATAAATGATTCCTTAGCGTTATCGAGCGTCGGAAGCCCTTATCTTTCGAATGGTGGGTAAAGAATACGCTTCCGCAACTTGAATAATTTTAAATATATCGAAATATGTGGCCTTTTCATGATTCTTATTCCGGACGCTTCCTTACTTTTGCCTCATATTCCGGACACTTTGATTGGAATTCCGGACAGCTCATGATAATCATAAATGGAACAGTCAAATCATCAATTGAAATCGTCGAATCACTAAAGAGACATCTAAGGTATTTGGGCATTATAATTTTTCAAAGATATTTATGGAAAAAGCTTACTAAAACGAGCCTCGAAATTGAGAACTTTTGAATGGCAAAATTTGAAACATTTCGTGTGAAATGCTTCCCATACAAAGTAGAGTGTTCGGAATTTGAAGCTGTCCGTAATATGAATCAAAACGGTATTACTACGTGCATATCAATGCAGGATGCATGCTGAAACTTTTTAAGGTACCTCACATACTTCACTGAGGCCTTAAGTGTCCGTAATATGAATCAAAACGGTATGTCAGTATAAAATCAACTAATTTTCATCAATTTGCCATCGTGAGATGATTACCGTAATCCGGGGTAACATTGATCAGCGGGGTAAAATTGATCGCAATGACCCTCTTCGTAAAAAGCTCGAATCAACATTTGTTGATGAAATATTTTCAATGCATGAATGGCGATTCTCTTTCTTCTAATCATGAGCTAATAAACAATAAGGTTTTTGCGAAAATAAAGTTGTGTTCATGCGTAAATTTTTCAACTTTTGTAAACAATGATTTTCATGATTATGGATGACACCATAAAAGAATCATGTCTCACATGAGTTCTGTAAACGATATGAGCAAGAGAAATGCGGTTGTTACTAAAAATGACATCGCCGAAAACGACTCCGTTGTCAAAATTTTCATAAATATGTTCAATAAAACATAATTCACAAATTATTATAAAGCGTGAAGAATTTCCTTAGGAAATTGCATACATTTAGGCGTATTCCACAATTCAAGGTGTTTTTAATTTTAAAATAACTCAACAAGTAAATGACTTATAAGAGTTTGACCTTCATATTCGGCTTCAGGGACCATGATTTTAGTAAGTAATGATATTTTCAATATTACCGAACGATGTTCTCATGGTGTGATCAATGTTACCCCATATCAGCTAAATCAAAAACTCACTTAAAACATTTTTTTAAACATGCTTTAACCTTTCAGAAAACAAAATACAGTACATAAACACGAACAATGGGTGGCAGTACTTGTTTTAAAAATATAAAATTTGCAACGCATGCATTTTCAAATCAAATGTTTAAGAAATATTAAAAAAAAATGATCAATGTTACCCCGGATTACGGTACTGAAGATTCTGTTTTCTAAAGTCTACACACTTTATAAGTGTTTACCAAGTATTTTCAGTTGCAGTTGTGACTGGAAAATTACACGTCGAATTCAAAACTGTCACGTCAAACGGTGAATGTTTGAATTTTTTTAGGGAAACCACATAATTCATTTTTTTTTTAATAATTCCTTATTGGCAATTTCGGAATCCTAAACCCACATTTCTTGATAATTTCAGAGAATGTTAGTTCATCAAACTTGTTCAAATCGGCAAAACATATTTTTGTTTGTTTGAGAACCTCATCCATAGTTCCCATCAATCACGGAAAGTGACGCAAAGGGTTATGATTTCATGGAACTGATGTAGGGAGCCGATCCTATTGTTGGAAATTATGATTCACTTCGACAGTGGGATCTTTTGAAAGTTACTGAATTCATATTTGGCCACAATATGCGTCGTGATGAAGTGCTTCTTATTACAAACTTCAAATAATTCGGTCGAGAAAAAACCCCCATACTAAAGTGAATCAAGGAATTGCCCAAGTGGCTCTGAACCCTATAATAAAGCTTGCTTCAGATAAAATTGGGACAAAAACAATTGCCTGTATATCTGTTATTTATTATTGAATTCAAGATCTTTTTTTATACAAATGTAGCGTTTTCTTAAGAAAAAATACGGATAAAATTATTTGTCACGGTTTCGAAGGATCTCTCGAATTTTTCCTGTAACACGGCTCATTAGGCGGCACACACCTTCTTCGTCCATCGTTTTTTCTATCTTATTCCACCAGGTCTTCATCTGATTGATGTTTTTGACAACCTTTCCCTTTGCCTTGAGTCTTCTCTTCATGATTGCCCAGTATTTCTCAATAGGGTGGAACTGGGGGCAGTTGAGTGGGTTATGGTTTTTCGGAATTACGGGATGGTCATGGGATCGAATGAACGGCAAAATTCGTTGTTGGAGACACTCTTCTTGGTATAGGTCCGTCGTCATTGTCTTATTTGTAACGAAAACTTCCATTTTTTGCCACAGCTGCAAATGCCTTGCCAAATCATAAATTTTCGTGCAAAATTGTCAGCAAAAACAATATATAAATTTGGCTGGAACATCCTCCCGAGCCGTTGCCAAGTAAAATTGTTGACCTGGGATTTGCCCGAAGTCAGCTTTGACATAGGTTTCATCGTCCATCAGAAGACACCCGTCGAACTTGGTCAGCACCTGGTCGTATAGCTTCCGAGCACGGATTTCGGCCACACTATTCTGTTTTATGGTCCGATTTGGCTGTTGGCTAGCTCGATACGACTTGATTCCTTCCCGGAGACGAGTTCTCCTCACGGTACTATGGGAAGCACCAAATTTTCTGGCCAAATCACGGTCCGAAAGATTGAGATTCCTCTTAATCGTCTTTAAAATCTTACCACGCAGTTTCCGGTCGACAGTTCCACTCCGGCGATTGGCTTGAGGCTTCCGAATCGTCGTCAATGTTTCCTTATACCGTTTGATAACGCGCCATACGGTATTTCTGGGCAACTTTTGCTGTTTAGCTAGCCTTGATGCAGACCACAATGAATTTTCCAAATAACTGCACAATTTTTTCCCTTCTTTCGGCTTCCATGTTGATTGTTTACAAAGTACAGTCGATTTGCAGGATGTCAAATACGTACGTGAAGCTGACACAATTTCCGACACGTGGGCGCCAAGAACTTCCAAATCCATCCACAAGGAGCGCCACAATATGAGCAAAAGTTTGTTCCAATTCAAAATGAAGCAAGCTCGATTTTTATTAAAAGAAGTCTTTGTTAATCTATACGTTGTGCATTAATTACTAATATATAACCAGGGCTCCCTTAACCATTATTATCAGAAAAAAATCTCCTTCAAATCAGTGCTTACCAGTCGTTTCCTATAGTTAAGGTGTATGACTGGGAAAAAAATAAAAAAAAATCGTAGGGCCCGTTTTGAAGTAACGCCCTTTTGATCGTATAGGTCCACAAAATCAAAGAAAATCTGAGGTATTTAAACGTATTTTTATTGGTCGTGATTATCAGAAGAAATATACAATCAAAATTTGGTTCAAATTTGGTGTTTATAATTATTTGTAATTTCTAGGTGGAATTTTGAATGAGAAGATCAAGAAAATATGGAATTACACCCTTTTGGAGGTGTAACTATTGAAGAAACTAATTTTTAATATTTTAATTAGGTATTATAATACCTTCAAGATGTCCAAATGTTTCCTATGACACATTTCTCTTACATGCCGCAAAAGTCTTTTACATTGAACTGATTTTTCATAGGCTCATGTTCTATAAGGCATAACGGGGCCATTTCCATCATGTAACCAAATTAATTTTTATGCAACAATATTCAGGATAGTTTGGTGAAGCAATGAATTCACGATTCAGATTATTGAACATGCAATTCATGTTGTATATCAAAGCGCAAGTTGACGTCAAATAATACTTTCGGACTTAAGTTAAGAAGCAGTGATACAAAATGGAAAAAATAATGCAATGTTTAGAACATCCGTTATTATTTTGTTTAAGGTGAAGATGAATCGAAGCCAAACCCCAAATTTTCAAGAGCACAAATCTAGAGAACCGATCACCCGTTTGAGCTGAAAACCTTTTCGATTGCTCATCACCAGCTAGTGACCAACCGATTATGTTTTCAACTTAAGGCGAAGTAGGCCGTCATTGAAATTTGTATGCGTCGTAGATGATTGTTGCTAATTCATCTCATGATTTCGAATCAAAGAAATTAAATTGGTTTTGCACAGACACAGCTGAAAAAGTATCAGCATACTTTATGCATGTTAGCGCGTACAGTGATTCTTTTTTAAGTCAATATAAACTATCAAGACTGAGTTTTATCACTCTGAAATGCAAGCTGAAAAGTCATCATTGTTGCCAAAACGAATGACGGGCTACTTAGCCTTAAACGAATGTTTGATTCTTGTTTAGCCAAGTATGATTTATTTTCGTTTGTTTTTACTGATTACAGTAGCGGGTGAGTCTTCACACAGTTTGCGATAAAATAAATGAATGTTTTTTTGATTAACCAGTTTCTGTAGGATTCCAAATCTGTCATGGTACATAGAATAGCATGTCCAACACGGCCACAGAACAATTTTAGTTTTTCTGGTAACATAAACTGGAAGTTAAGTCTTTTAAAAAAAAACCTTCTGAATTCCATTACTCCGAATACCATGAACCTGAAGACCATACCCTCGTGTTCTAGTTCCTAGCATGGCGTTACTTCGAATTCTATTATCACGGGGCAATGTCGTTCAAGGTATATATTAATTCGGGACAATATCATTCAGGGTGATGACTCTCGGGTTAATGACATTTGGAGGAAATGAAATTCGGTGTTATGGGGTAGAATCTTTTCAGGAGAAATTTGATTTGAGTATTGATGTTTAAGGAAGACATGTAAAATTATGCAAGTATAACGATTTTAAACGCAATGAATCCAAACAATATCGAATAGTTATAATAACTTTTCTTAAACGACTTACTCTTCACGAGTTGGCTTGAAAATGGGTTGATAGATTTATGAAAAATCTAAATGTTGTAACGTATGCTACAAATGATCATAAAACTATTGATAGTGGTTTAGAGTACCATAGTTTGACCAATAGTGCATTTGTTCTGGGGCAGTACAAAGTTGGGTTTCAACAATATTTTATGACTACAGTGGGATTCCGTTTTTAGTAACAAAGTCGAATTTTTGAGTTGCCAAAAACGGAACCCGTGTTTAAAATTTAATTTTTCAACTATTGGTTTTGAAAACATCATTAGAATGTTATCACATGATCCTTATGGAATCGTCTTGCATCGAGACTTCGGAACGGGTTACTTCGAAGCCGTTTTCCGTAGGGTTCTATTTTTTGAATCTATAGCCTCGTAATGTTATTTGTGGAAAACGTTTTACATACTTCTTACACCTAAAAATCTTCAATGATTTCTTAGATGTTTTATGTACACTATTTGTATAAATGGGCCTCGTATAATCAATAATCGCATAAGTGACCCTTATCCAAGAACCCGACATTTTCTTAAAACTGTGTAAGAATACGAAAAAATAAAATGTATTACTGCGTTCTTACAAATAGAAAACGTTGAGTATTGCAAAACGGAATATCTTTTTAAAATTTGATGAATTTTAAAAATCAGTTTAACTTCTAGACTTTAGCCATAAATTTTACAAAATTAAGAAAGTTTTGAATTACTCCTTTAATCTATGGGGATGCTAGGGCTATAAAGCATCTTGCGAGGAATCCGTAGGATCTCGCCTAGAATTCTCAGCATCCCGCTAATGATTTTGCTAGGAATTAGCATCTTTGGATTCCGCTGTGATATTGCTGATATTCTCAAGTCTCCGATAAAATTTTTCAAAAGTTCATTGTTATTAGGCTACTACTAGCACTCCTAAAATTCCTCTTGTAAGTTTTTCAAAATTACAAAGATTTCGCCAGAAATTCTCAAAATATCACTACAAATCCACCTTATCCCGCTAGAAAATTACAGGGCGCTCTAGTTATCTTGAGGGTTTATTAGGAATCACCAGATCTTGGACATAATCCCCAATAACCAATTTTACATTCTCAGGATCCCTTCAGAATCCCTAAGTGGCCGAAGTTTGAGAAGTCCCTCATGAAACGAGAATCCCCAGAGGATTCTCATAGACCCTGTTCGTAAGGAACATTTTGATTATGTTCAGACCATTATGTTTGAGTAAAAATCTTGTTTAGAACTCTGGATCGTCTATTAACAAATCTAACGTCTTACAGAATGTCTAACAAAGAGGGAACGTAGCTCTAAATAGTTGACGCAGAAAGATCAATATACATACCAATACCACAGACAAAAAAATTAAAACACTGTCAATCGTTTTTATTGCACGCTTCAATAACATTATTGAGAATAAAGTGTAGTTTGGACTGTCGTCGGTGTCATGGTGCCGGTGGAATTCTTAAAAAAATAATATTGAATGTAGTAAAATATGCACTCTTTTCATGGATTATATATTACCGCTTCTGCAATTCTCTAGAATAACGCAATTTATTTAATAAAATTCCTCAAGAGCTATGATAGGTACATTTTGCTGTATACGCAATGTATGTAAATCCAAAATAATAAAAAACAGTGAGCCAAAAAGTTCAGACGAAATTTATGATTGCAACTCTCTGTGAGTCATAGAATTTTTGTTTCTCTTATGTCGGTGCTTGTGCTCAAACAAGCTGTTTCAAACATGAAAATGTTTTTTTTTAGTGTATCAAAAATGAAGCATGCCAAAAACGGAATCCCGCTGTAAAAATTACATTACAAAATTGGCTTCGTAATGCCTTTGACGGCATTTAAGTTTGAACATGCTTACCGGTATTAGAAGGCCTAATTAATCTATTTAAAATTAGTGATTTTAATAGTTACACTTCAAAAAGGGCGTAACTTCTAATTTAGACGATCATCTCATTCAAAACTATGCCCAGGGGTTACTAATAACTATAAACACCTACATTTTACCAAATTTTGATGTTTTTTTTTTCCTGATAATCACGGCCAACAAAAATTCGTTCAAATATTTCAGATTTCCTTTGAATTTGTAGACTTATACAATCAAAAGGGCGTCTCACGCTATGTCTGAACCAGACGATTATAAAAATCGAATGTACATCGGAATTTTTCTCGCTAGAGTTAAGTATTTGGGTTATATTTTTACAATCGGAAAGTTTTAAAATATTCCATCGGTGAAATTTTGTTTTTTTTTTCAGTTTTAGCCATTTTTCATACTAAATCCCATGAAAATCAAGTTTTCGACGCATTTCCGCCCATACAAAATGTATGGAAAAAAATTCACCGATAGAATATTTTAAAACCTTCCGATTATGAAAAAATAGACCAAATACTGATCTCTAGCGAGAAAAAATCCGATGTACATTCGATTTTTATAATCGTTTGATTCAGACATAGCGTGCGTCTTTTCATAATGGGCCCTACGATTTTTGTTAATTTTTTTTCATACATGCAGATTAACTATAGAAAACAACTGTTGAGCACAGATTTGATGGAGATTTTTTCTGATAATAACTGTAAGGGGAGCACCGTGTTTTTTTTTTATTATTCGGAACATTTGATGCTGTAAGAAACACAAATTTCGTGTGTCATGTGGCACATGAAATAAGCCAACAAAAAAATGACCGAGAAACGACCAGAATCTCAAGTAATATGAGATTTATATTTATTTCAATATTTATTTCAATATAATAATATAAATGATATAAATAATATATTATTATAAATTCGATACTCTTTAATATTCATCGATTTTTTCTAACATTCTCTTGAACCTCCCTAGTGTAAAGAGGATATCCAAACCCGTTTAATAGCTGCTCTCCTCTCATACTCATCCCCTATCAAATTAGGCTATCACACAAATCGTTGGTATGGGCAGAGGAATTTTGGTGGTTTTGAAACTGTCATTTTGGATGTAGATATTACAATTCCATTATATAAAATCTTGATGCAATGGTTAGAGCATAGGTATATCATCAAAAACATCTAGAAAATAAAGGCGCAGTTGGTAACGTGTAAGACAGATTTCCATTAGGCCTTTGTGAAAGAGGAAATCATAAGGTTACATAAGCTTCAAAAAGAAAGCATAATGTTATGAGGGGCTCTCAAAATATTACCCGGGGGTTTCAAAGTGTTCCCAAAAATTCCAAAAGAATTTTAAAAGGTTCTGATGGATGTCCAAGAGGTTCTGGATAATATCATGCATTCTCCAGGGGTTTTGAAAAAAACTTCCGATGAATTTCCAGAAATGCTCAATGTGTTTATAATATTTCAAAAGCAGTTCGAAGTGGTTTCCGATTTCCTCAGGGATTGCCAAAGGATTCTCAAGAGATATGTAGGGGTTTTCAGAGTTCTACAAACATCTCCGTAGATTGCTCTATGCTTATTGCAGAGGATTCCATTGGTAACTGAGTGGTTTACAGACTCTTAGAAATGGCGGTTTTGGAAAATTACGTTTGGAACACAGAAAAACTGTTGAAAATCGTTTGAACACCTCAAGAAGCTGCTTGGGAAGATTTGCTCATTGTTTCCAGTGCTCGGATATACAAATATAGGGTCTATGAATTCCATTCATTCAGCTAACAAATTTTTATGATGACGAAAAACGGTTTACTTATACTCGGTAGTTATGTACTGACATCTTATAACATTTTTTTGTTAACTTCTTGAATGTGCAAATTTAAAGGTGGAAATTAGCCGAGATTCGGAATTCTAAAATAATATACAAGTCGTTTACGAACAGTCCCTTTTTGATGAATTAGAAAACACCGGGGGCCTTCCTTAGCCGAGTGCTGAAGGTGTGCAGGATATAAAAGGTTCGATTCCCGGTCGGTCCAGAATCTTATCGTAGTGGAAATTTCCTAGACTTGCCTGGGCATAGAGTATCATCGTACCTGTCACACGATATACGAATGCGAAAATGACAACTTAGGCAAAGAAAGCTCTCAGTTAATAACTGTGGAAGTACTCTTAGAACACTACGATGAGTAGCCGGCTCTGTCCCAGTGGGGACGTTAATGCCAAGAAGAAGAACATTCATGGTTGCAAAATTCAAATGTCAATAACTAAGAAATGTCAATATTTCATCGCTTCTATGCGAAGATTTTAAAAACTACCGAGAAGCTGTTATTTCAGAACCAATCGCCAATCGAATTTAATGTCCACTTGGATAAATTTCCTCCAATTTTTTAAACACCATTCGCCATCGACACATCGACGACGACGGCGACCGACCGTTGCTGCAATAAAGCTGTCGGGTCCGAGTTGAATGACAGTCCGTCCAGCTCACGCCAATTTTAAGCAGAACTGGTCAGCCTGAGGCATCCATCAAGTCCGAAACAGATACCGAGCGAGCGGTTGATTAAATTTATACACTCGCCTCTCTAATAGCTTGACTCGATTTATGATACCTACATCCCCGCGCCCGAGCTTTCCTTGTTCCTGATCGGAACGTTCGGAGAGTTTTGCTCTTTTCTTTGCACCGTGTGTGCGTACAATTTTGTTATCATCGGTGTGAAAGAGTGACAATAACCGTCGTCGTCGTGGAATGCCTTCTGGAAATCGAATAGCATATTCGGTGACTGGGCTAATGCACCCTCGGGGAAGGGATGTTTTTGCGAGCCAGCTTGGAAGGACGCGCGGATGTGGTTTGAATGTTAAAGACAGTGCTTTGGCAAGCTGGAGTGTGTTTGATGTACACGGTGGGTTTGAAACCGTTAATAACGAAAAAATGACCGTCGAAATGCAACTGACCACGATGGTGTCGTCAGATAACGGTTCGGCTTTGTTGTTTTTTTTTATAAGAACTGTTTCACAGATTGTGTGTAATATTCGCTTCTTATTTTGCATGATAGGACATCTCTACATCTCTGAAATTCATGCAAAATTAATGATACTTGAAAATGTCCCCGTGTCAGACGAAATTCATTTCACAGTTTTTGTGTTTCTCGATGTTCACCGCTCGTGCTGTTTGTGAGGTGACGGTAGCGGGTAAGTGTAGTAAAATCAATTAACTGTCGACCAGGCATTGCAGAATTCGTTCTGAGAAAGAGCGCGATGATAAAACGTTTTTATCTCTTGTTTACCATTGGAGCTTGTTTAGAGGGGTTTATCATGCACTGCTTTTCCTCCGATCTAATCAGAGTTGTAAACGATGAACTGGTTTTTCATGATGTGTTGCAAGTCATGATTGTAACAGAGAGCAATAAGTGAGAGATTCTCTCAATTTTCTCGGAATTCAATCTCTACTGATGACCATGGAAGCAAAACGAACGTCGCGTGGAATGCCGAATGTTTACAGCACTGATCCTAGCATCTTTCATCAATTCGAAAAATGTTTCATCAAGTTATAGAATACAGGTATGTTCCGTTTTTATCACGTTCCGATTTTGTCACGCTCCGATTTTGTCACGTTCCGATTTCATCAACTAATTATTCCGTTTTTATCAACACAAAAAAAAAAGTTTTATTTTTATTTTGTTATTGCTTGAAATACAAACTAAAAACTTATTTTGAAGCTATTTAAATGTTTTTCAATAGCCTCAGGCTTGAATTTTTGTCATCATGTTAGTGTTGATGACCGACGATACATAGTAGGTAGTCATAAACGATTTAATAAGGTTTGACTCCTTCCTATCCGCTAATCAATTAGAGTTTTCAAACTTGGCATGAACTGTTGAGCAAGATTGACGCATCTTTCAACAGTTGAGAGTTGCACTGGCCACTTCCTAGCAACCAGGCTTGACAGAACTCCTCTGCGATTCAAAAATGAGACGATTTTGATGTTTTTATGCAGATCTTGATGATACAACACAGATCCTCAGACGATTTTTTCGAGTGAGAGTGCATAATAAATATGAGGATTTTTGCTGGTACTCTTCTCTCTTGTTGCTATGCTCACATTTACTCACACTTTAAAAGAACTCTTGAGTGTCCACCCCGAACAAAACAGCCCTCGCGGAGTTATGATGGCACTGTTTTTATGGAATTTTGCTCTGTTCTGCATCTTCCTCGCTCAATTTTCATTGTCTCTCTGCTTATATTTTTTTCACTCCCTCGCATAGAGGCAAAAGCAGCAAGCTGTTCTAGGGTATGTCACCGACTTCTGATGATGTTGAAGAGTATTATCAAGCCTGCTAGCAACAACTGGAATTTGTGGTTAGTTGAATACGTACTTAGTAGAGATGGGCAACTAATTCACGAATCGTTCAAAAGAGTCGACTCTCGAAAATGAGTGAACGAGTCACGATTCACTATCATCGTAATTTTTGAAGGAGAGCAAAAGAAAGTGCCCGGGTTAAATTTTTTGACTTGGATTTATCACAGTAAAGTGCACCAGACATGTGTAAATCGTTTAACTAGTTTTATAAAAAATGTTCTACCGTTTTGATTCATATTACGGACAGCTTTAAATTTCGGACACTCTACTTTGTATGGGAAACATTTCACGCGAAATGTTTCAATTTTTGCTGTTCAAAAGTTTTCAATTTCAAGGCTCGTTTTAGTAAACTTTTTCCATAAATATCTTTGAAAATTTATAATGCCCAACTACCTTAGATGTTTCTTTGGTGGTTTAACGATTTCGATTGATGATTTGACTGTTCCATTAATGATTATCATGAGCTGTCCGGAATTCGATTCAAAGTGTCCGGAATATGAGGCAAAAGTGAGGAAGCGTCCGGAATAAGAATCATGAAAAGGCCACACATTTTGATTTATTTAAAATTATTGAAGTTGCGGAAGCGTATTCTTCACCCACCGTTCGAAAGCAAAGGGCTTCCGACGCTCGATAGCGCTAAAGAATCATACAGAATGATTTATTTTGTACTAGTGGTCCCGGCAAACTTCGTCTTGCCATCAAGTAGGCTGTTGACAAACGCCATGGAACGCCCCGTGCAAAATGGAAGTTCCGTTCACTCCTGTTTTTTTCAACTTTCCCGTTAAATATCCTTTGCTTTTTATATACACAAACACGTCGGAACACTTCAGGAACACAACTATGGGAGAATTTTCAAAATCCGTTAGCCCGTTTTCAAGCCATTTCGTGACATACAAACACCATTCCATTTTTATTTATATAGATGATCTAGGCTGGGTTATATTTCCCTGAGTCCTTAAGTGTCCGTAATATGAATCAAAACGGTAATTCAAAAGCTATTATATTCGTTCCTTATGCGAGATACCGTTTTGATTCATATTACGGACACTTAAGGCCTCAGGGAAGTATAACACAGCATAGAGCATACAAAATAAATCATTCTGTATGATTCCTCAACGTTATCGAGCGCCGGAAACCTTTAACTTTCGAATGATGGGTAAAGAATACGCTTCCGCTACTTGAATTATTTAAAATAAATCGAAATGTATGGCCTTTTGATGATTCTTATTCCGGACGTTTCCTCACTTATGCCTCATATTCAGGACACTTTGATTCGAATTCCGGACAGCTCATGAAAATCATGGTTAGAAAGGTCAAATCATCAATTGAAATCGTTAAACCACTAAAGAGACGTCTAAGGCAGTTGGGCATTATAATTTTGCATAGATATTTATAGCAATAGCTTATTGAAACGAGCCTCGAAATAGTGAACTTTTGAACGGCAAAAATTGAAACGTTTCGTGTGAAATGTTTCCCATACAAAGAAGAGTGTCCGGAATAAGAAGCTGTCCGTAATATGAATCAAAACGGTACATGATTCATTTTTCATATAATAAAATGAGTCACGGAATCGACCGAAATAGTCGATAAACTTTTGTGAGTGAGTCACCGACGATTCGCTCCCATAATTGATCCATTTTGCCCATCTCTAATACTTAGGATAGTTGCAGAGACCTCCATTTTTTCTTATACAACATGGCATCATAGAATTTTCTATGTGCATGTGATAGTTATATATCAATTAGAATGTTCAGTTCTTTGTTATAAGTGATGTTCCTGAGAATGAACTCAAGAATGTTTTAGCAATGGCAATCGAGTTTATTTGAAATATTTGAAATCTCCGTATAATAAGTTTGCATCAAGGAAGAGGGAAAAGGACTGAAATGGGTGATAATTTGAGAAACTGTTAATAAAGGTCCCACGTTCCTTTCTCAAATATGTTGGGATCTTCTTCACGTGGAGACCAAAAGTTTAATACAGAACTTATAACAAAGCACATTTATGTGATTATCGTTTTAATATTCCATATTTCATGCATTAAAATTCTAATCAAGAAAACTTGAACTACTTATGATTTATTGCATTAATTAATCGTATTGATTAATTAAGGTCTGCAATCCACCACCTTATTTAAGATCTAATACGAATGAACAATTTTAATGCTAATTACAACTCCTGAATATCAATACTGTGCATTGATATGATGAATTGTGTATTATCCTGGCAAAACTGCAATTTCATTTTAAAATTTGTAAAATATTTTGTCTAAGAAAATTATTCCGTTTTTGTCACGGTTCCATTTTTGTCAACTGAAAATTGCCGATCGTGTTGATAAAAACGGAACATACCTGTATTTGAATTTTGAAATAACCCCGTAAGGTGCATTATTCTCCATTCATAAACATATCAAATATCCATCTGGTTCACATCCAGCATTGAAAAGAGATGATGTGCAGTTGAGCAGAAGTGATACCCAAGCATGACACATATAAACATGAACGCATTTCTTTGAGAAAATAAGAAAATTACAGCGCTATATTTAATATAATTTCCTTACAAGGTTTATTTGGTTTTAAGGCTTGCTAAATCAATGGCAATTTATTTGCTTAATTTTCCACAGAAATCATACAAGAGAAACGAAGAATTTTCTATAATGACTGCAAGCATGTTGAAAAAATCGGTATAATCGAAATTTAATCGTGCAATTTCAATCAAATTATAATTGAAGTGAAAATCTATTTTCTATTTTGCATGGTTGGTGAATAGATTACATAAAAGTTAGATAAATTGTACTCTGAATTTCATATAAACATCAATAAAACCAATGTTTGACACAACTTTGACGACCTGTAGCTAAAAATTGTGACGTGCTGCAACATTTTTGACAATGGCATCAGATTCAGCAACTCCAAATCTACAAGAGACACATAATTTGATCCTTGAGACACGCAAAAATGTCATTTTTGTTACGCTGTGTGATAGCAGAGAACAGTGTCCTTGTTGATGCGTGTTAATTGGGAGGTGAGACATTTCGCATACGGACGTTTGGTATAATGGACATTTGGCATAATGAGAATGATATGCCTTCGTTAAAATGCTACCTGCCTTTGTATGAAACTGCTCTATGCGAAATGTCCATTATGCCAAACGTCCTTATGCTAAACGTCTTTATGCGAAATGGGTCACCCCCTGTTGATTGAAAATTGATTCATTTGGAAATCAAAATCAGATGCATCGAATTATGTAGTATTTAAGAATTTCTATTGATAGATGATGAGAAAGCTTATTCCATGCTATTGAAATTTAATATTTCTGTCAAATTAATTGAATTGTTTGTTTGAAACTTATTGAATACATTTGGAAAAGTTTTTGAACAGCTGAAGATATTTGAATTTTTTGGAGAATTGTGCAGTAACTTTTCAGATAATTTTTGGCTTACAGTAGAACATTTGGTCAATCAACTAAAGTTTTCGAACTAATTGGGAATTTTCAGATATATTTTTGTTAACTGTGGAGAATTTTTTGCAAAATATTTCAAACCAACTTAAATGCTTTATTAAAAAGCACTGAGGATTTTAAGGAAGTATACAAGGCAAAAAATTTGTTGAAACTAGTTGAAGTTTTATATTTGGTTTTTAAATTATGGTTTGCTTAATATTCCAACGAACCAGTTGTTTCCAGTATTTTATTAGTGAATAGATATAACTTTTTAAAACCAGCTGGATTGTTTTCAGAGAGTCTTACGTATTCCACGCAAAAGTTCAAATACATACTTGAGATTGTTGCAAAGCCCAAAACAGAAAAGACTCAGAAAAGCCATCAATGACATTCGACAACATAGAGGATAATAAGAAATTTTGTTTCAATGTTTTTCACGACTGCCCTAATCTTGGTTCACGACCCACAGTTTGGGAAACTATGAACTAGTTGAATCTGTCCGAACCCCATTAATGTTTAAAAAAATAATAATAATAAGAATACCTGATTGAATTTTTTGTATGTAATATGTAACTCATGACCAACACCTATACAATTCCAAATTGTTGATATGTCAAATAGGACAGCTATTCTTCCACTGCCCCTTTGCCTCCCTCAAATTCGAGCCAGGATATGTATAAACGTAATGAAAGCTTGCGGTTAGAGCCTTGGGTTCAGATGTAAAACTGTAATCCGATTAATCTATCATTTATTATAAAATTATGAAGAAAAAAAATCCACGAACTCAAGTGGGATTCGAAACTATGACTCTTGTACCACTCTTGTAAGGCCACATGTTTCTAATTAAAATCCCAACAGCTCACGCAGATCCTTCTTTTACATTTTTCATGTCTTCTACAAAGTTGTAAGATATCTTCAAACGCGTGTTTTTGGTGAACATCGCACCTCTTTATCTCTTAAAGTAAAGGAATTATCATTCGAATTCGTTTTAATGGGGTTTATTTGTTTGATAGTAAAAACCCATGCTTATAGATAAAAGGTTTTATCAACTGCCGAAAGGAGAGACATGGTACTTACATGATTTGTAAGAGTTATCTGCGCCATTTTGCACCGAAGTCAGTTATAGGGGCCTAAACTACTTCTTGAAAAAAGAGTAATTCATTAAATCATTAATAATTTTGTTACTTCAAAGGATAGCGTAATGATATATTCAGCAATAATACGGATTTTTACATGACAAACAACTTTGTAGAAAACACAAAAAATGTTAAAAATCTTGGAAAAAAGTTATGATAAAAAATATGATTTTTAGGGGCCACTCACATACAACGGCATATATCTCAAAATGTATAAGAGATAGAAAAATCGTGTCTTTGACAAAGTTTATTCAAATGACCAATTCTACAACTTTGCCGAAGACACCATTCATCTAAATGTCATGAAAAAATATTGTTTCTATCTCACTGCTAGGTGGATTGATCTCAAAACTTTTTGCATCATCACCAAGAAACTCCTCCGAATAAACTATATCGCTAAAATCAATGGTTTGAGCGCTTTTCAAAAAGCGCTTGAAATCGACAAAATAAAACATAGTGCACTCTATCTCATCATTATAGCACGCCTTTCCTTACGCGTGATACATAGGCAGTCTGCTAAGCAAAGAGCAAAACCTCTCTGCCATGCCTTTCCCCCAATCCATGCACTCCCGCATGAACTGGCGTAGACGCAGTAGTATATACGGTTTGCGTGGGAGCCAGTTTAAAGTATCATCAATTGCTCCCTCTTTCCCTCATTGGTCTGCATTCTGACGTGGCAGGCGCCATTGAAAAATAGAAAGATCACCAGCATTTATACACTGAGGGTGTCTGTTAGTCCCAAGCAGTCATTCAGAAGGTATTTCCATTCCAAAACTATTTCGAATTCAAAATATTATCGTTTTCGTCAAAATTGCGATACAGAAAAGTTTGTTAACATTTCGTTGATTTACAGTTGAAAAAATTCAGTGTTGTTTCTGCTGCAGTCAATCGGGGCATCAGATGCCAAATTCCAAGCTTCCAAACTTGACCATTTTACTCATAAAACTTACAAACTTTTTTAGAGAGAATCCAGTGAATTAACATGGGCATATTTATAAGCTCAAAATAAATCATATAAAGAAGGCATGTAATATACAAACCGCAGTAACCTGTTATGCCATCATGGATACGCTTTCAAGTTCAAAAACTAGATGCTAAAATATTACATATTTTAAATGGCTTTAGGACATTTCGTCGAATGACATTTGGTCGAATGACGTTTGGTCGAATGACATTTGGTCGAAAGTACATTTGGTCGAAAGGACATTTGGTCGAATGGACATTTGGTCGAATTGCTCTGGAATCTTCGAATGAAGTTTAGTTGAACGGAAATTTGATTGAAAGCTTATTTTCAAATGGTATATTGAAAGATCATTTGGTAAAATTGATTATTATTTCCTAAGTTTTGTAAAGTTGGTTAGATAACGTATTTTTTTTTTGATAATCTGAATCATTAACTGTTGTTAAAGGAAAATGGGACATGCCTAATTATAATTATTTTTCATACATCTTTTAATTGTAATTTGGAGTTATACCAAAATCTAGGATATCGATGATTATTCAAATGAACTTTTTGGAAGCAGTTTTTTTGTACATTGACTGAAATATTTTTTAAAAACTGCTTAGCAATTTATTTTATTACTCCATGATGTGAACATAATGTTTTTATTATTTATTATTATTTTAAAATGCCATCGTTCTTCGTAATGAACTGCTGATCTTCTGATTATAATGAAAGCATTTGGAGAGAGTGTTTGAGATCTTTCTTTGAATTCCGGGTCTTGCAGCTTACGGACGTGGGTAAGATTTTTGGATGCGGAAATCAGAATTAAAACGGCAGGAAATATTTACTTTAAGGAAATCTTTTATGGTGAAGTGAATGTAAGGTGTCGATAACGCTACTTAAGGCCAATTGGCTTATTGCGAATTCCTCAATAAGCTTAATAACATTCCTCAAGTAAATATATGGTTGCTGGCAGTGTTGACGATCTTTGGTGAATAACAGAGTTTGTAGTAAAAGCTTTGAGTTATTAAAAATGAAAATTGCGCTAATTCTATATATCGAGTAAGGAGAGACGAGTTAACTGAGGCGACAAGCTTCCATTCAAGATCAGCTCATTTCGAATCGCAGAACATGCCTGAATGAAAAAGCAGCATTAAACGTCAAGAACGCAAGAGGTTGACCAGTATGTTGGCAGAGCGTCCATCAAATTGAATATCAACATTTTGCTAATCGCATATAGATTGCTGGTAAAATGGCTGATACTTTTTCATTTATTAAATCACTCCTGCTTTAGCGACAGAATGCTACTTTTAACGATAGTCAAACTAAACGTAAAACATTGTTTCCATACTATTCAGATTCGACCACTATTCTTTCCACGAAATGTCGGTTCGACCAAATATCATATGCTTTCTGTTGCAACTAAACCTTTTCGACCAAATTTCCATTCGACGAAATGTCCGTTCGACCAAATGTACTTTCGACCAAGTGTCATTCGACTAAATGTCATTCGACCAAATGTCATAGATTCATTTTGAATACTGAATGTAAACCTGATGACTATAATTTGTTTATTATTAATTATTGATGCACTGCCGTTATACACATAATTGTCCCATGTTACTTTTCGTGCATTTTTACTTTTTGTCATCAAACAGTTTATTTTTACGTATAGTTTGTGAAAACACTTACCAAAAATTAACTTTGTTCTGAATCTCAATGAACAGCAAGCCAAGTCAATTTGTCCCATTGTTGAATTTCCACGCATAACTGTCCCACTACTGTATTTCTACGCATAACTGTCACACTATACAATTCGCTGCGCTGATCTCGAACAAAATAGTCAATAAGCAGTTTTGAATTAGCTGGTGTTTGGAAAAATCGTTTTGAACATCTTTTTACGTTGGATTTACATTCCATGTAGAGCACAACCTGTTTTATGTGTTGGTATTATCGGGATGCATTCATCATTCATGCGGGCCTGACGTCAGATTTGATTGAAATTTTCAATATCAACATTTTATTTCCCATCCATTTTTCAATGAATGTCAGTTGAATTTTCAGGGTCGATCACAAAATTTGTCTAGTTTTTATAACCAGGGGCATCGATTAAAAATTTACCGTAATTTCGGATTCATCACGGGGAGTACTGAAATAATTCCACTTGTAGAATCAGTAACCATTTTTAATTTCGAGTCCATGGCTTGCGACAAATCAACTTCATGTTGTTTTGGATAGCCTGTTCTCCAGGGGAGGTGGCCATTATGTTGGCGGTTCTGAGACCTATCTTGCGACATATCAAACTTGATGAAGTCAAGACGAAGTCAAAGTCAAGTCAAAAGAAGAATAGTTTAAGAGGTTTTGGGTGACTTGGCCACAAACTGGATTATTCCGAATAATTGGTTCTTTGGTACAAGGGGCACATATGTTGGTGGTTCTAAAGCTTCATTTGCGATGTATCAAATATCAAGATTTTGCAAACCAAGTCCAAAGAAACGTCAAATCGTGTGAAGATTTGTGTCGTGAATTTTGAGTTTAATATTTACTTCGCAGAATAACTTTGAATTCACAGATGAGTTCATGTCAAGCCTGCAGCTGGAAGAGTCGATATATGAATTTATAACATCTTATAAACTCTCTAACTCACTCATCCAATCTTTTTTTCACTAACTCATACATTGTCTCATAATCACACATACAGAAAATTTGGCTTTCCATCCCAAACTGTACAATCGTTTTTATTTCACTTCTCCACACGTGGCTCCGTTTGGCACATGTCACTTGAGCCGTTATTAGGTGCCTTAACAAAGTCTTGAGGATATACGTCCTCTACATTCGGTACAATATATACATAGGAACAGTAATTTACAGCAGTATGCTTAGCACATAATTGGTCACTGCCATCAGTGGGACTGTTATGCGTAGAAATTCACCAAAACCCCCGTATTTCTATGCATAACAGTCCCACTTTGAATTTCGTAGCTAAATTTACTTTATTCTCATAATAAAAACTCTTGACTCTAATGAACACGCTATTCTTCATACTGTTGTAAAGATCTAAATTCAATTTACCACACACTTGGGCAATACGAGGCCTAAATGTGTTAAAATCTTTAAATGCGTTTTTCTCGTTTGCATATTTTGGAACATGGGACAATTATGCGTATAACGGCAGTGCAGCGTTCTAAAAAGTTAAAGCATTTTTTCAAAATTCTCCAAGATTTTCATATCCCTCGATGAAACGTTTTCAAAATCACGGAAAGAATGCTGTGGTACCATATCTTTCCAATGGTGGGTTATGATGAACCAGCCTAGGGCTGAAAATCTCAATAATAAAGAAAAAAAAATGGTGGGTTCATAATCGTTAGTACTTTTTTTTGTCAATAACGGATTCAGGCCCACCGTGATATTTGTATGCTTCGAGTGGTGATAAATACTTCCGAGGGGCGATACATGGTCGTTAGAAAGCTAGAACATGCGAACCAGTATCGGCTATGTGCACCAGCTACTTCTACACAGACTTGCGTAATATTGACTGAATGTTTGCTGGCAGCGATGTGGCAGTGGAAGGACTGCGAGGCACTAAAACAGGACCTGTTGAGTTCTGGATGAAAGTACAACAGTCCCAGTTGAGGCAATGCCGTTCAGTGCATGTTGGTATCCCGATTATAGCTGTGTATATGGGTAAAACCAACAAGGTACATGCGAGGATTGTTTTCACTGAAACTGGAACGGGGCGGAATAATGCTTGCTGATGTGGAAATCTTTTGTGATACATTGTCTCCCGGCACGATGCAAAGCAGCATGAAAATGTTTTGGAAAAGCCGGGCAACCAGTGGTGTTCTCTATGCATGAAAGCAACATTGGCGGTAAAATAATATTTTCAGTATCAAATCTCATAAAATTTTAAAAAAGAGTTCAACCAAAAAGTTGAATCAGCAAAATCTACATAGGAATTCTTCTAGACAATCATAGAAGAGTATTGTTTGTATACAACATTTTATAGCTTAAGGCTATTACTGCTTAATGTACAATCAACATTGTTTGTCGTATTGAGCTATAGCTACAGTATCAGATATTTTGACTCAATAGAAAAACAATCAGGTGAAAGCTCACAGAAGTCACTTAATAAAACGTGAAAACCTATGCGCCGTCAACACTTATTAGAAAGCCAAACACTTCGAAAGCACCAGTCATCTCATCTTACCATACTGGCCGTCCATCAATCACAAGCACTCCTTCGAACAATTGCTCAGCTCTCTTTTGATCGCTCTTTTAGTGGTAGCTACCAAAATGCACGTCACTTCCATCCGAACGCGACACTTTTCACAGCTTCGAGCTACCATGTCGTAGACAGTAGTGGCAGCAGACCTCCCTGGCGTGCGACCCCTCCAGACTCAGCCTTTAGTGTAGTGTAGTCCAAAACAGAACTGCTTCCTCACGATCGGTACCTAAGACCAGCGGTGAACCTGTTATGCTCCAGCGCCAACAAACAAACACCGTTCAATACGCCCATAAAAAAGGTGACGGACTTCACCGTCGCACAGTGGTGTCACCCGTTGGTTAAAAACATAAAATAAATTGTCTTTATTTGATTTCCATACGATTTCGTCGATAATTTATGTCTCAAAAATGTTGAAACATTAATTTAGTACACGCCCCGGTTGGGTATTCATATTTAGACCTTGTTCTTAACAGAAACTTATTTAAAGACACACCATTTTAATCAAATGCACCGTTTTTGTGGTAAAAATTTTCAAGTTACATATAAAAATCCTTTTCTTTGATAGGCCATTTTCAAAATATACTCCAGGAAATTTGTAAAAAAATGTATGAGAATATGAGATGAACCAGCCTAGGGCTGAAAATCTCAATAATAAAGAAAAAAAAATATGAGAAATGTCATATCAAATAGTTATTATTGCGTTTTGTGGTGGAAATACTTATCAGATGATTTATGACCACTTCCTAGAACAAATAGAATCGCTGTGCATTGTCACCGCCTCGGGCCGGACATAAATTGCACAATCTCGGCGGCCGGGAGCTCTTGCTGTGCAAATCGACCAGTCTTGGTAGGTATGCAAGCCACTGAAGGAGATCGTAGGTTGTAGAGATTTTTCCTTTCTTCCATTTTTTGTCGACCGCATAGCTGTGTGGAAAACCTGGTCTCGGTCGGGCTCGGCCTCTCGGAGACGCCCGGCCAAGCCTAACCTTGATTGTCGTCGAGCAACAGTCGACCGCCAAGCCATTGGCGGCGGCATTGGACTAATGAAAGTGAATTTTTCATCATCTTTTGCCGCGGCAGCAATCGATTTGGAGAAAGGTTTTCGCGACTATAAGAAAATGAAAATTGTGGGCTTCCTGGCCTTGCGGTTAGCGGCGTCAGTCGTCTAGGCGTATTGTGCCACGGGGTGTGGGTTCGATTCCCGCTCCAGTCGGTGAAAACTTTTCGTCAAACGAAAAATTCATCGCTGGGCTACTGGGTGTTTCATGTTGTCCGTTGCCTAAGGTTAGTAATCGTTCAGTCTGTGCAGCCTATGTGCTGAAGACGGTGTAAATTGTCTTTTAAAAATGCTCTATGGAAAATATTAATCTGCGAACATGACAAAATAGAATAAAAATTTAGTAAAATTATTTTTCTTGTCACTGCACCTAAGGAATAAAATTAATCCAATTGCCAATTAGGCGTGTAACCCCAGAAACGGAGCATTTATTTTTGTTATTGGAGCTTCAAATAGGCTACCATTCGAAACATACCTGTCGCGGTTGCGACTCAGGCCTAATTCGACCCAGAGGGGGGTTAGGTGAATGTGTTGCATTATACTGCATGTGCCGCTAGCTAGTGGGAAAGGTTTGATCTTCAAGCGGCGCGACCAACAAACGGCGAGGACTGAGGTAACCGTAGGCCGATTGGTTTCATGATGTTGATGATCATGATGATGATGAAGTAATAACGCGTGTAATGTGTGTAGTAGACGTAGTAAAAGTGAAATGCATTGATGAATATGGTGTGCATGGCCGGACTTGCTAATGTTGTTGAATTATAAAGGTTTATTTCGAAGCAGATGAATTCTTGAGTTAAGTGAGAAACGGTAATGAAGTTTTGATGTTGATTTATGTCCACCTTATGTCTAGGTGCTTATCTCTTCAAGGACATACACTGTAGGGAGCCGGATACTATTTTTGGCATTTTTGATTCACTTCAGCAGCTCAGAAAAGTTCTGTGCTCATACTTGGCACATTACGCATTTTATTGTAGTGCTTTTTATGGCAAAGTATCAGACAATTCAGCCGAGAAAACCCTCCCCCCATGTAAAAGTCAACCATGGAAATATTTGAGCAGTGTTAAAATTTACATGTTCCATGCAATTCATACCCCGATTTACATTCTCCAGCATGTATCGTGACCCCGAGTTCTATACCTTTGAATCATATTAGCTCTCGGAATTATGACATTCAAGTCAATGGAACATTCGAGCAAATGGAATTCGAGGTCATGATATTCGGAGTAATAGATTAGAATCATTCTCCTGAAACTGCATCAGTGACCATCTGGTCCTTCGACCATATATTTTTTACTAGTTTATTTATTTGAGGCTCAATCGCGTTTCACGCTTTACGGAGCAGAAATTCATTTTTTGTATTATTTACAATTTATTCACTTTTCCGTACCAACATTAGTATGGAATGAAGCCAGAGTACTCGTGGCTACTTGAGGTTGATGGTCACATTTAAGAGTTAAGGATTCTCTGCAGCTCATCCGGGATCATCGTTATACCAAATTATTGTCGGTATTTGTCTGCCGGATGGCCAGGATACTCAATCCAACATAAGAGGGATGGACCGATAGGCCGGTTCAAAATTTAAACAAAGTTTGAAAATCCATTCTCCCATATATTTCTTACCATCCTTGCCATAAAAATAGTGCTCTGTAAAAAATAATCTTTTTCGGTGGTGATTTAAAGTTGGCCCAAAGGCAATGTAGATTTTTTATATGGATATTATTATGGAGAAATTTTGAAAAATATTCCAAGCTAGTTAGTACTGGAATGTAAGTACAAACTTATCATCCCATAGTGAAAACGCATTCTTCAAGCCTTAATGAAGGATGTTGCTGAAGAAACAAATCCTTTTTGAGCCAGAGGTGCGTCAATGTTCGAAACCATGGGTAGGAAAAACGTTGGTGAATATTTTGCCTTAGGATACCTCAAGAGTTCAGGCTAGATTTTCTTAAAAAGTACCACAGAAATGGAATTTCTCCAAAGATTATTTCGGAAATCATAAAAGTTTCTTGAAAAATTTTTCAAGACGGTCCTAGTTTCTCCAAAATTGTATCCAGTGATTCATCCATAGATTTTTCTGGGACATCCTGCAAGATTCCTGGCACTTACTGTTCAAAACATCTTCTCAAATTCGATCAATAACTTCTCCAGAAATCTGACGGCATCCAGAGGTTTCCTATGAAATTGTCTTTCAGGATTTATATAAGATATCAACTACATATTCTTCTGTAGATACCTTCAGCAATTACCAAAGAGATTCTTTCCACGATTTCTACAGAAATTCTTCCACTAATTCTATGAGATTTTCTAAAGTAAGTCTTGATTTTTTTTTATTCTCCTATGAATGTCTGTAGGAAAATCTCGGGAAGGTATTTCGCATGATTTTCTCAAGGAATTGTTCGAAAAACATAGGACAGAATCTCGAAAGGAATTTGTGCAGGAATGATTGGGAAAATGATTGTATTCAGTACTATAGTATTAACTGGAGTAAAAACTTAAATAGACTTTTGAAGATTACATGAGTTTGGAACAAACTGCAGGGGTGATATTTGGATGAAATGCTGGAGATAGTCCTAGAAAACAAAAATCGATTTGTTTGAAGAACTCCTCAAGGAATTCTTGGTTCATGAGAGTAAACGTGAATTCTAGAAGGAATCCATTAACAGACGGAAGAATTCTTGTTGGGTTTCTAGAAAAAAAATCCTTAAACTAAAAACTCTGGAATAAGCCTTTGTGGATTTCTTCGGGAGGAATTCTGTGGAAATCTTTGGAAGATCTCCTACAGTAACAACTGGAGAAATCGATTGAAGAATTGGTGAAAAAATATTTGGATGAAGTTCTAGTATAGATGTGGACAAAATGAGGAAATTACTGGAGGCCAAAGCTTTGGAGTTTTCATTTCCTGGAGGAAATTCTGGAGAAAATTTTCTAACCATGATTTGAAAAATCGCTGGAAGAATTTCTGGGAGAATTGGCCCTCTAGGAGACTCTCAAAGTGTAAAATTACTATGGTGATTTCTGAAGCTTTTCCTCTGGGAATTTGAACCGAAATTCTTGAAGACTTTGTTGAACACGATAGAGTCCCTGAAGATTTGCTCATAGTCTGTACAATTTTGCATCAGGACTTAATGCAAGCAGAATAAGGAAAAAAAGACCATTTTGGTTTAAACAGAGACTTGCATCAAGTAGAAACTTTTTAGAGACTTGCATTATAATAGAGCATGAGCATGAGCATTGATGACCGTACAATTTGTAGTTGCTACTCCGTGATTGACAAGAATCATCCAAATTGTACAGGGAACCAACAGATGTAGCTTGGGAGTAGCATACCATCTTCAATGTACAACTTCGAGGACTCTGAAATTATTAATGTCAATAACGGCGCCGGTCACGTCCTTACGGTCTTCGGGGAAGGGAAGGAATGTTAGTGTGACATCCATTGTTACTAAAGACCGAGTATACCTCTGCATCTTCATGGTTGCCACGGGAAGGAGTTTTATTAGTGGGAGGGCTTCAAAGCTACATAATCAGGATTCACCTTGGTAAGTGATGCGATTCATGTAACCTCTGTTTAAAAAAATATCTATCAATGCGTCGACATCTTAAACATCGAACTATTCAAAGGTTTGAATCTCGAAATTTTATAAAACATAAATAAGCGCTTATGTCAACACTTAAAGTGACGAACTATTCATAGTTTGTTCAACAAATTCATAAAAAAAAATACATGTTATGATACAAATGTGTAATTACAAACATGAAACGAGCTCACCAATTGTAATCCATCCTCGATTGAACAGTTACAATCGCAGCGTCAACACGTATAAGCAGGAATGTAAAATAACTCCGATGGCGCGCGAATGAAGTGCTAACTGGAAAACAAAAACACTCCGAGCGCGCGAAAATGAATCGGACTGCTTGGGTCTTCGCAAAGCACTCATTAGAGACTTACATTAAAATAGAGACCAGAAAATATCAGGGGGAATCTTATGAATCTTTCTTTTTTTAGGAATTAACTAAGGACTACTTCCACAAATTTTTAAGGCATTTCTGAATCAGCCAAGAATTTCATGATACTCTGGAACTTCTATATAAGTATTGTTCTGGAAATCACCAAGAGATTCAGCAATGCTTTGATAGATTATATCAATAGTGATCGAACGTAAAGATATCGCCAGCACATTCGTGCCTTTTATAATACAATACAACAGGTTTTAGATTAATCCATAGCTTCTTCCAAAGATTCTTCACGAATATTTGATGATTTCATATGGATGTTCCAAATAACTTCTCATAAATTACTTCCAGAAAAGCTAACGAAAATTTCTCCCATTTATAGGGTTGGTCATTGATATTTATGAGAAACCACATGTTCATTCATTCAGATATGCCATAGAAGATTGTTCCATTTATTTTTCCAACGATTAAAGTAAAAAGTATTCTCAATCGTTCTTCACACGAGCCAGAATTTGTTGGGGGTCATGCCTAGGCATGAGAATACAATGAAAAACCTTATCGTGTCTTCCATTCTCCATAAGAATAAGAATAAATACGACGTTTATCGAGTTTGTAAGTTTATTGAACAGCTGATAAACAGTTTAATTTATTTTTCAAGCTTTCTGTTGGTTTTGTTTTTGTTGAATCGTGGGTAGGACAATTCTTTGACTGTCCTACCCAGGTTTTTTTTTGTGCGTAGTACATGTCCTTTTAGGGCGATTCAAAATTTGAAAATGTTTGAGAATTAAATCTCCCATATGTTCCTTATCATCCTTACCATAAAAATAGTGTTCAGTGAAATTTTCAGCTTTCTAGGTGATGATTTAAAGGTGGCCCAAAGACAATGTAGGTTTATATGGAAATTACTATGGAGAAATTTTGAGAAATGTTCCAAACACGCTAGTACTGTAATGTAAGTAGAAACTTATCATCACATATTAAAAACCCATTCTTCAAACCTTAATGAAGGATGTTGGTGAAGAAACAAACCCCTCTAGAGCTTATTTTGTTTGGGATTTTTGTACATGTGTGCAGAGCTATAATCCTATATTAAGCTAAATAATAGCAAACAAACTCATGAATATCTCTTCTGCTATCCGTCGGATTGAATTTCTCTCTTCAGCAAATTTCTTCATTATGTTTTGAAGAATGAATTTTTACTATGGGAAAATAAGTTTGTACTTACATTACAGTACCAGCGTATTTGGAACATTTCTCAAAATTTCTCCATAGTAATTTCCATACAAACCTACATTGTCTTTGGGCCACCTTTAAATCATCACCTAGAAAGCTGAAAATTTCACAGAACACTATTTTTATGGTAAGGATGATAAGGAACATATGGGAGATTGAATTCTCAAACATTTTCAAATTTGAAAATAAAAGCAAACAAACTCATAAATATCTCTTTTCCTTACCCGTCTGATTGAGTTGCTTTTTTCAACAGATTTCTTTTTTATGCTTCGAAGAATGAGTTTTTACTTTGGGATGATAAATTTGTACTCACATTTCAGTACTAACGTGTCTGGAACATTTTTCAAAATGTCTCCATAGTAATTTCCATATTAACCTTCATCGTCTTTGGGCCACCTTTGAATCACCACATTGAAAGCTGAAAATTCCACAGCACATTATTTTTATGGCAAGGATGGTAAAGAAGATATGGGAGGATGTATTTTCAAACTTTGTTGAAATTGTGAACCGTCCTAATGAATCTATGACAAAAGGTCGAAAGACAAAAGGTCGAAAGGACAGAAGGTCGAAAGTCAAAAGGTCGAAAGGACAAAAGGTCGAAGAACAAAAAAGAAGGGACAAAAGGACGAAAATATTTTTTCAAAGAAGGAAAAACTTTCCACCATGCAAATAATTTTCGACCTTTTGTCCTTTCGACCTTTTGTCTTTCGACGTTTTGTCCTTTCGACGTTTTGTCTTTCGACCTTTTGTCCAGAAACCGTCCTAATAGACCATATGTTATGGTGAAAACCGTTCTCTTCTCTTTTTTACGGCAACCTTCATCAATTTCCTCCAGAATTCCATCAGGAATTTATCTGTATTTATTTTTAAATATATTCAAAATTATGTTTCAGGTCATTTTGCCGAACGCCATTTGGCTGAACGCCGTTTGTCTGAATGGATTGTAACCCGTTTGGCATAAAGTCGTTTGGCATAAAGTCGTTTGGCATAATGGTCGTTTGGCATAATGGCCGTTTGGCATAATGGTCATTTGGCATAATGGCCGTTTGGCATAATGATTGACTTGAAATAAATATCGGCATTTTTTTAAGCTTTTACCGAGATCAACACCATCGAGCCCACAGCAAAAAAATTTGGTAGGTTCTAAACAAGCGTGGTGTTCGTTCAGAGATTATTTGAGTTAAGAATTTCATAAATTGTTGTGACATTATAGAGCATTAATAAATAAAACTCGTGACGGGTCTCTACATCTCAGAACATAGAGTACCCTTGAGCTTGTTGCGATATACATATTTGAAAACAGTAAATTGGCAAAGAAAGTTCGCAGTTATTCATCAAGGGAACGCTCATAGAATATTTCGCTGCATATCAAGCTCTGTCCCAGTTTGGATGTCACACTCGCTGAAAATTACTTGATAAAAGAATGATTTTTTTTTGCAAAATATCAAAAGCTCTAATCAAAAGATCTATTAATGCGACTTAATGCAAAAATAGCCTTTATACGAGAGCAGATTATTTTTCGTTTAAAATGTTTCAGACTCTAACGCAAAAAAAAATCTTTTCACAGCACAGCTCAAATGAACAACACATCTTTAAAAGAAAATATTTGTGGCAAAACTTTTCAACGGTTCAATATAAATTCTAATTTTGGAAGTGAACATCAAAAACACCGTCTATTATCGAGAAAAGGGAAAATTTGTGATTGAAATAATATATTTTCCAGCATATCTCGTAAGGAGATCACGCGTTTGCTCCAAAAAAAAGTATATATTGAATATTGGCAGGTTCTAAAATAATTATAATTCTAACAACACATCTGGCAAGAATTGATAATAAAAATGGTTCACAATTAGCTTTACTAAATAATAAAATTTATAACAGTATAAACATAAAGAACAGCCTATTTTTAAAAGAAGTCAAAATTTACAATTAAACTCATACAAGAATTGACGCCAAAAACTATTGCGGCAATGACTGGTACCCCCGAAAAGTGGTGACGAAAAAGAACGATAAACAGTCAAAAAAAAAGAAGGATTCTGTCATTCTCGGCTATACACATGTTGGCAAAAATGCTGAAGACGGTAAAACTCGAAAGAACCGCCAATTAAATAAAGAAGGGTGCATATTATATGGTCAGTTCGTTCACTCCCCTGAAATGTATATAGTTACGACAATTATAGGTGCTAAAAATTTCCGGGGGAGTGGGCTAGTCGAGGAAACGGGATATTCGGGAAATGGCATTCGGGGAAAAGTAGCACAACCCATCAAAGTAACTGCAGTAATCGATTTCTCTTCTCGCTGATAATTTGAGCAGATCAATGTTATCGATTGCCGCCCTTTTGTCAGTTGTATACAAAATACTTAAAAAATATAGCTCCATAGAACAGCCTATGCATAAAAGAAGGATAAATTTATTGAAATTTAAAATCAACAGTTTTCATACCTATAATAATGGTTACAACATATTTAGGAAAAAATAGAACAATTAATAGAAGGGTAAATTTGTGCTAAATATATAAAAATCTTCAGTGCAAAAATTTGTTCCAATAGCGAAACTCAAAAGAAGAATTAATATATGAAAGTTTCCCCAAATATTTTTTTACAATTTATTTCGTGTTTTTTTTTTATGGAAATTTTGCTTTAAATCCCTCGATTATAAATTGTAGGAGTTTTTGAATTTTTGTAGGTAAGTACATTGAAAATCCCTCAACATTTTTTCAAAGTAATGCCAAAATTCTCTCCAAGATTTAAATTGTGTAAAATTTGTAATTACGAATGCTAACACCTGTAAATCCAACCCCCCTCAGAGAGTCGAAAGTGCAACTTTGAACATGCATATCTTTGTGGTTTTCGAAACGATTTTCAAAAAAAAAACAAAAAAAAAAGCAATGGAACCGGACACTTTTTAAGATTGATGTTCACTTGTAGGTTTTGGAAATAGATGCGTCTACCCAAAGTTATTAAGCAAAAGGCACTTCCTAGTTTTTTTTAAAAACGTTTTTTCACAAATTTAACAATAAAACAAAATGACATAGTTTTTTCGACATTGATTTGCTTGTTTAAGTGTAGTGAACATTTTTGAATAAACTCAAAGTTTTTGTACTTAAAATATTACGAAAAACCCTATTTTTTGGACCCTGTTGCATGTAACTCAAAATTCTAAACGATGACATATCTTGTTTTTGACATGAAATTGAAAAACAAGTGAATATGTTTGAGAAAAAATGAATTTCCGATTACACTCAAAATTTATTTTACCCAGAAAACCACACATTTTCTAAGCTTTTTTGTCTGTAAATCAAAGTTGAAAGCTATGACATATATATTTTTTCGGCATGAATTTACTTGCAGAGGTCAAGTTAATATTGTAGAGTAGAAAAATAAATTTTTGACTACACTCAAAATTGTTTTTACCAACAAAACAACCTACATAACTTGTTTCCCCAGTTTGTTCGCCTGTAAATAGAAACTCAAGGCAATGACATGTAGTTATTTCGGCATGAACTTACATGTAGAAGTTAAGTGAACATTTTTGAGCAGAAATTGAAATTTTTGATTATACTCAATTTTTGGACACGTTTGCCTGTAATACAAAATTCAATGTCATGACTTATAGTTTTTTCGACTTTTAATTGATTGTGAAAGTCAACAACACAAAAAAATGTTATTTCCTTAGCTTTCTTTTCATCTGTAAATCGAAAATAAAAGGAATAACGTGTAGTTGTTTCGGTATGAACTATTTTGAAGAAGTCAAGTGAACTTATTTGAACAGAAATTGACATTATTGATAAGACACAAAAATTCTATTACTTAAAAAAACAACGACCTATTTTGTAGATCAGTTTGCTTGTAAATTGCAACTCAAACCTAGGACAAGTTATTATTTTTTAGACATAAATTTGATTGTTGAAATCAAGAAAACATGTTTGGAAGGTTATATAAATTTCTGACAACACTCAAAATATCTTTTGCCAAAACTACTAAAGAAAGCCCCATCACAGATAACAGATGTTTATGTCCGATTGTAAAACTGTGTAAGACAAATAATGGTGATTTTAAGTGGCAACACAAGTAGCAACATCGTGGTGGCGCTGCTATCGCTAAGTTCCCATGGTGATGTCTGTGGTGAATATGAAACATTTCAAGATACTTATATTCACCACTGATTGCAGCAATACGTTGTGTGGCGGCGCTAGTGTTTCCAACATGTTTTAGTTTGAATATTTACACAAGTTTCCAGAAGATTTTTGTTCTGGCATAAACATCTGTTATCTGTGGCCCCATTTTTGATTTCGTTTTCTGTAACTCAAAATTCAAAGCGTTGACATATATTATTTTGGACGTCAAATAGTCAAATGAATGAAAGTCAAAAATTTCATATTTAGTAAAAACACAAATTTACAATAACAGTTTACAATAAAATTCATTTTACCCAGTAAACACACAAACTTAAAACTACTTAAGCTTGTCTGTGAAGAAGCAAAACGTTTCAGAAATTCTACGCTGAATTCTTGAATTTTCCAACATAAATTTAGTACCTAAATCCGTACACCTTAGAAATGAATCTGAAACGCCTACTATTTATATGAAGCCTGATATTTTGAGCCTGGTTTCGGTCCAAAACATCCAACCTATTCCTTTACAAGTTCTTCTCTGACTTTTTTATTACTCTTACCCTAGACATCTGATATAGGTATTTCTCGAGTAGTTTTAAAACTAAACATGGGAAGTGGGTAAATATTTGATATCTTCTATGAATTTAAGGATCCCGGGACTTGCATTCGAAAAATAATTATGGTTTAATTTCCAATACCTTATGCAACATCTTGAATTTTTTTGAAAAATAAAATAATGAATAGCAAAATCCTTTGATAAATCTGTAGAAATGTTTCTTTAAAAAATCCTTAGAAGAATCGGCATTTTTTTTTTTTGAAAGATTCCTAGAACGACATCCTAGAGGAAACAAGGATATAATTACACCCCAACCTCTTTTTACGACCGTTATCGGGGGGTCGTAAAAAAAATCTGCCGTAAAAAAATCAGGTTTATAATTATGTTTTTGAAAAATGCAACGTTTAGATGCGGAAATACTGATTCGAGATATTGAGCAAAGTTGAAGCATGGGTTGAGAACTTTCCAAAATGGCCGTTCAAGTTTTCATATTTTGGAAATAGATGGCAACACTGCTCGATTGTTAACAAAAGAGCCAATTTTATGGGGGTGTGATATGCAAATACCAAAAATATTTAAAGATAACGATACCGAATGTTCACCAAAGTTGAAGGAAGTGTTGCGTGCCATACAGTCGGCCGAATCACAAATGTTCATGTGGCTGGCAACACTGTTTAAGAAGAATAAAGTAAAGATCAAAACCATCAAACTTGAGCGGAACAGAAAAATATAATGCTTAACAACATAGCATTACTTTTAAACTGTAATCCAGTTTTTCATGAGGGGTTCAATTTTTTTTTCGTAGCTGGCGACACTGCTTAAGTGAAATTGCGCCGCCAGGCAGTACAAGCGTGCATGCAACTATTGTTTTGCGGATATCTCAGGATCCTGACCACTGAGAAATATGGCGTCTTCGGCAAAGTTGTTCAGTAGCTCAAGGACTATCATTATAATAGCTATGAGATTCAAAATTCCACCACCAGGCGGCGCTAGTGAGCATGAACCTTTGTTTTGCGGTTATCTTAGGATCCTGACCACTTAGAAAGATGGCGCCTTTGGCAAAGTTGTTTAGTAGCTCAAGCGCTATTATTATAAAAGCTATGAGATTCAAAATTCCGCCATGGCTAGAATAATGATAGTCCTTGAGCTACAGAACAACTTTGGCGAAGGCGCCATCTTTCTAAGTGGTCAGGATCCTGAGCTTTCCGCAAAACAAAAGTTCTATGCTCACTAGCGCTACCTGGTGGCAGAATTTTGAATCTCATAGCTTTTATAATGATAGTCCTTGAGCTACTGAACAACTTTGCCGAAGGCGCCATCTCTCTAAGTGCCCAGGATCCTGAGATATCCGCAAAACAAATGTTTCATGCTCACTAGCGCCGCCTGGTGGCAAAATCTCGAATCTCTTGGCTAAAATAATGATAGTCCTTGAGCTACTGAACAACTTTGGCGAAGACGCCATCTTTCTTAGTGGTCAGGATCGTGAGCTATCCGCAAAACAAAAGTTCTATGCTCATTAGCGCCGCCTGGCGGTATTTTGAATCTCATAGCTATTATAATGATAGCGCATGAGCTACTGAACAGCTTTGCCGAAGGCGCCATCTTTCTTAGTGGCCAGGATCTAAGATAACCGCAAAACAAAAGTTTCATGCTCACTAGCGCCGCCTGGTGGCAAAATCTCGAATCTCTTGGCTAAAATAATGATAGTCCTTGAGCTACTGAACAACTTTGGCGAAGACGCCATCCTTCTTAGTGGTCAGGATCGTGAGCTATCCGCAAAACAAAAGTTCTATGCTCATTAGCGCCGCCTGGTGGCGGTATTTTGAATCTCATAGCTATTATAATGATAGCGCTTAAGCTACTGAACAACTTTGCCGAAGGCGCCATCTCTCTAAGTGCCCAGGATCCTGAGATATCCGCAAAACAAATGTTTCATGCTCACTAGCGCCGCCTGGTGGCAAAATCTCGAATCTCTTGGCTAAAATAATGATAGTCCTTGAGCTACTGAACAACTTTGGCGAAGACGCCATCTTTCTTAGTGGTCAGGATCGTGAGCTATCCGCAAAACAAAAGTTCTATGCTCATTAGCGCCGCCTGGCGGTATTTTGAATCTCATAGCTATTATAATGATAGCGCATGAGCTACTGAACAGCTTTGCCGAAGGCGCCATCTTTCTTAGTGGCCAGGATCTAAGATAACCGCAAAACAAAAGTTTCATGCTCACTAGCGCCGCCTGGTGGCAAAATCTCGAATCTCTTGGCTAAAATAATGATAGTCCTTGAGCTACTGAACAACTTTGGCGAAGACGCCATCCTTCTTAGTGGTCAGGATCGTGAGCTATCCGCAAAACAAAAGTTCTATGCTCATTAGCGCCGCCTGGCGGTATTTTGAATCTCATAGCTATTATAATGATAGCGCATGAGCTACTGAACAGCTTTGCCGAAGGCGCCATCTTTCTTAGTGGCCAGGATCTAAGATAACGGCAAAACAAAAGTTTCATGCTCACTAGCGCCGCCTGGTGGCAAAATCTCGAATCTCTTGGCTAGAATAATAATAGTCCTTGAGCTACTGAACAACTTTGCCGAAGACGCCATCTCTCTAAGTGGTCAGGATCCTGAGATATCCGCAAAACAAAATTTCGATGCTCACTTGCGCCGCCTGGTGGCAAAATTTTGAACCTCATAGAGTTTATAATGATAGGCCTCGAGGTACTGAACAACTTTGCCGAAGACGCCATCTCTCTAAGTGGTCAGGATCCTGAGATATCCGAAAAACAAAATTTCGGCATAATTCCGCAATTCAATGACCACCATATGTTAGCCCTTGAACTACTGAACAATTTTGCTGAACATCATGATCCTCTATTTTGAATACTTTTTAAGATAATGATTATTTATAAAAACGGTCGTTAATCTGAATTTCAGTCGTAAGTGGTCGGAAAAGGAACCGTCGGTAAAAAACGGTCGTAAAAAGTGGTTGGAGTGTATCTAAAAAACTCCCTGAATAAAATCTCGAAAAATAATTAGCATTTTCGTGCTAAAGTTTTTGGAAGAACATTGGAGCATAATCGGCTAGGAATGTTTGAATTACTCAAAAATTATCTTAATTGGGCATTTTTGAAGAAATTTAAAGAAAACTGTATTAGACAATAATTCAGGTAGATCCGCAGAGAATTTCACTGAGAAATCGCAAAGAACATTTTTCCAACTGAATCCTGTTTAATTGCTTTGAAAACCTCCTCAAAACAAATGTGAACTGGAAGAATTATTCTATGTTTTTTTTTGCGGTAAGTCCTGGATAATTTTTGCTGCGAATTATTTAAGCAATCCTTGAACAATTACCGAGAGATTTTCTAACAGATTGGTCGAATCTGAAAAAAAAAGTTTTAGAAGAACCTCGAAGGCGAAGTTTAAAAAAACTGTTGGTGAACTGTCTGAATAATTAATGGAAAGAATCCTTGTATGGTGATCTTGAAGACAATTTTGGTGAGACTCCTAGAATTTATTGTACTTTTTCTCGGAGAAGTCCTCAGTCATTCCAGGGAATCCAAAACAAACTAATGATGACCAAATGGATAATATTTTAAACTATTTATTGGTATTATATGTAATAAGAGCATAGGCTATCTTCCAGGACAAATGTTTAGAACAATTTCTTAAGCATTCTCTAGTGGATTTTTTTTTTATTTAAGTTACCATGGAATTTTGTATTAAGTATGGTTTCATGGAACTCATGGAACATCAACCAATGGAGGTTTCACTGCAGTCACTAATGCAGACATTACTATGACATCCTCAATGAATTCAATGGATCATTAAAATAACCAAAACGGCCGCTATGGAAAGCATAGATAGCGCCACCGTAGCCTTGTGTGTTTGACAGAACAGCAATGCTGTCACAATGTTAAATCCCATATACAGTGGCGCCTTTGTTTTGATGCGGTGAGCACTGGCAGAAACTACCTTCAATGATCCATTGTTAGAAACTGGGAAACTTTTTGTTTTTAAATGTGAAATACACATTCATACATTACTATTATGATTGTTTTTGATTATTGTTTGATTCCATTTTTTTTTAATCCAATAGCAGCTGAATAAATTGAAATACAGTCGCCTCTCCACATCTCGATATCCAAGGGACCATCGAGATAGGGAGAGATCGAGACATAGAACATTTTTTTATAGAATACTAGATTGAAACTCAGTCCGTTACCAGTAAAATCAAAAACAAACAGACGTCATTTTGTCTTCGCTAATTGTGTTGAGTCCCTGAAATCCAGTCTAGTACCTTTGATAACGGGCATATCGACATACGAAGGGATAATCGGGAACGAAAATCACATCGAGATAGAGAGATATCGAGATAAGGAGGATATCGAGATATGGAGAGTGAAAATATACGCAGAACGAAGGGACCGAAGCAATCATCGACATAGGGAGAGATATCGAGATGTGGAGAGTCGATTGTAATCTTAATTAATCAATCTAATGCTTGGTATATGGTACGCTTAAGACGTTAACGAATCAAAGGCACACCTCAAATCTCCAAAGGCATGCTTCTGGAAAACCCGACAGTTGTTCCACATTGAACCTTCCCTTACTCAATATTCTGTGTCTTGATTTGAATCAGAGAACCATGAATCGCAGTTGCATTGGTTGCTCGTTCTGTAAACACGAAATGTCCCTAACTCGATGGTCCCTTCAATATAGAGTTTTGGAGAGTTGACTGTATCTAAAAAATGATTACCGTGATGCATCATTACCCGGACACTTAAGTAACGCCGAAAGTTCAAACGCTGTTTTAAACATGTTTCTATCACATCTAGTATAAATTTTATTGTTTTCCACACAGGTATACTCCCAAACTTTGTACCATGAACAACAATTGTAGTAAAATATACATTTATAACATGTAAAACGTTAATTTAATGAAGCAGGTCGTGTTTTTAAATCCGGACACATGCATCAAAATGCCGGACGCTTTTGAATCGAAATCCGGACAGATGGGTTTTGCGTTGAAAATATACATGAAAAACAATAAAAGGCATTTTACTCTAACGGTAAATCTCCAATATAATAAAATAACAAGCATAAATATACTAATCAATATATGAAAGGTTAAAACTTTGAATAAAAGTTCAATTGTTTCACCTGCACTCCCTGCCAACAACCTGCATTTGATGTTCATAGAAAAGATCCTCAATATTAACATTTTTCTTGCGTAAACCCGTTCTCCGCCGACAAATTGCATTCTTAGTTTTATAATTATACAGTTTCACATCAATTCACATCAAAACATTTTCCAAACGCACTAAATATTAGTTTTTTACGATATGTCCGGGTTAATGATCACTAGCCTACAAATCCGGATAGCGTTTGAGGCATCCTGTTTTCTCATTACAAATGATTATTTGCACAAATTGTACTCACTCTTTGCTGCACACACTTGAAAACTATTATTTCACACACTTCGCAGATACGCAAAGCACTTAAATTGTATAATTTTGTAACTTCGTTTTAACTCGAAAGTGGCAGACGTTCTGGCCAAAAACTTCACTATGAGATTTGGTTATCTGGAGGAATGACGCTCAACTTGTGTCGCCTATTTGTTTTTATTTTTAATATTTCGTTACAAAGGATTACTAGATGAAATAATGAATTGACATGAACAGACATATTTAAAGCTACGAATAAAAATTTTAAACCTATATTTACCATTTGGTTTCATATTAAATTTTATAATTACAATCAGAGTGTCCGGATATTGGTACCGTCCGGATTTTGATTCATCACGGTAATTGTAATGACCAATGGTTAGAATTTTCTGTAAAAAAACGCAGTCTAGTTTTCAGGTTTATACTCTTTAAGATCTATAGCGCGGCTCCAATTCATCTGCACCTTAAAAAATAAAGCTTTCCCTTTCAAGCGCCTCTTTAAAACCAAACTCTTGATCAGCTCTTATCATAATCGTAATCCACAGTTACACCTACTCGAATAACCGCAAGCGCCGAGAAAAATAATGCCACAATGATGTAAATTTCCGTAAAAACAAACTGCCACTTCGCCGAAAACAGCCGCCCATAAAAGTGAATCGAATTATCGTTTTACCACCCGAAAATAACCCTCCTTCGCCTCCCAAGACCCACCCAAGACACCCAAGTGATGCAGCGCTGCCATAATATTATCATTCCAAACATTCATATATTTTTTCCAGCAAATGTGAAGCCGCGAAAACGATCACATCCCAATTGGTGAAAAGAAACCTCGAAAAGCGAGTCAGTTACTTCTGCGGTTCAGTTTTTTTTTCTACCTTCCTCATGTGGTTCAAAACCTGCGGAGTAAAGTGATAAACGAGGTGTTCAAGTGGCGAAACCCAATTCCGATTCATCCGGCAGTCAGCATCATATAGTGTGATCATCAACGGCAGCAGCTGTGGTCAAATGAGAAAAAAAAATTGAGTGAGCACGCGAAACTTGCGCAGTTTTGAAGGAAAGCAAAAGTGTGGCAGCAATTCCAGAAGTGGGTGTGTTCATTGAGAGTGAATTAATAATAATCACAAATTGGTCAGTTTCAGTGGGGAATAAAGGAAGAAGCAAAGGCAGAGGAGAAAGAAGAAAAACGTGTGAAATGTAAGTGAGCATTGATAATCCCAAATACAGCAACTCAATCATATTGAAGGCGGACGGCGTTGAAGAGTTCGCTTTCTAGCGTGTTGAGTTTTGGAATCGAGTTGCTGCGAGTTTTGGGGGATTGTGTTTGATTGTTGTACGGTGTCTTTCCGAGTCAACTTAAAAAAGTAAGTCTGAAATTTCGACATACACTTGTCTATTATTTGCGAGAAAAATTTGACAAAAAAAATCCTCCGGTGGACCTAGAGCAACATTTTTTTCATTAATGATTCTTTCGGTAGAAATTTTCTACAGCAGATGTTTGCGGCTTTTTTTAAATTTTTCATACAAAATGGTCAACTTCAGAGGGTTAGATCTGACCTGTTGATGCACCGATTTGAATGAATTTTCACAACTCTTCAGACATAATTTGCATTTCAACAATCATTTTTGTGTCATTTTTTCATTTAAATAAAGTGAATATTTAGTCAATTTTTTTTAATTGACAAAATTGAACAAATTGACGAGAAGACCAATGATGTAGATTAAGATGAGATCAACAAGTTCACTAAAAACAGTTTTTATTTTTGTAATTTGTAATGTTTTTTGTAATCGCCAAAAATTTCATAATAGTCAAATCGTTGAAAATTTTATCAAAATCCGTCCATAAATAACGTCGATACCCCAAACGGATTTCTTTTTGTTTTGGATTTAAATAAAAGAAGAGAGCCCAAATTTTCTTGTGGTTAAAATTCAGACTTACTTTTTTGTCATAAAATTGTGCTAGGAAATACACCGTAGTTACGTTTGACGGGGAAGAAACAATTGGAATAATACCATCATCGGAATCATCACCGTCACAAACGATTTGACGGAAGCCAGTTATTGCCAGCTGTTTTCCAGAGGAAGTCAGAAAATTTCATCAAAGGTCGATTCAAAATTGGATATTGGTAGCGGTTTGGTGAGATAGAGAGAGGGGCTCGAATTCAGCATTATTCCATCAGAAAAAGGTGTGTATGATGATAATGGCTCAGCTGTTTTCCTCGGGGTGTGATAAATTATTTTCGATATAGAAGAGAAACGAAGCGGAAAATAGATTGCAAGAACAAAGGCCCGATTATTTGCCTCTGTTTGGCCACTAATAGGCCACAAATGTCGGCGTCGTTTTGCTTTAGGTTTAGAATTAATTTCACAACCCGTTAGTTTATGCTAGGGAAGGCTTCCTAATCGGAATTTGTGTTGTTTGGGGGTACACAAATCGATATGTATTCTGTAATGTTCTATTAAGTGGTTACTAGTGGCTGATAATGACTATAACCGATTACACACAGTGCTCAGGGAAATGAAATCTGAGAAGCTTTACACCATTTATTAGACAGAATGGTGTCGTTCATGAGAAGCCCAATATCAAGCTGGACCACACATTCTTGCCCCTTGGTGAATGCTTAGTTCGACGGAGAAAGATTGGGCAAAAGTTCGAGTTTGGTTAGATAAACAATATATTAAATGTAATAATTACTATACTGTCCTTCTACGGCTACTTGTCCCATGTTCTATGTAAACCTTATGGACTGCGTGACAAATATGCGTAGCACGATAGTATAGAAAAAGTTGCAATATTCTTCTTCTTCTTCTTCTTTGCATTATGGTTAATATTCACTGGAACAGAGCCTGCTTCTAAGCATAGAATATTTATTTCTCAATTATTGAATGAGAGCTTTTTTTTCCTATGTTTCCACTTTCTAATTCGTATATGGTGTGGTATGCCTGATGATACTCTATGCTCAGGGAAGTCAAGGAAATTTTCATCATAAAGAGATCTTGACCGGCGACGATTAAACTCCTTTGATATCTTAACATTACAACTGATTGAGAAAATTACAGTTACAGCTGTAACTTCTAATAAAATTCAAATAACAAAATTGCAATAACTTTACTATGTCAGCTGACAAGGATAAAATACAGGAGAATTTAATTTTAACAGCTTTTTTTTTAACTGTTGGTAAAATAATTGAAACAATGTGGAAAGCTGCAAGAATACGTTTGAAAATAGCCACTGGGTTGGAATTAGCGATGGGCGATTTTGAATCGATGTTCCGAAAATCGATTTATTCGTTTCGATTAATCGATTTTTTGAATCGATGTTAGGAGCACTCCAAATCGAGTGAATCGATTTTCTTCTTTCGATTCAAAAGAATGAAATTGATTAGATTTTTTTAAGTTGTTGAACTATAAACCTAATTTTGCATCAGACTTGAAGTGTTTAATATATATTTTTTATCTTCAATATAATTCAATTGAAGGAATTTAAAAACCATATAAATTTGCTCTTGGTCTGATTTCGTGACCATGTTTTTGTAAATTTTCATATCCGCTTTCAAATCGAATCGATTCAAAAACATCGATTTCAATGAAAGGGTGGCCAAAGTCACCCCGCATGGTGGTGAATGTTTGAAGTGAAGGAATAAAAATGTAAACATATTATTAAAAAAAAAACACACACACAAGAGTAACAAGGTCTATTGTGAAATTGCTTCATAGTGCATCAAAATTGCATTGCAAAACTCATCAAAAATATATATATTTTACCACAGTCTCGAGAAAAAAAAAACACACTAATTTTTATTGAATATAATTGCCCATAATTTGAAAAATATAGTCTACTCGAAGTTAAGTGTAGGAAAATCTTTATCACGTTGTCAACATCAAGAGATATTATTTTATACGCTTAGAACACTAATAGTTATGGAGACAGAACGTCGAAAAACAAAACCTTGAATCCCAAAACTTTGAATGCTAAAACGTCAGAAGGATAGAATTGGAAGGGTACGAAAATTTATTGGAAGAATTATTCACATCCAAATGAATAAATAATTCAACGTTTTGTCCTGAAACCGAGTAGCTATTGGGTTGAATATTGTTAAATATTCACAAACAAGATCAACCAAGTTCTCTTTCTTCTTATTATTAAGAAAACATAGTTGTTGTAAACGAATGTAGTTTAAAAATGTTGTTTGGCCGAAGAAAGAAAACTCAAAGCCAACTTCGTCAGAAAGTTTGTTGACTGCATTAGAGAATTAGTTTTTGAAATTCGATTGATGGTGCTATGACACTTGTAAATGCTCTAAAAAAGTGTTTTATAAAGTGATAGGGTGCAGAGCTACTTGGGCACTTCCATGATTCACTTTGGCATGGGAAGTTTTTCTCGGCCGAATGGTCTTAAACTTTGCACAGAGAAGCACTTCAGTACGACGCATAATGTAGCCAAATAAGAACTCGGTAGCTTTCAAAAAACCCCACTGCCCAAGTGAATCAAAGTGGCAAGAATAGGACCCGACTCCCTAAGTGTTTTTTTTAGAACGATTAAGAAGAGGTGCCGTGAGAGGCTAAGTTTACACTTCCCGTCAATATTTTTTCGCCTTCCAAATGATAGATTTTTACTTTGTTCCACTGGTGGCCCGGTGGGTACTACGCCACCCGTAGTGTTTTTTTTTTCGTTTGTGAAAAGTGAGATTCCGGTATAATATCTGTGGTAATAAATGTTGGAAAAAGCGAGTGTAAAAATGTGAACATCGCATTCGTTTATGATTATTGTGTTACACGAAGTTGAATAAACTGGACTGTCCGGTTTTTCACATTACATTGCGTGAGCTGCCTCAACGAAGGAAAAGTTTATGCACGGTCGTTGAGTTCTTTTAAGACACGAATCCATAGAATCTCGATTCGATTTTCCAACAAAAAAATTGAAATTCCTTGTGGAAACTGCTGCTTGATTCGAAGATAAGTCTTAATGTCTGAGCTGGTGAGTTTGTTCAGATTAACTACTTATTTCAATGGTATCTGGGGTATTTATTCATCACAGGGTAGGGTATTTTCTTTTCTTGTTTCAGAAAGTGAGCAATGGCGCTTAAACCAAAGCTCATTAGCAAGGATCTTCTTCTTCTTTCTGGTGACAAAGCCTGCTTATGAGCACTTCCACAGTTATTAACTGAGAGCTTTCTTTGCCGATTGACCATATTTGCATATGTATATCGTGTGGCAGGTACGAAGATACTGTATGCCCTGGGAATCGAGAAAATTTCCTTTACGAAAAGATTCTCGACCAGCGGGATTTGAACCCACGACCCTCAGCATAGTCATGCTGAATAGCTGCGCGTTTACAACTACGGCTATCTGGGCCCCTCCATTAGCAAGGATACAAGGTGGAAATATTTGTGCCCCATCCCTGGATGACAAACTCGCGTGGAGTGACATTAACTTTCTTAGCAACGTCACTCCCAACTATGATCAAAATATTACATTCACACTTACATCCAATCACAAAAAGTATACTAAACTACACTTACACTAAATTGCAATCCAGACGAACCAGCCATGGGCTGAAAGTGTCACAAATAAAGTTAATTATTGCAATCCAGTCGCATCACTTGCTTTTAGTGAATCCTAGACCATTACCCTTCCCTATATCCAACTTCTTGACATCTCTGAGGGCGTCGGTGAGTCGCTGGCCTCTCTTTAAGGTGAAGATGAATCAAAGCCAAACCTCAAATTTTCAAGAGCATGAATCTGGAGAACCAAACATCCTTTTACGCTGAAGACTTAATCGATTGATCACCACCAGCTAGTGACCATTCGATTAAGTTTTCAGGTTAGAAGGATGTTTGGCTCTTCAGATTCGTGCTCTTGAAAATTTGAGGTATGGCTTCGATTCATTTTCACCTTAAGTAGATGCCATACCATCATTATCCTCTCCTTTCCTCGTAACGGAGAAGATGGGCGTGGCCGGCTATGTAATTTTTCATGTCTTTCCATCTCTGATTTCTGATTGGACAGCTATTCCTTCCAAATAGCTTTCCATGAGCAATTGGAATAAGAGGTGTAAAGTAAAAACATGACAACTTTCAGTATGCAATCTACGACGCAATGCAACGCAACGCATCGCAACTGCATAATAGGATTAGTTTTTGTATTGATTGCTTTAACCCTCTAATACCCAACCCCGCCTTTAGACGGGGTACACTTTGGAATTTTGTTTATTTTTTCGTAGCTCGGAAATCAAAATGATTTTATTTTTGGCTTTTACCTTGTCTCATAACACGCATATAAGAAAAGTTTTTTATGACTTTTGAAACTTTTTTGTATTTTTAGAAATTGTTTGAAAAATTGCATTCTTATATAACCTACAAATGCCTGGGCTTCATTTAACGTGTAATATAAAAAATCGTACCTTTTATATTTTTCTACGATTAACCTATCACAAACGAAGAGCCTGGTGGTATTAAAATCAGTTCAAACCTGTTTTTCCGTTAGTTATACGGAAAATAAAATACGCTCCGAAAAAAAAATTAAATTAAATATTTTTTAAAATACCGTAACAATTTAAATTTTTATTATTGCCAAAAATCAACAATTAGAAAAGGCTTCAAGAAAAAATGAAAAAAGCTAGGGATGTTCAAAAATAAAAATTATAAAAATCAAAAACCAAAATTTAAAAATTTGAGAATAAAAATAAATAAATGCCCAAAACGTGTTTAGAACGATTTTAGATAACGAAAAATAATACTTAAATCGAAAATAAAAATTTGGGTATTAGAGGGTTAAAATTATCCCTAGAATAAGTCTTGAAGTCTTCCCAGTAATAATTGGAAGAGTAAATTACTGGATAATTTCTGGTTGTTATATGAGCTCCAGATAAAGAGTTGTTCGATGCTAGGAGCGAGCCGAATTTATCTTGAAGTGATTAGTAGTTAAGATAAAAAAAACTTTTTAAGAAAACTCTAGACTTATCATTGAGAAAAGCCCGAATAAATTCACGAAGGAATATCTGAACTATTTTTTACTGAAGGCATTGAAACACTATATGAACTAAATCTTGGAACGATCAAAACAAATTATGATTCTTTGGAGAAATTTTCAAAAGGAACCCTGTGGGAATTCCGTATTTTGGAAAAACTCTAGCAGTTTTATTTAAAAATAGAGCAATACACGGCTACACAGTCTTCTAATGATTTAGGCGAGTTTGATTTTCATAGTTTCGACCCGAGGGTTGTGTCTTCTTCAGAAGAACTGTAATTCATTTAATTGTTAATAGTGTTTTACAAATTTATGTTTTTAGACTTACATTATTTTTTATTTTTTTTTTTGTCTAGTGTTTGGTCTAATTGTCCTATATTTGAATTTGTTGGTATACTGTGTGATGGATATTGTTAGTTATTATGTTGTCTTGTCCAAAAGAATCAATTTTCGAAGAATGGCCGCACTTCATTCTTAACTTTTTTGGCAAATGGCGTTCAACCCTCCTCAACTCTCCTCATTTAATTTGCTTATCGAAGGACTCTATCAAACAAAGTATCAATCAAACAGGACCACCCACGATAAATAATCGAATGACCAATAGATCCAATAGATTGACTAGCAAACCATCTCTCAACAAGACCAACATGTAAAGACGCAAGAATAGAACTACATATCAATTCCGTACGTATCAGCATTATCCCAAGGAATCACTGAAGCCCTCTCTAAAGACTATCCAAAGATTTTCATAACCATCAGGCAACATAAATCCACCAACTGCATACCACAGTGAAAGATCCTGTAAAAAAGACATAATGAGTAATGTAATCTACAATTTTTTTTGTAATGACTGCGAAAGGTACTACATATGTATAACTAAAAATAATTTCCGCCGTGGATTGACTGGTCATACATCAAATGTGAACTAATTGAACAAACTGATAGTGGTTATCACGCTCTATGGTATGGGTGCTCTTGTGTAGATGTTGTTGTGAAACTCAGAGGAAAACAATATGTGCACTCTGTCTCAAAAACACCCAAAATCTGGGGGTGAATTATTCAAATTGATTAATATGGAAATATTATCCACAGATTCTGGGTGTTTTTGAGACAGAGTGCACATATTGTTTTCGTCTGAGCTTCATTCTATAACGAACAAAAATTAAAGATCACAGCTCCAAGCAAGGAATGGTAGCCTTGAAATGTGCCACATTGCAATCACCAACAACACAGGCAACAAACGAACAAGCAAAGATAGCCTTAGTACAACATATGAGTAATTAAAACCATAAAGAAAACTTATAGGCGAAGAGGGAAACGAAACAACCAGTGAAGAGATTTTAGATGGGAGTTAGATTATTCCGATAGGGCACTTCGCCAAGCAAATGAAACGTGCCACATCAGAAGAATTGAGCTTTGGGGGAAATTGCGCCATTTACCGGAAAAAAAATACGTTAAGTGAAACTGGTTCATCTAAAAATACTTGGATTTTTGGAGAATCCCTGGAGGAAATCCAGAATATTGTCTGAAGAAAATCTAAGCGGGATCTTTGAACGATTTCTTTAAGGTGAAACATCTAGGAATCCAAAAATGGCCGTCACAATGGCCGACTTGTACCCCTACTCACGTTTTCAAAGGCACAAAACTGGAGAAATAGTTGACAAATGTTTCTGATCTTCTTATTTTAAGCTTTCTGCTAGTGCACAAAGCCAAAATAAAAAGTTCCCGGTTGTTTGATGATTTCTTCGCGTGATTTGTGCCTTTGAAGTTTCAGTGCAATCTTAGAAGTTGATTTCAAACTGTTTCATCTTAAAAACCTAAGTGGTTATTCGAAGGAATGCCTGGAAGGATCCCTGGAGAAATTCCTGATGAAACTAATGAATGAATGCTTTAAAGAATGTTCTGGAAAATCCCTAGAGAAATGCTTGGAGGGGTTACTGCAGAAATTCCAAGAGTTTCTGTCCCCTTACAGATTGTTTAAACTTCTGCAATAGTTCGTGTATACATTCTGTAAAAATTCTGTTAAAATTTTCGGGAAAATCACTGGAAACCTGAACCGAAGCTAACGAATCTTTGAAGGAATCAAAGGAAAAATCTATGAAAGAATTGTAAATTAGATTCTTTGGAGGTATTCCTGTGGAAAAAAATCCTGTAGAAAATGTAACAGAAGCCGTTAGTTGAATTTTTACAGAGGATTACCTTCTAAGTGGTTTCTGAAGTAATTTCTAAAGTAAACTCAAGGGGAAATTCCTGCAGCAATCTCGTGAAAGTTCCAAACCTACAATTTCTTTGAATATTTGGTAATTAATCTTTCTAGAAATCTATTTAACTCCTAATAATCCGAAAGACTAATTGCTATTACTGTAGGTATTTTGAAATAATATATAAGATGAAATGAAACCTTATAAAGTTGTAAGGAAGATTCCAAAAAACAAGAGTTGAATCAAAACATGTAAAGATTCTGTTAAGATTTTTAAATGAAGCCATCACAGTTTTTAAAGGAACTTAATACTGTTAAAAACTGTTTTCAACATAAATCTTGCTAGAACAATGAATAGAAATTTATTATAATTTGCTGGTATAAATAGAATTTTTATTAAAAAGTCTTGAAGAACCCCTAAAAGTGAGTGGATTTTGAATATATTTCTGTAAGAGTTCTTAGTTATGAAATAACTTGTAAAGGATTCTACGTGCGGTTTGTAAGAATTTTGAAAGAAACTGGTCAGAATTACGAGAAAGGAACGTGCCGAGTTCTTTTAAGTTCTGTATTAGAAGCCTGTGAAAGCAGAATTACGTAAACATACCAAATAGAATCCAAAGAGATTACTGTAAAAAATTCCATGCCAATTAAATTTTGTTTATGTTATTTGTTATTCAATGCAACGAATATAAGTCTCAAATACATATTGAATTATTTCTAGACACCTGTACAAGGTGGGGCGTTTTCTGAAACGGTTGTAAATACGGGACAACCCTAGCAACCTAAAGTTCAGATCGAAGGGTATGTTTTGCCTTAAGCGGCTCACTTTTTTAAGTAATTGATCGAACTTCGATTCACATAAAGTTCATTCAAGTTTCACTATTAAGTATTGGAAAAGTTTGACTCGATCTTGTTTTGAAATTTTTAGTTGTTGATAAGTGCATGAGTTGCTTTTTCGAGAATGACGATAGAGAAAAAAACACACATAAAATGTGATAATATTATTAATTATTATCCTCTGTTTGATGCCGATCACTGTTTGTCACCACGTGTTACATTCTCTGACACTCTCGCATTTTGATCAAGAAGCATAGCGAATATGAAAACACTTATTGAACTTCAACACTTCACTTTACTTTTGCAAATGAAAACAAAGAAAATTTTAAAAATCCCTAGTAAGGCGAGCAAGTAGGGTCGGTGTTCCCTTAGTGGACAGTCCCCTATAGTCGCACTAGTGGCTTTTTACGGCCGTTTGGCTATATCTAAACATTTTTTGACATGAAGGTCAGAAGCTATTTATCTAAGTACCATTGATACACAGTTTGATTTTATTCAAAAATGATTGAAATAATTAGTTTTGCTTAAAATTTGAATTCCCTTGCGCCTATAGTAAACTTATTGTTCCTATAGTAGCACTACTGAGAGAAACTATTTTTATTATACGAAATAATTGATGAATTGAGAACTTTTTTACATCAAACGAAAGCTTTTGATCTACACTTAGTAGTAAAAATATAAAAGTTTTGTGATAATACGGTTTTGATAAGTATTTTACCAACGTTGCGATGGTAGTGATACTATAGGAACAGAAATTAGAAATAGTGCTACTATAGGCACATGTATTCCTATAGTGGCACACGCGATAATAAATACAAACATTTGAGTTTTCGTAGTTTTCATATTTTTTCCACAAAACCCAGATAAAAAGCTTTCAGATGATGTAAAAATAATGGCGCTAGCGTTATTTATCGATTTTATACGAATATTTGTTCTTAGCTATGCGGCTATTGGTACATCGACCCTACCTTTAAACTCTAATATATTGCTTATCTTGACGAATTGGCCTAGGGTAAGTGTACCAGTTATGGACATAGTGGTTCCCTATTTCGCCATACGTGATTATTTGACTATCTTCAAATTTTGAAATATTTTGTGTGTTGGAGTAGTAAGATTTAAGATATATCTTGATGTTAAAACATTCAAAAAGATTAAAAATGTGAAAGTTATTGAAATTTTACATATTGCCAAATAGGGAACCACTATGGCCATAACTGGTACACCTTCCCTATTTCGTTTGTGACTTACAGACTTCTTCAGTGTGGAGTCGCAGGCGAAATATGCCTTTTTGTGAAGATAAGCAATATATTAGAGTTAAAAGGTATTTGCTCGTAGTATTTTGTTTTTTTTTTCTGTTGCAAAAGGGAAGTGAAATGTCAAAGTTGAATTAGTATTTTTCTCAAACATGCTTTTATAATCCATCCATAAATATAACAAAGTGTAACGATAAACGACAATTTTCCATTTTCTGTACAATGTTTGTGATCAAAGGGGGTTCAATGAATCAATACATAATAATTAAGTTGCCCAAAGCAACTGCTTCACCAAAAATATGGAAGTTATTAAGCAAAACATAAATGTTCCGAATTGCGCGAGATTGTTGTCGTCTATGAGAATCAAGAACGCTCTCTCGTCAATAACAATGTGAAAGAACGATTATAAACATCCATAGGGCTCTTCGATTGCGATGTGCCACGAACTGTTACACTCTGCGAAGATGGGTCAAATCCAAACTCTGACCAAATTGCAAGCCAAACTGTACGACTCGTGATGTAAAATTTATCATTCTGCCGCTTGTTGCCTAAACTTCTATTAGGGGTCATGCACAAATTACGTCACGCTCCAATGGGGGGAGGGGCTCAAGCCAAGCGTGACAAGCCTTACAAAATGTTTGAAGGACTTATACAAAAAACGTGACAAAGGGGGGGGGGGGGGGTCGAAAAAGTCGAAATTTAGCGTGACATAATTTTTGTACCATCCCTTACCTTACTGTTCAGCTATTGAGATTTCACCGAAATCCGTATAATAATTTAAGTGCGTAACAGTAATGGATAGGCCCCAAAATAATGCATAACATATATATGTACAAAGATATGGAAAATTGCAGCAACAAATTCCCGCGTTTTGTTACTAAGTTGTGAAATTTTACTACGTAAAAATGCATCTGATCATTATATATGAGGGTTTGAGCACACCTCTTACAATCAGAATAATATCAGAACTTTATCAAAAACTTGTTTGGAAATTAAATATTTTACCTTGGTCTATTTTATAGCATTATGAAAGTTTTCCGGGGAAAGAAAAACGTCATAATATGGTGGCCTTCGGACATATATATATTTTTCAATCTGACCCTTCTCAAAAGCTCTGAGTATAATTACCTTAAAAAGCTGTTCCCAACAAGTCTACGCCCGATGTTTAATAAAATATTCATTGTCCTGCAGAGTGCAATGGTCACTGAAGCGGCAAGATTTACATTGCTTGCATTTTTTTTCCCAGAAACACAAAAGACAAATAACACAGTAAGTACACAACAACACACAGACACAGAACCATAAACGACGAGCCGTCCGTAGCTAAAAAGCACTCTGGCATACAAGGGCGCAACTATAAAAGAAAAGTACACTATGCACCACCGTCTACTGGCCCGGTTTTGTAGCTGTATGTGCACATAGGCTGAAGTTCGAAACGGAAGTGGAAAAAAGAACGGAACTCGCCAAACGACGATGGGAGAAACAAGCCTCGCAAACTTTAACTAGTTTGCTGCGAACAACGATGTCCTGGAATGGGGTAGGAGGGCGAACAAGGATGAAATAAAAGCCGCTCGTTAAACAGTGCACTGCGCTGGCTGTATTGAAAGCGATCCTTGTCCCTCGCGTTTTGCCACTCTCTCTAGACCAGTGTTCTCCAAAGTGGACGAAATCGCCCTCCAGGGGACGATTTTTATGCCAAGGGGAGAGCAATTGTGAAAAAATAAGCTGGAGATTGAAAATTCTTGTAAGATGAAATTAAGAATGAAATTTGAAAATTGATTCTTTCAATGATTTGTTTAAATCTCAATTTTAGCTCTTAAATCAGATGTTAAATCAGAAAACACAAAACTTATGAATATTATGAGTAACATGAAGTTGAATAATTTAATATATCTTCAATAATGACTGTATTTGCAATTGAAGAATATGGATATAAAACGATTCGATAAAAGCATAACGGAAAAGTAAAATTATACATCGGGGGAAGATTCATAAAATTCTACCGATAGTTTGGAAAACACTAAACTTTCAGCGACTCGTATATCCGGCAGTCTAGCTGCTGTGTGCAGTGGTCCGGCCTGATTGGGTGTCGGCGGAAAGCATAAACCGGCTGGCTGCCGGAATTCCAGCGAGCGTAGTAGACAAGAGAGGCTCGCATTCTCTGGCAAGTTTCAGTTGAAACTATGAGTTGGATTTGGACCTCCTTTCCTACCAGCAATACATCCGGACGCAGTGCACCACGGAAGGAAATTCCTTAGCTACTAAATTTGATGCTGTGAGCCTTCGCGGAACATGGTTGGCTCGGATTTATGAGTTGCTCGTCAATGGGTTCGATGGGAGTTGGGCGACAGGGGATGGGACTGGTCTTGTGGTAGGAGAATGAGAATCGGCAGTTGGCGACCTCAATCCGAACTGTTTCTGCAGTTCCGGCAGCGCTGGGGAAGCATGTAATGGCAAAGTTTGATCTTTAGTGGTATAGGCATTGTTCAGATGAGAAGTTAAAGTAGACCACTTTGCAGAATTGAGGAGAAACATACGAATAGTCAAATTGTGATATCGACCAGAACTGTGAAGTTTTTTCAATCGCAAAACCAACTATCCTAAATGCCAGCCAAATACTGGTTTTATGAAAGCCACCATCTACTTTCAAGTTTTCTGAGACGCAAAGAAGTCACCTCTATGTCAGGCTCTTTGATTCAAGTGAGATAGCAAAGAATACAGCCAATATTCAACATATCCGAATTCGCTGGATTTAGGCATAAGATCTTGAAATCCATTTGAAGGAACCAAGGTTTCCTTTCAAATCACATATAAAGCAACCAGTTGCGTTTTGCCACAAACTCTCAAAGATTGCGAACTTCCTCTCGAACATTTTGAAGAGAAGAGGTATATTTTTTCACTTATGACGGCAAAACTGAACATTCTCAAAATCAAACTGTCAAAATCTTTCCAGAAATCATTTAGAGAATTTGGCATTGCTTTGTCCCTCTCACGACAATAGAGCTTATGTTTGAGTTTATAAGAAGTTGTCTTCAGCAAATATTAAAAAAAAAATGGAATTCTGATTGGCTTCTTGGAGAAATTCCTCAAGTTCACCAAACTATTAGACTTCTCCTCAAGATCTCGCCAAATATCATTTGATGTCAACAATATTTCACGGAATTCATAAATATCTGCTAAGTTATTTTAAAACATAATCTGCCAGGAATTATTCAAAGAATATGTCGAAAAATTGGATAAGAAATAGCTCCACACACTCCCAACGAATGCATCCTTAAAAAATTCTTGATGTTTTCCTTTTGATTCTACAATGATTTCATAAAAAATCAAAACACATGACTTCATGAATTGTTTCAATAGTTCTAACAATGAAGTTACAGGGAAGTTCATAAGTATTCCTTCAACAATTCGCCTGAGATGCCACCTTCGGAAATTCTTCTGCATATTTATAAACAGTGTTGCGATGGATCTTCTTCGTGAACAATGATCGACGCATCTTCGCGATCCAACATTCGCCAAAATTCATTTTTCATTTTTGGATCACGAAGAGCATCGCAAAAAGCGTACGGATGCAACGCCGAAGAAGCAAAATGAACACACCGATAAGTGGTTCGCGAAGCCTTTCCACTCGTAGGATTCATTTATCCATGCGCTGTTCATTCTCGTGATTCATTGCAAGGTTGCTTCTTCTCGTAATGTCAAGCGTGCACTACACGCTAAGCCAGCTCCTCGCAGCGCATGTATTAAAACTACATAGAATCAGGCAACCAATGCAGAACTGGTTGACTGAGTGAAAATTCTGTCTAGGTCGCACTCATTCTGTGCGTTGCCGACGTGTTGGCCTTCGGCTGTGCGGCGATCGATGGAAACGGAACTGTCAATGATCTCCCGCGCGGCAGCAAACAGTTGGCTGTTTTCTGGGGGAGTTTTCTGAGTTATTTTCTAGCGAAAAACCGGAAGATGGTCGCAAATGCGAAAGTTTTTTCCCCATTTGCTTCCGCTTCGGCTATTCAAATGAAAAAATCTCTGAAAAACTTTAAAATTGGAGTGTTTTTTTATGTTTTCAGAAGCAAAACAAAAATGGAAGCGGATTCCGCACTCCAAGCGTTCCTCCTCTGTGCGCATTTCACTCATTCAGTTTTATTTACCACCGTTTGCACAAAACTGCACGAAGAGAGGCCAGTTATGTGCGCTCGGCACTCATTTTTGAGCGGAGCAAGTTTAGCGTGATTGTTTCGAGCCTGCATGAAGATGATCGAAATGAATATTTTCCTGCTCTTCGCGAAGAGCAGGCAGTGTGGATCGTACCGTTCACATTACCAAGCGATGGAAAATCACCCGATGATAGCGTCGGGAGAAACAGCGATCCGAAAATGAAACACGAACGAATGAAGCGCCCGAACGGTTGTTTGTGTTTATTCGCAGATTCTGTTTTGATGCCTACGAAAATTCATCGTGCCTCGCGTTTTCGATCGTTGTTCAGCAACATTGTTTATAAATAAATTTTTCTTGTGCTACCTGATCAGAAGGTAATCCCGGAATTCCGCTATAGGAATTATATATTTTTGGGAATCCCTTGAGCGGTTTTTCCTTTTTTTTCCTTAGTAAAGACTGTATTTGATGAAATTTGAACACACGAAATTGTTCGTAACTTTTTAGCGTGTGGGTAAAAAATATTGAAATTTTGACTGAATATATTTCATTGTGTAATGTTTACATAGGCTGAGTTTCGTGAAAATCGGTCGAGTGATTTCAGTGATGGCTTCGAATGAAGAAAGCGCCAACAAATTTTGGGCACTCTCTTCGAAACCCCAAACGCTTCTCATCGATGGATCGGAAAACAGCTCGGAATCGCACATTCAACCGTATCTCATGTGATCAAAACGTTCAAGGACCGTAAGACAACCAAGCGGAAAGCCAGGATGGTATTGAACCAATTTTAGCGTTACCCCAACATTTCGATCAGGGATGTTGCGAAAAAGGCGAACGTTTCAGTTTGTTTTGTGCAAAAAAACAATGAAACGTTCTGGATTACATGTGTACAAGGTCCAGAAGGCACCAAACCGAAGCGAAAAACAGAACTCGGTGGCCAAAACTCGTGCAAGAAAACTGTACAGGGAATGGCCCACAAAACCGATCTGCATTGTGATGGACGATGAGACCTACATTGAAGCCGACACCAAACAAATGCCAGGACAGGAATACTACGTCGCCACCTCTGAGTTGGCCGTTCCGGAGAGTGTACGGAAGAAGAAACTGTCAAAATTTGCCAAAAAAAAAATCCTTGTCTGGCAAGCGATCTGCGGATGTGGCAAAATGAGTCAGCCCTCCATCACCTCTGGGACCGTCAACGAGCAAATCTACAAGAACGAATGCCTTCAAAAACGACTTCTGCTCATCTTGAGATCTCACGATGGCCCGACACTGTTTTGGCCAGATTTGGCCACTTGCCACTATGGCCGGCCCGTCTTCGACTGGTACAAAGATAATGATGTAGTTTTTGTACCAAAAGACGTCAACCCTCCAAACACTCCGCAACTTCGCCCAATTGAAAAATTTTGGGCAATCATGAAGGCAAAGCTCGTTAAAACTCCAAAACTGATAGAAAATGAACTTGAATTAAACAAAGTGTGGTTAAAAGTAAGCAAGCAAGTCGCTCCTATCATTGCCCAAAATCTGATGAATGGGATCAAGTTAAAGGTGCGGGCATTTGGGTTGGGATAAGAGGTTCAATAAACCAATGATGTCAAAACTTTACCATTTAGTAGTGCTTTATTTCCACAAAGTTTGAAAAGAATCGGGCTCAAGGAAAATTTTTGATGGCCTATTTAGTGTGTCCAAATTTCATCGAATACAGTCTTTAAATTCAAGATGTTCCTATAGAAATTTCTTGAGATTTATGAATAACTTCATGAACTCTTTCAAAAATTAGAACTCTTCCAAGAACTTTTTCAAAGATTCTTCCAGAAATTTGCAATTCAAAGTAATTTATTTTAAACACTTTTAATACGATCCTAGACAAATTTCTCCAGAAATATCTTTTGAGCACGAAGATTTGCAGAGTATCTCCAAAAATTGGAATTTGTGCTGTATATATTTTCAAGCATTAAAAAAAAATCAAGAACGATTCCTGTAGAAAGTTCTCTGGGCAGTTTTTTTTTTGAATTTCGTCAGATATTTCTACAGTTCCTGCAGTTCGCTTAAAAGTTTTTCGTTAATTCTTAACGAGATTTTGAATTTTTTCCGAAAAATGCTGGAAAAGTTATTTAGAAATTGATTTGTTTAAGAATTATTCCTGTAGTTTCTCTAGAAAAAAATCCAATATAGTTTTCTTTGGATATTTAAACAGGAATCATTCCATAGATGCATTTTCCGTACTTCATTTTATGCTTTAGGATTTACTATAATTACTCTATGAATGCTTCTTAGAACATCAAAACTTTTTCTGCAGAATCATAGTTTTTTTCAGAATATTGCTTCAACAAGTATCTCCAAGGGATATTCTTTGGAAAAACCTGGATAGACCCTCGGAACAGTTTCTTTAAGAATTTCTGTATTTATAGGAGGAATGCCATAATAAAATTCTTGATGAATTTGATGAATATATAGTTATAATGATGATCTCAGGTTTTCTCAAAGATATCTCAAAGAAATTATGATTATTTTTTTTTGTATCAGTTTCATTAGGAACTTCAAGAAATTTTCCCTCAGAAATGAGCTTAGTGAAATATTTTTTTCATAGAATTCATGAGAATTGTTTGATAGAGCTCAATTTAAACTACTAAGAGTAATGTTTTGGGGGTGTACGGTCATTTGGCCGAACGCCATTTGGTCGAACGCCATTTGGCCGAATGGCATCTGGCCAAACGGGTCGTTTGGCTGAATGCCATTTGGCCGAATTACGAAATAAAAAAAATCTAATTGCTGCATCGCTGATGTGTAGATGCAATAATTGTGAATTTAGAAAAAAATTAGAATGTAGGATAGCACTTCAGATTTGTCTATAAATAAGTGCTTCAAGAAAATTATAAAATCGACCCGTTCAGTCAGGACGAAGTTGTGAACTCCATCAGGAATTGATTCCTGAGAATATGAGGAGAATCTCTCACGTATCACTCTCTGTAACTATCATAATATGTATGCAGCACATTATGAGAGACTGTTTATCGTATACTGCTACAACTTTGATCAAATCGGGGGGATAGTAGTGCATGATAAAACCGCTTAAAACACTTTTGCTATCGGAAGTTCGGGGATTGTTTATTGTGTCAGTAAAGTAAAACACCTATCCCCTACGGTAAAAAAGCGAGAAAATGCTGCTCTTATTTATCAGACTTGTTACAACTTGCGATACATAGCCGATCACGGATCGCAACAGATGGGATGTTTTTCTTCGCTTGCTTTGATCCTGCTTCACAGAAAAAGGGAAAAAGTGCCACGATCCGCTAGTTCGGTTTGTTCCTTCGACCTTGACGCTTGCTCCTGGGCAGTGCGTCAAGAAAGCCCTATTTTTTCTGAGTGCTTAAATGAGAGTGAATTTTACAATGCCTGAACTCCACAAATCGCGTCAAGATATTTCAAGATGGTTGATTCGTCTCTGGGTTACCAACGGTAAGCTAGAGTAATAAGTGTTTTTGATGATTTTATCATATTTTCTACCTTCTTTTGAACATAGGCTATTCTTTCGAGTTACACTGGTTCCATTACTATCGGCAAAAATAAAGCTTATATTTTGATTGGGAGTTTTACCTTCTTTAAATAATCGGTAGTTATTTGTAGTAATATAACGATTATTTGCATTACAGTTGCTTGAAATTTTGTTTGTTTGAGATTTTTCCTTCTTTGGATCATAGGCTGTTCTTTGAAGAAAAAAGTATGTTTCATAGTTATTGGAATTAAGGCTTGTAATGCGTTCATGAAAAATTCTTATTAAAAACAGACTTTTAAGCAAGGTCAACTTAGGTGAGATATCATTCTGCTCCAAGTTTAAGATTGCAACTTGTGAACTGAACTCAGCACTGTTGCTTGCGTAAAACAGTAAACCGAACGACTCGATGGAAACTTACAAGTAGCTCACTGTTTCTTAGTTATGAAAAAAAGAAGCCAAGACTTGTGGTTGCTAGAACTATGAAATATTTTACACCCGATTCGGTTTTTGCACGGGGGATGCGTACCGTGCAAAAAAAGTTTTCAGCTCAAATTTTCAAAAACCGTGCAAAAAAGTAACACCACCAAACCACCAAAGAGCCAACAATTTGTATATCAATGATTAATTTTTCTTTGATAATAAGCTGAATAAATTCAGCTTTGACATCCGTTACAAATGTATGCTAACTGTAGTTCACTATTGTTTTCATTTTCGGCAAAACGGCATTCGACCAAACGGCAATTGGCCAGAAGACCCAGAACCGTTTTGGGAAATTTCGTGAGTACATCCCAAGAAAAATGATACAAGAAACATGAAAGAGTT